>NC_059108.1:312916-620833 GCF_020740685.1 Jaculus jaculus | reverse complement strand
GAGGGATGCCAGGGCCTCTAGCCACTGCAAATGGACTCCAGATCCATGCACCACCATGTGCATCTGGTTTACATAGGTACTGGGGAACTGAGCCTGCGTCCTTAGGCTTCACAGGCAAGTGTCTTAACCAGTAAGCAATTTTTCCAGCCCTCTGTTTTTTTTTGTTTGTTTGGTTGGTTGGTTTTTTTTTGGCTTTTCAAGGTAAGGTCTCACTCTAGCTCAGGCTGACCTGGAATTCACTATGTAGTCTCAAGGTGGCCTCGAACTCACAGTGATCCTCCTACCTCTGCCTCCTGAGTGCTGGGATTAAAGGCATGTGCCACCATGCCCGGCTTCCAGCCCTCTTTTTGGTTTTTGGTGTTTTCTTTTCTTTTCTTTCTTTCTTTCTTTCTTTCTTTCTTTCTTTCTTTCTTTTTTTTTTTTTTTTTTTGGTGTTTTGTTTTCTTTTTTCAGTGCTGAGGACGGATCCCAGAGTTGTGCAAATACTTTACCACTGAGCCATGTCCCACCCCCTCACTGGTGGATTCTAGGCCAAGGCTCTATTCTGAGCTACATACGCAACCCTTCCCCGTTTCTTCACCACCTCAAGGGACAATGGCTCCTCTCACTCTTGGTACCTTGATTCATTGGACACATCTTGGTCTCACCCCCTGCACCCACGTCTTTCTGGCTCACTTTAATGCCATCTTATGCTGATCTCTGTGCCTGTGACTCTAACAGCACCCAGTAATGACTGAATACTTTTCACAGAGTGCATGGATGATTTGTTTGTTGTGTGACTCCCTGTGGGGAGGTAACAGGGGCCATACTGGGCCATGTGCATCTCCAGTGGCCCAGGGATCCAGGCATGGCTTTCCCCACAGGGGCCATGTAGGTCTGGACTGGGCCCAGGCGAGGGAGGTGGGGACCGGATGTAAGTCTCCAGGGCACCCCAGGGTCAGCAGGGCTGTTCTCATGCTCTGTGGAGGAGGAGGGGGAGTGATTTTCCATCTGTCAGGGCCAGCTGTGGGCTTCAGGACAAGGGCTGGGTCAGGGGCTCTGGGGAAGCCCCTGGTGGCAAGGAGAAGAAAAGCAGACATGCTAGAAGGTATTGTTACAGAACCATTAAACATGACTTATAAACGAGCCAGGCTGTTGGACACAGAAGCATGCTGGAGTCAGGGAGGAGCAGTGTGGGCCTGGTCCTGGCCGGGGCTCAGGCTGCCTTCATCTGAGGGACTGGTCTGTGGGAGGCCTGGCTGCTTGTGCAGCCCCCGTAGCTTGGCCAGCAGCTCCTGGATGAAATCCTGAGGACAGGGTGAGGGTTCTGAGAACGCAGCAGGGGAGAGGTTACCCATCCCTCTAGGGCCTCTCTCTCAGCTGATCAGTCAGTGGGGGGAGATAGGACCCAGAAGGGAGGAGACTGAGAAACAGATTGGAGAGAGAGGAAGATAAAGAAAGACACATGAAGAAAGCGGGGGGGGGGGGGGGGGGGGGCAAACAGGAAGAGATTGGAAGAAGCTGGATGTGGTGGAACAGGTTGATAATTCCTTTGTGGTGACCAAAGCACAAGGCCAGCCCTTGAAGGTTGGAGGCAGGAGGATCCAGAACTCAAGGTCATGCTCAACTACACAGAGTAGGAGGTCAGTCTGTGTTGTGTGAGACCCTGTTTCAAATAACAAAGAGGTCAGGTGAGGTGACACATGCCTTTAATCCCACCACTCAGGAAGCAGAGGTAGGAGGATAATTGTGAGCTGAGTTCAAGGCCAGCCTGAGACTACTTTGTGAATTCCAAGTCAGCCTGAGCTAGAGGAGACACTACCTCAAAAAACAAAACAAGAGAGTTAGGGAGGGAGAGAAAGAGACTACCCAAGACTCAGACTTGCAGAGACAAGAACTGAGACAGAGGTGGAGATGTTTCTCAGGCAAAGATAAGCAGGAGGGTCCCTACAGACAGACCTAAGCAGGCTCCAGGGCAGACTGACAGAGTGACGTTTGTCCCTCAGGCAGCCCTGAGCTACTGGGAAAACCACAAATATTTTTCCCTTTTAAAGCAGGGAAGGAAGTGGGAGGAGTTGGGCTGTCCAGCTTCAGGGCCTGGAGGATGAGGGGCCCCCCCAAGAGGTGGAGCAGGATGGGAGAGACAGTTACAAGGAAGAGAAGACAGCCACCAAGGCACAGACCTGGCACAAGAGAAACAGGAGACAGATGAGGGCTGATGATGGCAGATAGGAGAGTGCAGGAGATCAAAGAGCGTCACTGGAGAGCTGTAAGATGGGGCTGCTTCCCAGAGTTCCCAAGGCCTGTCCCTGTCCTGTTCCACTCTCTCACCAGGGTGTAGGGAACTAGAGAGGGTGTGTAACAAAGACAAAAACTTACCTCTGTGGGATTTGTGCATGACTTCAGGAGTCCCTACCCTCAGAAAACACACACACACACACACAAAAACAAAAAACAAACAAACAAAAAAAAACAGTAAATGATTAATACCGATTCCCAACCAAGCCCCACAGCAGCAAGACAAATGCAGTTAAACCCCAGGGTGAACTAACCGCCCATCTGACTTCAAGGCAGGAACACAGACAGACCGGGGGACTGATAAAGTAACCAGAGAGGGCTGTGTCACCAGGTCCAGGGGACTAGGAAGTCAATCCGGAAAGACCAGAAATCAAAAAGGAAAGGAGAGGGCAGCTGGAGAGCCTGGCTTTGGCTCCCACTTATGCTCAGGCTACACTGTGTGACCCCTGGGACAAAAACTTCAACCTATCTGGGCCTCTGGCAAATGGAGATGATAATTGTACCTACTGTATAGGATTTTAAGTGCAAGGCAGTGGAGTCAGTGTCTGACACTGAAAGTGCTCAGTAAACATATCAACTTAGACTAGTCTTTTTAGGGCCATGTAATGTACTGGACAGGTTCAGGGGAGGTGGTTTTCTCCCCACCTACCTGGATTTTCCGTCTTCTTTCCTCTTCACTCTCCAATTCCAGCAGTTCATCAATGTTAACCTCATCTGGCATATCTGCCTCCTAAGGCCAGCAAGAGGGATGGTCAGAGTCTGGGTCACCTCCTTCCCTCCCTCCCTCCCTAGCCTTTTGTCCAGCATCTGGGGGCACCCTACCAGCCCCAGGGCTCAGCTGGTCAGTTCTGGGGCCATAACGTGGCAGGCAGGGACAGCACCACAGAAGCAGGACATCTGGCACTAGGAGGAGGGGTGACAGATGAGTGATGGAGGCCCAGTACCAGCCTGGTGCCCGCACCCTCAGGCCCCAGGAGCCTTTGGGCTGGCACAGGGCTCTCCTCTTGGCTGCAGTTCCCACATTGGAAAACAGGCCCGTTCGAGTCTTGGAATGCCAGATTCTGGGATTCAGGAGAGGAGTTGGCTTCTGTCCTTTCAAGGAAAAGTCTTAGCAGTAGATGTGGGGGAAGGGACACTACTGGGGCGGGCCTCTTCCCCCAGGGGACAGAAAAGGGGGCTGGGCTCCTGGCCAGTCATCATGAGCCACATCACAAGTGGCCAGGTCTGGACAAGTGACCACCTAGGCCCCCCCACAATGGTGGGGGAAGGTGAGTCATCCTCCATGAGGGTTCACTGGCCCCAAAGACAACTGGCTCAGGACCTCTGCTGGGGACAGGACGCAGCTGTTCTGATCAAGAGGTCTCGGGGGCGACAGAATGCTCTCTCTGAAGTCTTGCTGTCCAATTCGGAGGGCTTGGAGTAACGTGGTGTGTGGGGAAGAGGCCTCTGTGTGTCACATTGTCTACAAGTCTGGGCCAGAGCCAAGGGTCCAGGACTGGTTGAGAGGCAGAAAGTTAGTTACATGGCTCCTCAAGGTGGCTTTATACAAGAGTCTGTAAGTGAGTAAATGTACAATGTATAGCTGTCTCATGTGATACACCCATGGCCAGCTGTAGCACCCCATCTTCTGAGGAGGACCTACCACCGGAATTGAATTTGTTCACCTGTATGAGCCCATATGTATCTGAACAGAGATACTTGGTGCTTCTGTGAGAGCTGGTGGCTTCTCCCACCATCCTGCTGTACTAAGAAGGCTCAGTAAGAACTCAGGCATGGTGGCTCATGTTTATTGTTCCAGCACATGGGAGGGTGAGGGAGGAAGACTGAAGGCTCAGGCTCCTTGAGATTTGTGTCTGGGTGTGTTTGTTTACTGCTAAGCCTACTGTGTACCTGTGGCCTGTGCATATGACTTCCAGCAGAGAATCAAGTGATGTCCATGGTAGCTGTTAGCCTACACATCAGTAAACATGTAACTCCACCATTGTCTTTTTTTTTTTTTTCTTTCTTTGAGGTAGGGTCCCACTTTAGCCCAGACTGACCTGAAATTCACTCTATGGTCCCAGGTTGGCCTGGAATTTATGGTGACCTTCCTACTTCTGCCTCCCAAGTGCTGGAATTAAAGGCATCTTGTTTTTGTGTTGTTGGTTTTTGGTTTTTTTTTTAATATTTTGCGACAAAGTCTCATGTAGCACAGGCTGCCTTGAACTCTGCTATATAGCCAAGCCTAGATTTCAGCTCCTAACCCTCCTGTTTCTACCTCCTGAGTGCTGGGATTATAGGAATGCACCACTGTGCCCAGTTGTTTCTACCATTCTGTGTGTCTGGTCACATAAAATCATTCATATGATTTCATACCTAGTATAACTATAATTTCCATTGGAGTGTATACCTGCAAGGCTGTGCATCTGTCCTTAGGTTTACAAGTAGCTCTACTTTATGGTTTTTGTTTCTCAGTAGAAAATAATGGATGGTCCAATGTAACTCGAGTCACTTTATTGTCCCAGGCTAGCTATGGAAGCTTGGGTCTCTACAGCTTGAACTAAAATGTACCTCTATGTAGAGCTGTAACTTGTCACTTGTCGTCGAGTGTATTGTTGTGTGTGTGCACGTGGCTATTCTGTGCTATTGTGTCTGTGGCAGGTTGTGGCTGTCTCATAAACTGTCCCACTTGTCTCTTTGTGAGCTTGTGTGTGGCTGTGAACTCTTGTAGCTTCCATCATCTCTGCATACTAAGGCTTCTCCCTGGTCCCCAAAGTCTTTGTTTGGCTTGAGGACATCCCATCACCCTACCTTTCTACCTTTCTCCAGATATGGTGGCCCTGGATCCCCAACTTTTTCTCACCTCCCATATATGAACCTCTGGCCCTTCCCAGGTGTTTGGACATGAGATAGATGTCTGCTCAGTGTTCACAAGCTGGGTGCCCAGTACTCACCGCCTGGTCCCCAGGCGTTCGAGGCTGCACCTGCACTAGAGAGCATGATGAGCCCGAGGCACCAAGGGGGATGGTCTGTTCCGGACCCTCCCCACCACTCCCGGGCTTCTCGAGACCTCACCCTGCCGCGGAACAGCTCCTCCAAGCACCCATCGATCCACTTCTCCACGTCCAGCCGCCGCTGCAACTCCCGCCGGTCGTACTTGACAGTGACTCGCGCGTGCCGCTTCTGCAGCCCGCCGGGGCTGCCCCCGGGGCCGCGCGCCCGCGACGGCGGCTGCAGCTTGCCCAGCACGAGCTTGCCCAGACGCTGCGCCGCCATCCCGCTGCGCCACCCGGGGTCGCTGACCGCCGCCGCGCGCCTTCGCCGTGCGCCCGGGCTTTACGGGCCGGCCAGGGGCGGAGTCGACGAGGGCGGGGTCTTCCGCTGGGGACCAGCCCCTGCCTCGGCACCCCGGCCTCAGTTTCCCTGCCTGCACAGGCCTGGGCTCCCGGCCAGCTGGACATCGTGTGAGGTGCTGGGAAGAGGGGTTGAGAGCCCAGCACAGGGGGCTCTCCGGGAGTGTATGACAGGGACAGGGTCCTGGGACACACCCTCGGGCGTCCCTTTTGCGCCCTCTGGTGGCGCAGGAGCGCGCGAGTCAAGCCTTGAGTACACCAAGCTTTTCTTCTTTTTCCCCCTTGTTTCTTTTCTTTTTTCCCTTGGATGTGGACAAATCTCACTTTAATTGAAAAGTCATCATTTATAGCACATTCAGCAATGAACAAGCTGGAGGCTGCTAGCTTCTGGACACATGAATACATAAATGTCCCCTGTGTTCAAGAGCATTCCACAAGGAGACCCACCTGCCTATCTTTCTAGACATTTTAAAGGATGATTAGCCATTCTTAGAAATTCAGAGTAGGAAGTACCTTACAGGACAGAATAAAAACCTTTCCCCATATTTTTAGACAAGTAAGTACCTGCAATTCTACTTGATAAAGAGATAGAGTTAAGTTCGGACACTGTAAAGTGGGGGGTGCCACGTAAACAAATCAGTTTTGCTCTAATAGAGACAATCCAGCTCATTTTCTGCTGGTATTTAGTCGTCTCAGTATAGCATATGGAGAAAATTTCTAATCAGAAAATTCAAAATACTTATGAATTTAGGGACAGGAGGGAAATTCTTCACTTTTAAATTTTTTAAAATCTTATTGTAAAGAGACCAAGGGTGAGAGACAGACAGAGACACAGAGAGAATGGGCGTGCTAGGGCTTCAGGCACTGCAATCAAATTCCAGATGCTTGCGCCACCTAGTGGGCATGTGTGACCTTGCGTTTGCCTCATCTTTGTGTCTGGCTAAAGTGGGGTCTGGATAATAGAAGTGCTTTAACGGCTTTGGGACATGTTCACGGCAGCTGTATCTTGTCCTGGCCATTTCCATGCTGTGAGCAGCCTCTGGCACACACTTCTGTTGCCATCAGTCGAGCTGCTCCACTTGTGCCTTCCTCACCATGACGGACTGAAATCTCTGAGTCTTGGAGGACGTGAAAGCGACGCTTAGGCGGGGGGAGGGGGGAGGGGGAGGAGGAGCCACGGCCCAGTCCCCTGCGCGCGCCCAGCCGGCCGCAGGCAACCGGAACCGGGGATGGGGGGAGGGACCCAGAGCGCGGTGCACTAGACTGGACACCATCCAAAAGAAAGAGGCCTGCCAAGTTGCAATTAAAAAAAAAAAAAAAAAAAAAAAAAAAGAGGAGTGGTAGGCTCGGAAGGACCCGCCGGCGAGTAAGGGAGCAGCACCTGGAGGAGCAAAGGCGCCAGCGCAGTAGCCTATTTTTAAAATAATGTTTTATTATTTATTTATTTGAGAGAAAGAGAGAGAGAGAATGACGCTCTAGGGCCTCTAGCCACTGCAAATAAACTCTAGATGCATGTGCATCCGGCTTTATATGTGTACTGGGGAAATGAATCTGGGTTCTTCGGCTTTGCCGGCAAGTGCCTTAAACCCTAAGCCATCTCTCCAGCCCCAGGAAGTTATTTTTTTTTTAAATTAATTAATTTTTTATTGACAACTTCCAGAATTGTAGACAATAACCCGTGGTAGCTGGGTGTGGCGGCACACGCCTTTAATCCCAGCACTCTCAGAGGCAGAGGTAAGATAAATACCACGAATTCGAGATCACCCTTAGACTACATAGTGAATTCCAGGTCCGCCTAGGCTAGAGTGAGACCCTATCTCAAAATACAAATAATAATAATGGTAATTTGGTAATTCCCTCCCCTACTTTCCCCTTGCCACTCTCTATCATATCTCCTCCCTCTCTCAATCAGCCTCTATTTTATTTTGATGTCATCACTTCCTACTAGTATGATAGTCTTTTATAGGTAGTGTCAGGCACTGCGAGGTCATGGATATTTAGGTCATTTTGTGTCTGGAGGAGCACGTGGTAAAGAGTCCTCTTTGGCTTTTTGTTTGTTTATCGAGGTAGGGTCTCTCCAGGCTAACCTAGAACTCACTATTTAAGTCTCAGGATGGCCTTGAACACATGGCAGTCCTCCTACCTCTGCCTCCCAAATACTGTGATTAAAGGTGTGCACCACCATACCCAGAAGGAAATTCTTATAACATACACATAAGGGCTAGGTAAATACTAGAGCAATTAATATTCTTGTTTTCATAAGGGATTGCTCTACATACTGGAATGGTTTAAGACATATATTATCTAATTTTGATTTCATTTTACCCTTTCAAAACAGACAGAAAAGAGAGAGAAAGTGTGATTCTGGGGAATTCAAGAGACATCTTTGTTTCTTTCCTTCTCAAATATTTGTATTTGCCAGCAAAGATTGAGCACCAAATCCTAACCACTAGACCACCAGGGAGCGCTGTAAGCAAAGAAAAAGAGAGACTGAAAGAATGAGCATACCACCGCCTCTTGTCATGGCAAGAACTCCAGATATATGCACCACTTTGTACGTCTATCTGGCTTACCTGGGTACTGGGGAATCAAACCTGGGTTGGCAGGCATTGTTAGCAAGGGTCTTTAACTTTGGAGCCATTCCCATTTGTTTGTTCTTTCTTTCTCTTTCTTCCCTTATTTCCTTTCTCCTTACATTCTTTTTGTTTGTTTGTTTTTCAAGGTAGGGTCTCCTTCTAGCCCAACTCTAAGTTGACCTAGAACTGGTAGTCTCGGGGTGGCCTTGAACTCATGGTGATCCTCCTTTCTTGCCTCCAGAGTGCTGAGGTTAAAGGTGTGTGCCACCACACCCGGCTCCTTCCTACATTTCTAACTTTTTCTTTCTCCTTTCTCCCTTCAACCTCCCTCTCTTTCTTTCCTCCTCCTTCTTCTTTTTTTGTTTTGTTTTGTTTTGTTTTCATTTTATCCAGGTCAGTTTGGGCTACAGTGAGACCCTACCTTGAAAAAAAAAAAAAACAAAAAAAAAAAACAACCAAGCTAGTGGTGGCATCTGCCTTTAATCCCAGCACTTGGGAGGTAGAGGTAGGAGGATTGCTGTGCGTTCAAGGACACCCTGAGATTACATAGCGAACTCCAGGTCACCCTGGGCTAGAGCAAGACCCTACATCAAAAAACAACAAATAAATAAATAATAAAATAAAATTGTGTGATGCATGTGATGATGTACGCCTTTAGACCCAGCACTCAGGAGGCAAAAGTAAGAGGATCACTGTGAGTTTGAGGACACTCTGAGACTATACATAGTGAATTTCAGATCAGCCTGGACTGCAGCAAGACCCTATCTCAAAAAGCCAAAAAACTAAACAAATAATAATAAATAAATTTAAGCAAAAGAGCAAGCAATAGAGGAATTGAGAATTCTAGCAGTCTCCTCTGGCCTCTACATGATACATGCTGTGCATCAAGTGCACATCTGTATACACACATGCATACACATGTGTGCACACACACCAAACATACTACACACACCAAAAATAATTAGAATAATGGGCATGATGGTGACACTGTTAGTCCTAGCTGAGGTAGGAGAACTGCTGTGAGTTCAAGGTGAGGCTGGAGCTAGAGAGTAAATTAAAGACTAGCCTGGGCTGGAGTGAGACCCTACTTTGAAAAAAGTCCAAAACAAAACAAAAAAAAAAAATTGGGGGGGGGGGGGTTGGGGAGGAGGCTCCCAAGGCCCTCCTCACCTCTTTGTACTTATTGTACTTAATTTTTCTTTCACTTGCCACATGAACTCCACAGCCTTCGTCAATTGAGTCCAGCCCATCTGGGCCTAGCATTCCCAAAATTTGTGACACCAGGGTCTGTTGCTTCTGCAAATAATGCCAGATGCTTGCACCACTTTTTTTTTTTTACTTATTTTATTTAGGAGATAGAGAAAGAGAAAGAGAGATGGCATTCCAGGACCAATAGCAACTTTGTGCACCATCTTGTGTGCATGCATTACCTTGTGCCTCTAGCTTACAAGTGGGTTCTGGGGAGTCAAATATAGGTTCTTAAGTTTTGCAGGCTGCCGGGCTCACTGGCAGGTAGGGCTGTAGGAGAGTGGGTCCCACCAGTCTCTTCCTGGGGCTGAGTGTGATGGTGAGTGTCAACGACTCAGTACCTCTCCTAGTCACCAGAGAAAAACCACACTGAGTCGGGAGACCTGTTGAAGCAGGAACTCGCTTTATTGTGACAGGCGGTTGCCTATATAATGTTGAGAACGAAGGCGGGGATCTCAGGAAAGGATGAGGTGTAAGGGCCAATAGCATATCACGACTTTTGAAATGTTTGGTTCTAAGTATGCATGGGAACTCTAACTTTTTTGTAGAAGTAGCAGGCCAGAGGCAATTTGGAGCCCTGCTGAGTCATAGCTGGCCAGAGACAGGTCGCCAAACTTTAGCTAGGTTCAGGAAGTTCCACTAGGCCTTGCGTCTGGGCTTCTCAAGGCCTAACATCTCCCCCTTTTGTTTTTGTAAGCATGGTAGAAAACATAGCCCCTGTCTATGGTTGTCCCCCTCTGGGGATCTTACCCGTCACTGGGTACCATGTATCCAGCTCATTGAGAATCCACTCCATGACCTGTCTTAGGTTGTCCCAGACTGTCTGAGATCTTACCTGTCATTGGTCAGATGGAGGGCGGAAGAGGGACACTCATATGAGGACAGCCAGTCATATGAGGAGCTTGACTCCTGAGTAGCGAGCCTATGATAATGAATTTTGACCTGATGAAGTTTTATTGCCTCTAGCCACTGGTGAATAAATTGTGTAATCTTATTAATTATACAAGGCCCAACAGTGAGGAGAAGGAGAAGGAGAAGGAGGGGCCCAAGTAGAGGGAGAAAGTAGGGTAAGAAGCCATGTAAGCCCGTCCACAGCGGGCTGTCCTGAGGTCCTGCTGCCTCCTCTACAAGTCTTCCTGGAGCCTCTTAATCTTGTCCTGGATGATTCCCGATTTATTAGCTTTGTAAAAGCAGCATTTTTCCTGTAAAAACAAGCTTATGCCTCGCTTTTCAGCCACTAGTAGATCTAGTCCCCTCTTGTTTTGTAGGACTACCTCAGCCAGGGAATCTAGCTGTTGTTGGAGATTGAGGATACTGCTGGACACAGGTTTTATGTCGCTGATCAACTGGAGAGAGAGCTTTCAGTGGAGATGGACTGCCGTACCCATCCCGGCTGTTCCAGTGGCCATGCCTGCGGTTATTCCCAACCCAATGAGTAAAGGTATCATTGGTACAGCTCTCTTAGGTCTCCCTCTGATATAATCAAAAGAGGGCATAGGGAGGGCCTCATTTCCAGGAATGATATCTACATCTGGGATTAAGGTGACTGGGGCACAAAGGTCCATCCAATTGGTGGGCAGAAAGTCAGGCCATCCCACTTCCACAAACAAACCATTCCAGAAGGCGGGCAGCATTGAGCACTGGGTTCAGTTGTGTTAAAAGTACAGAAGGAAGGATGAATGTATCCCACATCTATACTGAAATTATTAGGAGAAGGCAGGGCCCAAATGCAAGTTCCATAAGGAGACATTTGGAAAAGCTGGACAGGGATGGGGAAGGTGGCTGAGCAATTTTTTAGGGTCGTATGGGCAACTGTAGTTGTATCATTGATGATTACTGCAAGCAGCCTGGGAGGCCCAGATCAGAGGCAAAGCCAGTAATCCTCTGCAAGGGAAGGAATTGTTTGGTTTAGCAGGGTGAAGACCATTTTAGGAACAGTCCTCATGGGTAGGACACTCGCTGGAGAAGTGATTGTCAGTGTCCCCTTGTTGGGACAAATATTTTAGGTCTCTCACTGGTACCCAAATGGGTCTTTTTTCATCTTGAGAGAAAAAACATCCAAACCCTCTCCCTGCTGTGAGGAGCAGGTCTGGTCCTCTCCAGGACCCAGTCAATGGGTCCCTCCATCTTACCCAGATAGAACTGTAGGTAACGGATGAGGACCAATGTTTTTGAAAAGGGGGTAATTGTTTATCTTCTTTAGAAAAATTTAAAATAGTTAGGGTAAATAATGCCTTTTTTAGTTGGTTGTGGGGGGGGTAAGGATTTCCCCTTTTGTTTTTGTAATTGAGACTTGAGAGTCTGATTATATCTTTCAACGATAGCCTGGCCCTGGCGGTTGTATGGGATGCCTGTGGAATGTGAGATTTTCCAGGTCTGGAGAAAATCTACAAAGGCCTTGCTTATGAAGCAGGGGCCATTATCTGTTTTAATTTGGTCAGGTAGTCCAAGGGTGGCAGAGCATTGAAGCATATGCTAATAGCATGTTTAGATTTTTCCCCGGCATGTGCCGATGCCCAGCTGGCACAGGGAAAGGTATCGACTGAAAGAAAAATATATTTAAGCTTTCCAAATGGAGAATAGTGTGTGACATCAATTTGCCAAAGATGATTAAGGTGGAGCCCTCAAGGATTGCTTCCTGTAGTTTGAAGGAAGGTACTTGGAGGAAAGGCTGACAAGACTTACAAGTTCAGACAACTTTTTAAAGGTCCTTGACTGGTACCTGTGTAAACCTGTGCTTGAGACCTCTCTAGTTGACATGGGTCAATAAGTGGAAATGTGTAGCTTCTGTAATAGTATTACACTGAGGCATAGAAGCCATCTTATCAGCCAAATTGCTTCCTCGAGAGAGAAATCCTGGTAAGTTTTGATGACCCCTGAGATGTTGAAGAAAAATGTGGTTAATTCTTTGTTTGAGTAGGGAATGAGCTTGAATCATCAGAGGAGATATAGGGTTGGAGTCCAGTCTAATATGGGCCTCAACCAGGTTGGGTAATAAATCAACAACATAAAGGCTGTCAGAAAACAAGTTAAACGGCTCTTGAATAGTGTCCAAAGCTAGAATGACAGCAAATAGTTCTTTGAATTGTGCTGACCCCTCAACCTCATGGGAGACTGACCTTATGAGCATAGGCTCTTTTTTCTGTTTTAAGAGAGGGTAAACAACTAGGGAAGCCCCCAAGTGCCCTCCATCAGTAAACATGGTAAGAAAGTCAGGGTTAGGTTGAGACAGAAAAAGTCTGGGGGGTTTCCATTCTAACCTGGAGAAAGAACTCATCCATTTGTGGGGGCCACAATGGCAATCAGTTTTACCTAGAAACCCCTCGAGAGCTGTAGCAACTCTGTTATTATTTCTCTGAAGCCAGGTGAAATCTGTTATCTTAAAGGGAGTGACAATAAGGTGAGGTTCTGTGCCAAACAACCAACAACCGGACAGAGGTGTCTCTGCCCTCGATAATGCAATCAGCAACCTGGTTGGTCATAGAATAAACTCTTGGGACCCCAACGATTGAGAGGCGAACCCATTGGATGAGCTAACCTTCCTGGGCCAACAGTGTGGTGCATAATTTTTCCCCAGAGAAAATGTAGAGGGAGATGGGTAAATCAGGATTGAACCTCTTTAGGGCTACAGCATTTATAGCCTGTTGTAAAAATTTGTTGATGACGAGGGGACAAAATTACCTGAGAGGAGAAGTTAAGATCCTTTAGGAGGTCAAACAAAGGGGACAGCTCTTCAGTAGTTATGGGTATCCAAGACCTCATCCAATTAATTTCTCCCAATACCTTTTGGAGCTGGGGTAGAGTATAATAAGAATCCTGAATATGAAGTTGAGGTTTGACAGGAGAAACAGTATCAAGGGATAGTACAGAGCCCAAAATCTTAAAGGGAGGGACAGTCTGAATCTTTTCAGGGGCTACCTTAAAGTCATTGGCCTGTAAAATGGCAAAGCATTTGGCAGTAAGGTCTTGGAGATCAGACGGGTTGGAACAACCTAAGATTATATCATCCATATAAATATAGAATAAAATATCAGAACAGCCAATCAAAGAAGAAAAGATATATAGTACTGACATATGGGGGGCTATTGGCCATGCCTTGGGGCAGGACGGCCCATTCAAACCTTAAGTCTGGCCCACAAAAATTAGTTGAGGGTATAGAAAATGCAAATTTTTCAACATCATCTGGATGTAATAGGATAGAAAAGAAACAATCTTTAATATCAATAATAGTTAGATAATAAGTGTTGGGGATGGCTGGAATCCAAGGGAGTCCTCTATGGGAGGTCTCAAGCACAGGTTTATTTTTCTTAAATCATGTAAAAGTCTTCAAAAACAGGGGAATTCCAAGGGCTTATTGAAGGCCGTGTATGTCCCAAAGCTAGCTGTTGTTTAACTACCATATGAAGATGTTGGAGTTTAGGGGTAGGTATAAGCCACTGCTCAACCCACACGGGGTCCCCAGGTACCCATTGAATTTTTGGCACTGGGGAGTGAGCAGTGGCCCTTAGAATTGGGGGTGGACCTGAGAGTGTTTTTGTCTAAACTTTTCAAAATGAGGGTCATTTCTGTGGTTAGGGAAGCTGGCCCATCCTTGTTCAAACTGTTGTTCATATTCTTCCTGGTCTAGTACCCCTCACAGAAGACCTTGTGATCAGTGGTGATCAGCTTCTCCAAGCATATCCTGACCTAGGAGGTTGGTCGTTAGGCCGGACACCACCAGAGGGCGCAACTCCCCATGGTTACCATCAAGATCAGTCCAGGGCTGCCAGTTAGCCGTTTCCCAGGATGTTGACTGTCCGCCCACACCAAGTAAAGGCGGACCAGGGACTAACTGCCATGAAGGAGGGACTTCCT
Organism: Jaculus jaculus; assembly: GCF_020740685.1. Lineage (NCBI taxonomy): Eukaryota > Metazoa > Chordata > Mammalia > Rodentia > Dipodidae > Jaculus > Jaculus jaculus. The sequence continues at coordinate 606,546 of NC_059108.1, read as the reverse complement.
CCTTTCTAATTACAGTGTGATCAGTCCCACTGTCAATGAGGAACTCGAAAGTTTTCCACCAACCATCAGGGTAACTTTTGGCCTTAGTCCCAGAATCAGGGGTACGTTCCAGTGTGTCCTAGCCACCTTCTTCCCCTTATTTAACCGGGCTGGGGATAGCCCCTGGGGGAGTTTAAAGGCTCACCCTGAAGGCTGAACTTGGATTTGACCCAGTAGAACCCCTTCTTGTACCTGGGGCAAGGGGTATGAGGCACGTTAGGGGCCACAGGGACTATTGGGGTAATTTTTGCCCGATTGGGGCACTCCCTTTTAAAGTGACCCTCTTTGCCGCACCCAAAACAAGATCTCTCCTTTTTCCCTGAGGTCTGTTGGAGGGCACAGACCAGGGCGGCCATATCCTCATGGCGGGAGCTCTGTAAGGCCAACACCATGGCCCTCGCCTGATGGGAGCTGGATCCCACGTCTTTGGTGGCTATAATCCACTTACACATACAGTGATCTTTTAGCCCAGCACAGGCCAACTTATGGTCACTCGTCATGCCTTCCCAGACCAGCATTTTAATGTACTGGTCTCGCAGGGGGCCAGGGGGAACCTTTCTTTGTAGACTTTTTTCAACCCTCTCTATGAAGGTAGTCAAGTCGTCACTAGCTTTTTGTGTGATTCCTGTGATGGGGGGCTCATATGGGCCTTCCTCCAGTTTCCTCCATGCGGCCATTCCGAAAGCCTGCACCTGATCCCAGTATGGATGAGAGATGGCAGCTTGCTGGAGGCCCATGGAAAATGCATCAGCAGTGCCCAGAGCATGCCGAAGGTGATTGGGACTGGGGGCTGAGTGGCCTGATTCTGCTCAGCCTGAATACACTCACCCTGAAAGAAGGCACACCACTTTATGTACAGGGGGCCAGAAAGAATGGCTTTAGCAAGGTTTTTCCAATCTTGGGTGGTACACTGATGATGAGCCAAACCCTGGAGGATGGTCTCCGCCCAGGGGGAATTAGGTCCATCCTCTGACACAGCCTTTTTAAGGTCCTTTAGATCATGAGCCTCCCAGAGGTACAAGCAGGGGGGCAATTACCGCCAGGGTTAACATTGACAGGGAAGAGGTTGGTTGTTTCTTCCCCGGGGGTGCCATCCCCATAGTAGGATGGAGGTGCTGAGGGGGTCTGAAAAGGATTGGTCTGAAAAGGATTTGTAGGGGGACCTAGGGGTGTAGGATTCTTAGAGGGCCAAGGAGCGCTTCCAAAGGGGTCTAGGGGTGGATACAAGGGCTCAGGCCAGTACAAGGGATTTGGGTTGGACAAGGACTGCCCCATAATTTATGAGGGTACACTTACCCGCAGAGTGATTGGCCCGTCAGCGTTCTTCCGTCGGAGAGATGCCCCACGTTGGGCACCAGTCTGCCTGGCTCACCGGCAGGTAGGGCTGTATGAGAGCCAGTCCTGCCGGTCTCTTCCTGGGGCTGAGCGAGATGGTGAGTGTCGACGACTCAGAACTTCTCCTAGTCCCTGGAGAAAAAACACACTTGTTGAAGCAGGATCTCACTTTATTGTTACAGGCAGTTGCCTATATCATGTTGAGAATGAAGGCGGGGATCTCAGGAAAGGATGAGGTGTAAGGGCCAAAAACATATCGTGACTTTTGAAATGTTTGGTTCTAAGTGCCGGGGAACTCTTTTGCAGAAGTAGCAGGCCAGAGGCAATTTGGTGTCCTACTGTTATAACTGGCCAGAGACAGGTTGCCAAACTTTAGCTAGGCTCAGGAAGTTCCACTAGGCCTCGCGTCTGGGCCTCTCAAGGCCCAACAGGAGGCAAGCACCTTAACCGCTAAGCTATCTCTCCAGCCCTGCACCCCTTTTTGCATATGACTTTATGCAGATGCTGGGGAACTAAAGACAGGCCAACAGACTTTGTAAGCAGTTCCTTTTATTTCATTTATTTATTTGAAAGAGAGAGATATACAGAAATAGGTAGGTAGGGGGAGAGAGAGAGAGAGAGACACTAGATATACCAGGCCTGAGGCATCAAACCTGGGTCCTTAGGCTTCACAGGCAAGTACCTTAACCATTGAACCATCTCTCCAGCCCCCCTTTTTATAAAAGGCTAGGGAGATGGCTTGGGTCAGCAATTAAAGACAGGGTCTCACTATATAGTTCAGTCTGGCCTGGAACTTATCATGATCTTCCGGACTCAACCTCTCCAAGACAAAGGTTTACTTGAGAGATGGAGTGAATGAATGAAGCCTATTTTCTGCCCAATCTCAAACTCCCACCACTCTGCTATCTTCATGTACAAAATAGGCCTTAGAGGGAAGCAGTAGAGGTGAGGATTGAAGTGCTGGTGGACCTTTGGCTTCACATTCAGAGTACTGATCTTGAGGCACACCACAATTGTGAGATCAAAAGAACTGAACTAAAACCTTAATTGTTTAACTATATTGAGAATTGAGCTAAAGTTTCTCAGGCATTCTTCCAGGGGAACACTGAATAGAGGGAGTGGCTCTGACTTCTAGAACATGCTGATATCTTCCTTGCCTTTTGTTATCTGTTGTTTTCGCAGCTTGGACTATTTGTACTTTGTCATTCTTCACTTATCAAAGCTACCACCTCACCAAGTCCTTTCCCCACCATTCAGTTCCAAATGTCTCTTTTTTGTTTTCTATTCCATCACCCAATATTGTCCAGTTGATTTTATTTTATTTATTTTTTAACATTTTTTTCTTTTCAAAATTTTTTTTATTTTTTATATTTTCTCAATTTTTATTAACATTATCCATGATTATAAAAAGTATCCCATGGTAATACCCTCCCACCCCCACTTTCCCCTTTGAAATTCCATTCTCCATCATATCCCCTCCCCATCTCAATCAGTCTCTCTTTTTTTTTTTTTAAATATTTTTTGTTCATTATTTATTTATTTATTTGAGAGCGACAGACACAGGGAGAAAGACAGATAGAGGGAGAGAGAGAGAATGGGCGCGCCAGGGCTTCCAGCCTCTGCAAACGAACTCCAGACGCGTGCGCCCCCTTGTGCATCTGGCTAACGTGGGACCTGGGGAACCGAGCCTCGAACCGGGGTCCTTAGGCTTCACAGGCAAGTGCTTAACCGCTAAGCCATCTCTCCAGCCCAATCAGTCTCTCTTTTAATTTGATGTCATGATCTTTTCACCTCTTATGATGGTCTTGTGTAGGCAGTATCAGGCACTATGAGGTCATGGATATCCAGGCCATTTTGTGTCTGGAGGGAGCACGTTGTACAGAGTCCTACCCTTCCTCTGGTTCTTACAGTCTTTCTGCCACCTCTTCTGCATTAGACCCTGAGCCTTGGAAGGTGTGATTCAGATGTTGCTCAATCAAATTTGTTTTTATATTAACAACTTCCATGACTATAAAAAATATCCCATGGTAATGCCCTCCCCCTCTCACCTTCCCCTTTGAAACTTCATTCTCCATCATATCCACCCCCCTCAATCAGTCTGTCTTTTATTTTGATGTCATGATCTTTTCCTCCTATTATAATGGTCTTGTGTTGATAGTATGAGGTCATGGATGTCCAGGTCATTTTGGGTCTGGGGGAAGCATGTTGTAAAGTGTGCTACCCTTCCTTTGGCTCTTACATTCTTTCTGCCACCTCTTCTGCAATAGATGCTGAGCCTTGGAAGGTGTGATAGAGATATTGCAGTGTTGAGCACTTTTGTCACTTCCTTCCAGCACCATGATGCCTTCTGAGTCATCCCAAGGTCACTGCCATCTGAAAAGAGAATATTCTCTACAAAAAGTGAGGGTAGAATTAATATAAGGGTATGAACATTAGGAGAAGTGCTTACTGGGCAGTTTGATAAGCATAGTACATACATTTAGCAAGACAGCAGCAGATGTTACATCCCTAGGGCTCATGACTACTCCTATTTAAAGTTTTCAGTATCAGTGATGTATTCCCTCCCATGGAGCAGGCCTCCAATCCAATTAGAAGGCAGTTGGTTTCCACCATGACAGATGTGCCACTATTGCACCTGTTGGCTCATTTGGTCTGGCTGCCCAAATATAAGGCTTGCAGTGTCCAGTGTTGCATATCATCTCTGGTGATTTCCCTTTCTCCCACTGAACTGCATGTAGAATGGCTTCTTCCAGCTTTCTGTCAGCTGGTCTATATGGAGGAGGTTGTCAACTCAGTTCCACAGGATTTCTCAGTGGCCTTGCAGCCCAGGTATGTGGAGTCTTCATCAATAGGGTCCTGGTGGGAAACCAAGGGCCTCAGCAATGGCCTATAATGTTTTGGGGGCATCAGGGACCTCCCTGGCCAACAACTCACTGGAAGGTATCCCATCCCTGGCACTGAAATTTTTCTAGCAATAATCTATAGCTCCTGAGTATTCAATTGTCCAAAAAAGTAGGTTTCCATATGATTTATTTATATCCTCTTAGATTTTGATTAGTCCTCTCTCCACCTTTTCCTTTTACTCAGTCTCTTCCCTGACCTCACTTTGAGCCTTTTCACCCCCATTAATCTATTCTTCTACTTATATATATGCAATACCACCCTATAAAATACCCCCTCCCTTCCTTTCACTTCCCTTTATATCTCTGTGGTGGTTTGATTCAGGTGTCCCCCATAAACTTAGGTGTTCTGAATGCTAGGTTCCCAGCTGATGGAGATTTGGGAATTAACGCCTCCTGGAGGGCGTGTATTGTTGGGGGCCGGCTTATGGGTATTAAAGCCAGTTTTCCCTTGCCAGTGTTTGGCACACCCTCCTGTTGCTGTGTCCACCTTATGTTGGCCAGAGGGTGATGTCCACCCTCTGCTCATGCCATTGTTTTCCCCTGCCATCGTGGAACTTCCCCTCGAGCCTGTAAGCCAAAATAAATCTCTTATTCCCAGAAGCTGTTCTTGGTTGGGTGATTTCTACCAGCAATGCGAACCAGACTGCAACAATCTCTTTTCTAGTTTACTGGCCTTTGGTACTGAGTTTTCTTCCTACTCACACAGAAGTCCAATCATGTGTAGCTAGGATCCACATATGAGAGAGAACATGTGACACTTGGCTTTCTGGGCCTGGGTTACCTCACTTAGTATAATCCTTTCCAGATCCATCCATTTTCCTGCAAATTTCATAACTTCATTTTTCTTTTTCTGCTGTGAACTCCATTGTATAAATGTGCCATATCTTCATTATTCACTCCTCAGTTGAGGGACATCTAGGCTGGTTCCATTTCCCAGGTATTGTGAATTGAATGGCAATAAACATGGTTGAGCAGTTATCTCTAAGGTAATGAGATGAGTCCATAGGATATATGCCTAGATGGCTATAGCTGGGTCATATGGTAGATCTATTTTTAGCTGTCTTAGGAACTTCCACACTGATTTCCACAGTGGCTGGACAGATTGCATTCCCACCAGCAGTGTAGAAGGGTTCCTCTTTTTCCACATCCCTGCCAGCATTAATAGTCATTTGTTTTCAAGATGGTAGCCAATCTGACAGGAGTGAGATGGAATTTCAATGTGGTTTTAATCTTCATTTCCCTGATGACTATGTATGTAGAATATTTTTCACATGCTTATATGCCATCTGTATTTCCTCTTTTAAGAACGCTCTATTTAGTTCCGTAGCCCATTTTTTTTATCTTTTCACAATTTTTATTAACATTTTCCATGATTATAAAAAATATCTCATGATAATACCCTCCCCCCACGCATTCCCCTTTGAAGTTCCATTCTCCATCATATTACCTCCCCATCTCAATCATTATACTTACATATATACAATACCAACCTATTAAGTACCCTCCTCCCTTCCTTTCTCTTCCCTTTATATCTCCTTTTTAACTTACTGGCCTCTACTACTAAGTATTTTCCTTCTCATGTAGAAGCCCAATCATCTGTAGCTAGGATCCACATAAGAGGGAGAACATGTGGTGCTTGGCTTTCCGGGCCTGGGTTACCTCACTTAGTATAATCCTTTCCAGGTCCATCCATTTTTCTGCAAATTTCATAACTTCATTTTTTAAAAATTTTTTTTATTTATTTGAGAGCGACAGACACAGAGAGAAAGACAGATAGAGGGAGAGAGAGAGAATGGGCACGCCAGGGCTTCCAGCCTCTGCAAACGAACTCCAGACGCGTGCGCCCCCTTGTGCATCTGGCTAACGTGGGACCTGGGGAACCGAGCCTCGAACCGGGGTCCTTAGGCTTCACAGGCAATCGCTTAAACGCTAAGCCATCTCTCTAGCCCATAACTTCATTTTTCTTTACTACTGAGTAGAACTCTATTGTATAAATGTGCCATATCTTCATTATCCACTCATCAGTTGAGGGACATCTAGGCTGGTTCCACTTCCCAACTATTATAAATTGAGCAGCAATAAACATGGTTGAGCATGTACTTCTAAGGAAATGAGATGAGTCCTTAGGATATATGCCTAGGAGTGCTATAGCTGGGTCATATGGTAGATCAATCTTTAGCTGTTTTAGGAACCTCCACACTGATTTCCACAATGGCTGGACCAGACTGCATTCCCACCAGCAGTGTAGAAGGATTCCTCTTTTTCCACATCCCCACCAACATTTATGATCATTTGTTTTCATGATGGTAGCCAATCTGACAGGAGTGAGATGGAATCTCAATGTAGTTTTAATCTGCATTTCTGTGATGACTAGTGATGTAGAACATTTTTTTAGATGCTTATATGCCATTTGTATTTCTTCCTTTGAGAATGCTCTATTTAGCTCCATAGCCCATTTTTTGATTGGCTTGTTTGATTTCTCATTATTTAATTTTTTGTACTTTGTACATCCTATATTCTGTAGGTTGCCTCTTTGCTTTATTCACAGTGTCCTTTGCTGTACAAGATCTTTGTAATTTCATGAGGTCCAAGTGGTAAACCTGTGGTTTTATTGCCTGAGCAACTGGGGTTATATTCATGATGTCTTTGCCAGGAACAATATGTTGAAGGGTTTCCCCTATTTTATCCTCTAGTAGTTTCAGAGTTACAGGTCTGATGTTAAGGTCTTTAATCCATTTGGACTTAATTCTTGTGCATGGAGAAAGAGAAGAATCTATTTTCATCCTTCTACAGATACATATCCAGTTTGCCCAGCACCGTTTGCTGATGAGGTTGTCTTTTCTCCAATGAGTATTTTTGACATTTTTATCAAATATCAGGTGACTATAGCTATCCTGACTTACCTCTGGGTCCTCTATTCTGTTCCACTGATCTACTTGTCTGCTTCTGTGCCAGTACTATGCTGTTTTTGTTACTACGGCTCTGTCGTATAAGTTAAAATCAGGTATGGTGATACCACCAGCCTTATTTTTGTTGCTCAGTATTGTTTTAGGTATTTGAGATTTTTTATGATTCCAAATGAATTTTTGGATTGTTTTTTCTATTTCTGTGAATAATTCCATAGGAATTTTAATGGGGATTGCATTAAATGTGTAGATTGCTTTTGGTAAGATTGCCATTTTCACAATATTGATTCTTCTGATCCAGGAACAAGGAATGGTCTTCCATTTCCTAGTGTCTTCTGCAATTTCTTGCTTGAGAGTTTTAAAGTTTTCATTGTAGAGATCCTTCACTTCCTTGGTTAGGTTTAGCCCAAGGTACTGTACTTATTTACTTATTTTGATGCAATTGTGAATAGGAGTGATTCTCTGATTTCATCCTCTGTGCATTTGTTTTTAGCATATAGGAAGGCTAATGATTTCTGTATCCTGCTACATGGCTATAGGTATTTATCAGCTCTATCAGTTTGCTGGTAGAGTCTTTAGGGTCCTTTATGTATAGAATCATGTCATCTGCAAATAATGATAACTTGATCTCTTCCTTTCCAATTTGTATCCCTTTTATGTGCGTTTCTTGCCTTATTGCTATGGCTAAGACTCCTAGTACTATATTAAATAAAAGTGGGGCAGTGGACACCCTTGTCTTGTTCCTGATTTTAGTGGCAAAGCTTCCAATTTTTCCCCATTTAGTAATATGTTGGCTATAGGCTTGTCATAAATAGCCTTTATTATATTGAGATATGTTCCTTCTATTCCCAGTCTTTGTAGGACTTTTATCATGAAGGGATGTTGGATTTTGTCAAATGCTTTTTCTGCATCTAATGCAATGATAATGTGATTTTTGTCTTCAGTTCATTTATATAATGTATTACATTTATCAATTTGTGTATGTTGAACCATCCCTGCATCTCTGGGATAAAGCCTGCTTGGTCAGGGTGAATGATCTTTCTGATATATTCTTGTATTCTGTTTGCCAACATTTTGTTGAGAATTTTTGCATCTATGTTCATGAGGGAAATTGGTCTGTAATTTTCTTTTTTTTTTTTTGTCTATCTTTGCCTGATTTTGGTATCAGGGTGATGCTGGCTTCATAGAAGGAGTTTGGTAGGATTCCTTCTTTTTCTATTTTATGGAAAAGCTTAAGAAGCAATGATGTTAGTTCTTCCCTGAAGGTCTGGTAAAATTCAGCAGTGAATCCATGTGTGCCTGGACTTTTTTTAGTTGGGAGATTTTTGATAACTGCTTGGATCTCCATACTTGTTATAGGTCTGTTTAAGTGATTTATCTCATCCTGATTTAATTTAAGTAGGTCATATAAATCTAGGAAATCATCCATTTCTTTCAGATTTTTCATACTTAGTGGAGTATATGTTTTTATAGTATGTCCGTATGATTTTTTCAATTTCTATGTTGTCTGTTGTGATGTTGCCTATTTCCTCTCTAATTTTATTAATTTGTGTCTCTTCTCTCTTTCTGGTTTTTTTTTTGTTTTTTTTTTTTTTTTTGCTAAGGGTTTATCAATCTTGTTTATACTTCAAAGAACCAACTCTTTGTTTCATTGATTCTTTGGATTTTTGTTTTGCTTCTATTTTATTAATTTCTGCCCTAATCTTTATTATTTCTTCCTATTTACTGATTTTTGGTTTGCCTTGTTCTTCTTTTTCCAAGGCTTTAAAGTGAAGCATTAGGTTGTTTACTTGCGACCTTTCTAATTTCTTAATATAGGCATTTAAAGCTATAAATTTCCCTCTTAAGACTGCCTTCATTTTGTCCCAAAGACTTTGGTATGTTGTGTTCTCATTATCATTTGACTCTATGAATTTTTTGATTCCTTCTTGATTTCTTCATTGACCCATTCATCATTTAGTAGTGTATTGTTTAGTTTCCATACTTTTGTGTATGTGCTATAGCTTTTCTTGCTACTGATTTGTAGTTTGATTCCATTATGGTCAGATAAAATGCTAGGAATTATTTCAATTTTCCTGTATTTGTTAAGATTTGCTTTGTGTCCTAATATATGGTCTATTTTAGAGAATGTTCTGTGTGCTGCTGAAAAGAATGTATATTCTTCAGCATTTTGATGAAATGTCCTGTATATATCTGTTAGGTCCATTTGTTCTATGACCTCATTTAATCCAGATTCTTCTCTGTTTATTTTTTGCTGTGATGACCTGTCAATTGATGAGAGTGGGGTGTTGAAGTCCCCCACTACCACTGTGTTTGGTGTTATCTGTGACCTTAGTTCTCATAGTGTTTGTTTGATGAAGTTGGGAGCCCCCATGTTAGGTGCATATATGTTTAGGATTGTAATGTCCTCCAGTTGGAGAGTGCCTTTAATCAGTATAAACTGACCTTCCTTATCTTTCCTAACTAATGTTGGACTGAAATCTACCTTGTCACATATTAGGATAGCAACCCCTGCTTGTTTTCTAGGCCCATTTGCTTAAAACACCGTTTTCCAACCTTTCACCCTAAGATAGTGTCCATCCTTTGTAGAAAGGTGAGTTTCTTGGAGGCAACAAATTGAACGATCCTGCTTTTTTTTTTTTAGAAACGCAAGAGCACAAATACACTTTTATTTATTGACTTTTCTTAAATCTTTGAAGGGTACAGCATCATACGTATTCTGTGTCCAATGGCCTTGGCAGAAAGGTTGCTTCGGAATTTGGCTCATACCATGCCACTGTTTCCATGGGCTCAAGTTACCTTTCCCCAGATGACTCTTGTTTTATTAGGTTTGCCACCAGGAATCACTGTATTGTTGGTTTTTTGTTTGTTTGTTTGTTTGTTTGTTTGTTTGTTTGTTTTTTTTGGTTTTTTGAGGTAGGGTCTCACTCTGGTCCAGACTGACCTGGAATTCACTATGGAGTCTCAGGGTGGCCTTGAACTCACGGCGATCCTCCTACCTCTGCCTCCCGAGTGCTGGGATTAAAGGCGTGCGCCACCACGCCCGGCTTACTGTATTGTTTTTTGCTTTGTACACATAAGCACATCTCTTGCTCAGTAGAATTCAGTTTCATGTCGGGCATAAACACCTTCAATTTTAAGAAGTGCAGTGTGCTCTCTTTGGTTCCAGAAACCCCGCTTATAGCCAGCAAAAATGGCCTTGCACCAGAGCCTCCTAGACATATTTATGCCTTTTAGAAGTCTGTTACCAGCAGGCCTGCACAGGGACCAAGATGGTGGAAAAGAATGATCCTGCTTTTTAACCCAGCCTAGAAACCTATGTCTTTTGGTTGGGGCATTGAGGCCATTGCTATTAAGAGATATTATTTTTAAAAAAAGAGAGATATTATTGAAAGGTATGTATTTATTTTTGCCATTTTTTTTGTAGTTCTTCTGGTTTTAACTCTGCTCTCTCTTATGTTAACTAGCATTTGAGTATGGCTTGCTTGTTTTCGTGGTAGGGTCTCATTCTAGCTCAGGTGACCTGGAATTCACTATGTAGTCTCAGGGTAGCCTCAAATTGACAACAATCCTCCTACCTCTGCCTCCCAAGTGCTGGGATTAAAGGCATGCACCACCACACGTTGCTGTCTTTCTTTTCTTTTCCTTTTTTTTGAAGTAGGATGTCACTTTAGTCCAGCCTGTCCTCAACATCACAGTGATCCTCCTACCTTTGGCCTGAGTGCTGGGATTAAAGTTATGTGCCACTATCAAGTCCAGTTTCTGGCTTCTTTTCTTTTGAGACAGAGTTTCATGTATTCCAGGTTGGCCTTGAACTATCCACCTAGATTCTCATCCTCCTGTTTCTGACTCCCCAGTACTGGGGTTATAGGTGTGCACCACCACACCTGGATCTGATTTTGGTTTTCTGTTTGTTTGTTTGTTTTTTTCTTGTTTTTTTTCAAGGTAGATTCTTGCTCTAGCCCAGCCTAACCTGGAAAACACTATGTAGTCTCTGGCTGGCCTCAAATTCACAGCAGTACTCCTACCTCAGTCTACTGAGTGCTTGGATTAAAGGCATGAACCACCAGGGCCTCTGGCCACTGCAAACTCTATATACATGTGTCACTTTGTGCATCTGGCTTTATGTGGGTGTTGCAGTCAGGTTTGCATTGCTGGTAGAAATCATCCAACCAAGAGCAGCTTGTGGGAAAAAAGGTTTATTTTGGCTTACAGGCTTAAGAGGAAGGTCTACAATGGCAGGGAAAATGATGGCATGAGCAGAGGATGGACATCACTCACTGGCCAACATAAGATAACAGCAAGAGGGGAGTGTGCCAAACACTGGCATGGGGAAACTGACTATAACACTCATAAGCCTGCCCCCAACAATACACTGCCTCTCAGGGGCATTAATTCTATCAACTGGGAACCTAGCTTGCAGATCACCTAAGTTTATGAGGGACACCTGAATCAAACCACCACATTCTGCCCCTCACCCCCATAAACTGATATCCATATATGATATAAAATATAATGCATTCAGTGTGACTTTAAGAGTCCTAATAATTTTTATCAATCCTAATGATGTTCAAACATCCCCATAATTCAAGGTCTTTTAACTGAGCCATAATACCAAAAAAAAAAAAAAAAAAAAATCCCCCCAAATCCCATAATGGCATAGAATAAACATTCACACTGCAAAAGATGGCATTGGGTATAGCAAATAAATACTCAAGCAATACATATTTTAAACAGGGATCCAAGTCCAACAACCCTAGTTAGTGACAAATCCACCAGTCTGAAAACTCTAACCAGCAACAAGTCTCTGGCATTCCAATTTCGCCCCTCCAGCTAGGCTACTCACAGTCCTGGAAAACTTCATCGGGGGTGGCAGCTTTACTTAGCAGCCATCTCATGGTCCCAGCATCTCCACTGGGTTTCTACTGCAATCCATGGTTCATCCCATGGCTCCATCAGGTTTCTATGCAGGCAACCAGCAAACCTGCTTCACACTGCCCATGACCATTTCAAAAACACAAGACCACTTTGCAAAATCAATGACCCTCTCTTTCCACCATTTCTTATACTCCACAATACCAGGTATGGTGCCAATTTGTTAATCCATGGGGGAAGCAGACTTTGAAGAACAGGACATTCCTTGAGCATTCAGTCCTTTCAAAAGAATCTAAATTCTTCCTGTTGCCCCAGTGCAGATCAGCTAGCCCAGTATCAAAGGTTTTAATTTCTCAAACAATTTGCAGGTGAATGGGCAGCAGTTTATGGACAAAGATTTCATTTTTTCTGTGCCATATCCCTCTGTTCACACAAGTTCATTTCTACATAAAGCAACCCTGCACATCTTCTCAGGATATGGGCATAATAGCAAGTTTCTCACACAAACTGCTAGCCCTGTCCAGGCAAAACTTTCTTACCCTCGTAAGTCAATCCTCACAGTCCATAGTTCTTACTGCATTCAGGCCTTTCAACTCTGACCAGACTAGTCCATCAAGCTGTACTTACAGCACTGCAAGGCATCTCTTAGGCTAAGGTTTCAACTCCTTGCACATTCCTCTTGAAAGTCAGCTCCAAGAGGCCAAAGCCACAGTCAGGTGTCTGGCAGCAACCCCACTCCTTGTACCACTTTACTGTTGCAATCAGGTTCGCACTGCTGGTAGAAATCACCCAACCAAGAGCAGCTTGTGTGGAAAAGAGGTTTATTTTGGCTTACAGGCTTAAGGGGAAGCTCCACGATGGCAGGGAAAATGACATGAGCAGAAGGTGGACATCAACCCTAGGCCAACAGGGGAGTGTGCCGAATAATGGCATGGAGAAACTGGCCATAACACCCACATACCCACCCCAACAATACACTGCCTCCCAGAGGCATTAATTCCCACATAACACCTAAGTTTATGGGGAACACCTGAATCAAACCACCACATTAGGTATTGGGGAAGTGAACTCAGGTCGCCTGCGGTTAAGCCATTTCACTGTCATTTCGATTTTCTGAAACAGGCTGTTATATGTAGCCTAAACTGATATGCTATTCCCCTGCTTTAGCCTTTTGGGATTACAGGTTTAGGCCACCAGGTCCTGTTTGCAGTAACAATAGTACTGTTTTCAACGCTGCCTGTCTTTTATGCCTGGCTCCCTCCTTCCATCCAGTTGGATAACTCCTCTTCCCAGAAGTCCTTCCTGAGCCGCTGAGTTTTTGGTGCTTCCCCTTCTCAGGTCTGATCATCCTTCCTGAGTTTCTTTTCTTCTTTTTTCGAGGTAGGGTCTCACTCTGGTCCAGGCTGACCCAGAATTCACTATGTAGTCTCAGGGTGGCCTCGAACTCACGGCAATCTTCCTACCTCTACCTCCTGGGTGCTGGGATTAAAGGCGTGTGCCACCACGCCCGGCATATCCCTCCTGAGTTTGCTGTCTCACACATTTGTCTTCGTATTTATCCTGGGAAAGCTGTAGTGGCCCCAGGAAGGTCTGTGAGGTGTTCAAATCTCCGAATGTCCTTTTTTGGACCTCAGCATGTGCACTCTTTCACACGCACAACGTTTCAGTTTGCTCCTTACATGCCCCTGTCGAGGGCTGTTGCTGTCAGGGATCCTCACCTCCTCAGGGAACCTGTATGGACTCCCATCATTCTTTGGTTTTCCACTTTTTTGGCCTTCATTGCTGTTGTTTATTTTTATTTATTAGAGAGCGACAGATAAAGAGGCAGAGGCAGGCAGATAGAGAGAATTGGGCGTGCCACGGCCTCTGCAAATGATTCCAAACGCATGTACCTGTGCATCTGGCTAACGTGGGTCCTGGGGAATCGACAGGCAAGGGCTTAACCACTAAGCCCTCTCTCCAGCCCCTTGGGCTTCATTACTAAGCACACTTCCCGTGCTTTCACAACACACTCGGGGCTCCTCCTATCTGATGCCTAGAACCAGCTAAAAGGTGGCAACCTTCTAACTTGTGCAGCCACTGCTGGAGCCCTAGCACTTGGCATTGGAGGCGGCGTTCAGTCAACACTGAATTTAGAAAGGAAAATAGGGCTGGAGAGATGGCTTAGCGGTTAAGCGCTTGCCTGTGAAGCCTAAGGCTCCGGTTCGAGGCTCGATTCCCCAGGACCTACATTAGCCAGATGCACAAGGAGGCGCACACGTCTGGAGTTTGTTTGCAGTGGCTGGAAGCCCTGGCGCGTCCATTCTCTATCTGTCTCTCCCTCTCCCTCTCTCTCTCTCTGTCACTCTCAAATAAATAAATAAAAATTAAAAAATTAAAAAAAAAATTCTAGAAAGGAAAATACCCCTTAGCCTCAGAGGAAGGCTAAATAAAGCGAGGGGGTTTCCAAGAAGCGCAAGGGAAACGGCGCTGGGACGAAGAGGCCAAATTCCACTCAGGAAGGGGCGCACCCGGCCACCTAGCGTCTCCACCCAGCGCTCCACCCGCAGGCCCAGGTGCGCCGAGGCGGGGAGCGGCGCCCAGGTGCCAGCCCTGTGCGCCTGCGCCGTGCAGCCCCGCCCCCAGGTGATCCCCGCCCCCTCCCGGCCGCCCCCTTCGAGGCCGCGTCGCAGCGTCCGCCATTGACTGGAGGTGTGGCCCCTCTCTGAGTTGGCGAGTGTAAAAGTGCGCGGAAGCGACGACCGCAGCGCCGCTTTGGTGGACGGCGGAGTGTGTGCGCGCCGGGGAAGGGGCCTGCGGACATTCCGGCCCTTCGCGGACGCGCCGCGCGCCACCTCACCTGAGCTCGAGGGCCGCGGTGCGCGTGCGCCGCCGCCGGGGTCTTTCCGCACGGGATCGCGAGACTCAACGGCCGCGGCCCCAGCTCTCGGTCATGGCGCAGTTGTGCGGGCAGCGGCGGGGCCGGGCGCTCTTCGCCCTGCTGGTGGCGCTGCTCCTGTCCCCGGCCGAGGCGGCCGACGTAGACCGCGGCATCCACGGTGAGGGCCTGGCGGGTGTCCTGGGAGGAATGGATGAAGCCTGTGGGCGGGCGGGGCTGGGTCTGTCCGGGAAGAACACGGGGGAGAAAATGGGGCGCCTTGGTGGCCGTCGGGGAGCCCGGCCTGCAGGTGTAACCTCGAAAGGTTTTGGAGGCCCGTGGGAGCGGTCGGAGGACGGGAGGTGCCAGGGTTAGGAAAGTTTCCTTCTGGGAGCGAGAGACGGGTATGACCCAGTAAAGCGTGACGCTGGCTCTCCTGTAGCAAGAAGAAACCCAGCTGGGCACTCTTCCTGGCACTGGAAAGTTCCATAGGCAAAGAAAGCCCGGGAAGTCAGGTTTTATAAATGGCCCGGGTTTGGTAACCTAGTGGCACCTTTTTAGGCTCAGTAAAAGGAGCACCGGGGGCTTTCCAAACAGCGTTGTTCAAAGGAAGAAGAAAAGAAGCAAGTGGCAGAGGGAGAACCTTGTGAAGGTGCCAGGGTGGTAGCACCAGATATAAGAATGTTGGTATTGGAACTGAGCAGCTGGGATTGGCTTCTTGAAGTGTTACAACGTTAACTGCTTCACACAAGCACCTGCAGGCTTTGAAAGGAGCTCTCTTGAAAGAATTCATTGATTCAGCAGTCCTAGTGTGTCGCTGCTGGTTGTCTGGCCCTTGTGATAGTAGTTGATCCAGACAAGCAGGGTTCTTGTATTCACAGAGCTTAAGTTCCAGTGGGGGAGACCAAAAGTGAGCATTTAAATAATAGCACTTGCCAGAAAATTAAATGACTAAGCGTTAACTCTGAGTGATGGAAAATGATGGTGGCCATTTGTCTTGGGTGGTCAGGAAGGCCTTTGAAGAGTGACATCTGATCCCTGACTTGAGGAATGAGGAGGCAACAGCTGGACCCAGGACCTTGGGACCAGTATCCTGTGGGAGTATTGGAATACAAAGGCCTTGGGAAAGAGCAAGTTTGGTTGCGTCCCAGGGGAAAAAAACAAAGTCCCCAGAGCTGGAGCAGAAGTGAGGGAGGGGAGAATGGGAGATGGGAGAAGTTGGCAGCAGCCATATGGTCCAGGGCTTCATTAGTTGCAGGTCATATTGGGTGAAGGAGAAAGCAGGAAGTTTGTTAGCTAGGTTGTTCCTTGTAACTTCTGGAGCATAGTTAATTTCTTTTCCTCTGAGGCAGAAACAAAAAATTGTTGCACGTTCCAGGGACCAGTGGATAGAGAGGCTCAGCTCCGAAAGATCTGTAGTATTTGCCAGAATTTAGCAACCCTTTTGTATTTTTTTAGATAATTATATCATTATGTGACTCGAATTACCTGCCCTGATGATATCTAATTACAACAACTTTGAGCTCCAGTGTATCTTTATAAAAATTTTTTTTTATTAATTTGAGAGGAGAAATAGGCAGAGAGACAGAGAGAGAAAATGGGTGCTCCAGGGCCTCCAGCCACTGCAAACAAACTCCAAATGCATGTGGCTCCTTGTCCATCTGGCTTACGTGGCCACTGGGGAATTGAACTGAGATTCTTTAGCTTTGCAGGCAAGTGCCTTAACCACTAAGCCATCTCTCCAATCCTCTCCCCCTTTTTTAATTAATTTTTTTTTTTTTTTTTTTTTGCTTTTTGAGGTAGGGTCTCACTCTATCCCAGGTTCACCTGGAATTCACTATGTATTCTCAGGCTGACCTGGAACTCACAGTGTTCCTCCTACCTCTGCTTCCCAAGTGCTGGGATTAAAGGCGTGTGCCATCATGCCCAGCTAATTTTAATTTATTTGCAAGAGAGAGAATGGGCACACCAGAGCCTTTAGCCACTGCTTATGAACTCCAGAGACATGCACCACCATGGACATCTGGCTTGTGTGGGTACTGGGAATCTAACCTAGGTTCTTAGGGCTCACAGGCAGACGCCTTAACTGCTAAGCCACCTCTTCAGCCTCTGTGTATCTTTTATGCTGGAAACAACCTAATGTGGTGACACCACAGTTCTTGTGCAAGGTGACACAGTGGTAATTGATGAGGTCACATCTGATAATAGAGGCCTTCTCTGGCCCCTACTGCTGTCACTGGCTCAACCTACTTGCCTCTCAGAAGTACTACTATCTGGCTTGGTGACCTGCTGTCCTCACTTATCTGAAGTGCTGCTTGTTTAAATGAATTCTTTTATGATTTATTTATTTATTTGAGAGAGAGAGAGAGAATGGGCCTCCAGCTACAAAGGAACTCCAGATGCCTGTGCCCCCTTTTGCATCTGGCTTACGTTGGTCCTGGGTAATCAAACTAGGGGTCCTTTGGCTTTGCAGACGAATGCCTTAACTGCTAAGCCATCTCTCCAGCCCCAAGTGAATATTTTTTGTTAAAATATTTTATTTGTCTATTTGAGAGAGAGAGTGAGTGACTGAGTGAGTATGGGCATACCAGGATCTTCAGCCACTGCAAATGAACTCCAGATGCATGTGCCACCTTGTGTATCTGGCTTACATGGGTCCTGGGGAATCGAACCTGGGTTCTTTGGTTTTGCAGGTAAATGCCTTAACCGCTAAGCCATCTCTCCAGCCCCTAGTTTTGGTTTTCTTAGCAAGCAAGGAAGATCCTTTCTTTGGGGGAGGTTTTCTCCTGGCACAGGTAGCTATACTGTGCTGCTAGAGGGAAGCGAGGAGTGAGTGATTATAATGGCTACTCATGGAATCGAATGTACTTGAGTGGCTGAGGACATTGGAGAGGTGGTAGGGCCAACAGATGGTTAAAGTTGAGGTTTTGGAAGGAGTGAGTGTAAGTGCTGTAACTGAGGTTCTGAAGAGGTCTATGTTTGGCTGAATGAGGCTTTGTGGAGAGGACAAGAAGGAGAGAAGATCAAGCTGAAGGCTCATCTGGATATGGAAATCACCTTGATAAGTGCAGCCTGAGAGGCAGTGAACCCAGATAAGGCTTATGGAGAAAAGAGAAGTGGGGACCTAGGCCAATAGATGACATACGAGGTGGGCAGTAAACTGTATACTCTGATGACTGAGATCTGCAGCTGGAGGTTTGGGGAGGGAAAATGGTCTGGAAGCAGGTTTTGTGGGTAGGGAAAGGTGATAAAGTTCAGAGAAGAGATTCAAGAAATGATATTTTGGTAAAGATAGGCCCTGAGCTGTATCAGGCCCAGGAATTGGTTGGAGGTGGGGACAGAGCCGACTGCATGGACAGGAGGTTGAACCAGACTGATTAGTCTGAGACTGCTAGTGTTGGTGAGGCTTTTGGGTGGCAGAGGGCAATAGGAGAGTATGGCAGGTTCATTGGTTCCTGGAGACCACCTGTAGACAGACAGGGAAAGCATTCAGGAACAATCCATCCTGCCATAGAAACTGTCCTCTCCAATTACTCACTATTTCAGTTATCTCCCCACCTTTTGGTACCTGTAGGCCTTTGGGTTGTAATTGTACCTTAAGAATGTGCTACATTGAGCAAAAGTAGTTAGATAACAGCTGTTCTTTTATGATATGGTACAGTGTGTGTGTGGGGGGGTTATTATCATAAGGGAGGCAAAGTCCCTTTGTCTAATGCTTTCCCTCTTCCCTAGGTGATAAATTCCAGTATTTGCAAGCAAATGTCTTCAACTGCTGAGCCATCTGTCTAGCTTCTGATATTTGGAATGCCCTGAGATAAAGTTTGTTGTTTTTGGGGGGGCTGAAAATTGTACCTAGAGACCCCACCCAAGCTCTACCATGAGTTATATTCCTAGCCTTCTTTTGTTTGTTTGTTTGCTTTTGAGATAGGGTCTCACTTTAGCCCAGGCTGACCTGGTATTCACTATGTAGTCTTAGGGTGGCCTTGAACTCATAATGATCCTCCTACCTCTGCCTCCCAAGTGCTGGGATTAAAGGCATGCACCACCAGGCTGTGGTGAGGTTTTATTTTTGTTTGTTTGAGAGAGAAAAAGGGGGGCGGGGAGAGAGTGAGAAAGGTTTTATTTTTGTTTGTTTGAGAGAGAAAAAGGGGGGCGGGGAGAGAGTGGAGAAAGAGAATGGGCACGTCAGGGCAACAAACTCCAGATGCATGTACCTTGTGCACCTGGCTTATGTAGGTCCTGGCGAATCAAACCTGAGTCCTTTGGCTTTGCAGGCAAATACCTTTACCACGAAGCCATCCCTCTCCAGCCCAACATTTAACATTGTAAAATGTGCAATGTGCTTACAGAGCAGTTTGGTGGGCATAATATATACATTTATCTAGACAACAGCCAGCGTTACTTCCCTAGGGCTTATGAACTCTCCAGCCATAGACTTTTAAGTAGGTTTTCAGTACCAGGCATGTATTCCCTCCTTAGGAAAGGGCCTCCTGTCCAATCAGATAGCCATTGGTTTCCCCTGTAACAGACATGTCATAGCACATTTGGCCTGGCGGATAGTCTTAGGGCTTGCAGAGTCCACTGATGTTTAACACCATTGATGGCTTCTCTCTCACACAAGGCTGCATTTAGCATAGCTTTTTCCAGCTACCTGACATCCAGTCAACAGGGAGATTTTCAGCAGTAGGGTTTTACCATCTAGTGCTCGTGGGCAGCCAAGAGCCCTGGCAGAGGCCTGTATTGTTTTGGGGCCAATATTTTTATTTACTTGTTTCTTTATATTTTTTTATTTCTTTTTGTTTTCTGAGACAGGCTCTTGTGTAGCCCAGACTGGCCTTGGAGGTCATCAGGTTGCCAAGGTTAACCTTGAATTCCTAATCTTCCTGCTTATACCTTCAAAGTGTTGGTATTACAGTTATAAGCTACCACATCTGATTACTTTAAAACAATTTTGAGGCAAGATCTCACAAAGTTGCCCAAACTGGTCTTGAACTTAACTGTAGCCCAGGTGGACCTTGCACTTGTAATCCTCCTGTTTCAGCCTCCTGAGAAGCTATTTCAGGTGTCTGCCATCTGGGTTGGCTAAAACATGTAATTTTAATTATTTCAAGGCCACATAATATATTTTTTCTTCAAAGTAGAACCTTGGTCATTCCTTCAGGAGTGGTCAGTTAAGTGTAGCTGGTTCCTGTTGGCGTAACTTTCTGTTGTTCCTTGAGTTGTGTTAATAGTTACTTGATTTTGACTTGTTTTTCTTTTTTGTTAGTTCTTGGGAATTTCCACTGAAGCTGAACTTAGCAATTCACTTATTCTAGAGTCTCATTGACTTTCAAGTGATATTTAATTTCTACTGGCTTCCTGGGTTAATTACAGCTTCCCCAACACTTTAACTGCAAGGCAGGCTTTCCCACCAGTCTCCAGTTGACATGTCATTAGCCCTGTTTCTCTTCCTCCTCACTCACATGGGTAGTTGTGGTTCTGGTGGGCAAACATGACAAGAACTGAAGTGCATCTGGAGTTGGTGATCAGCTGGACACACCTTAAGTAATTCTTGGCTTTCATATAAGAGATGTTTGTCCTGTTTATGGGCAAGGCAGTTGGAAATGTTTATTCATTTGATTTAGCCAACAAGCACCTGTAGGTGCTAAGCACTGGTTTAGGCTTTTAAACTCAAACATGGAACAAAACAGACCTTTCCATTTCTGGCTAGTACTTTGTGATAAGAGGAAGATAGGCCTTGGTCAAGGCTCTCCAGGCTGGAAAGATGGCTTAGCAGTTGAAGGCACTTGCTTACAAAGCCTGATGGCACGGGTTTGATTTCCCAGTACCCATGTAAAACCAGATGCACAAAGTGGAGCATGCGTCTGAATGAGTTAGTTGTGTTTGTAGTACCTGGAAGCCCTGGTGTGCTCATTCACATTCTCTCTGCTTGCAAATAAATAATAAAATATTTTTAAAAATTAAGTTTTCATTTGAGAGCAAGGGGGGACAGATAGAGGATGAGCTCAGGGCCAACAGCTATTGTGTGACATACGTACCACCTTGGGCATCTGGGCTTACATGGATCTGGGGACATTGAACCTAGGTGCTTTGGCTTTGTAGGCAAGCGCCTTAACTGCTAAGCCATCTCTCCAGCCCCAACAAAATATCTTTATTTAATTTTTGAGAGAGACAGCAAAAAAAAAAAAAAAAGAGAGAATGGGCACACCAGGGCCTCCAGCCACCGCAAATGAACTCCATATGCATGTGCAGCCTTGTGTATGGGGCTTACGTAGGTCCTAGGGAATTGAACCAAGGTCCTTTGGTTTTACAGGCAAGCACCTTAACTGCTAAGCCATTTCTCCAACCCAACAAAATATTTTTAATGTTTATTTTTATTTATTTATTTGACAGGGAAAGAAGGAGGGGGGGAGGGAGGGAGGGAGAGAATGGGCACACCAGAGCCTCCTTCCACTGCAAATGAACTCCAGACGTGTGTGCCCCCTTGTACATCTGGCTAATGTGGGTCCTAGGGAATCGAACCTGGGTCTTTTGGCTTTGCAGGCAAACTCCTTAACCACTAATCCATCCCATCGCCGACAAAATATTTTTAGAAAGGGGAAGAAAAGCTGGGTGTGATGGCTGGCACACACCGTTAATCACAACACTTGGGAGGCAGAGGTAGGAGGATTGCCATGAGTCCAAGGCTGCCTGAGACTAGTGAATTCCAGGTAGGCCTAGGCTAGAGTGAGACCCTACCTTGAAAAAAAAAATAGAGGAAAGAGCTAGAGAGATGGCTCAGTGGTTAAGGCACTTGCCTGCAAAGCCTAAGGACCTGGGTTTGGTTCCCCTGTACCTATGTAAAGCCAGATCACAGGGTGGCACTTGCATCTGGAGTTCTTTTGTAGTGACTGGAGGCCCTGGTACACCCATACCCCCCATAAATAAATAATAATAAACTTTTTTTTTTAAAGAAGAAGACAGTGTTGGGTGTTATGGCTCACTTTTAATCCTAACACGTGGGAGGCAGAGGTAGGAGGATCGCCATGAGTTCACGGCCACCCTGAAACTACATAGTGAATTCCATGTCAGCCTGGGCTAGATAGAGTGAGACCCTACCTTGAACCCTCCATCCCCAAACAAAAGAGGAAGACAGTACAGTAAATCAAGGAACTGGTGAATATGTGTCTGGTTATTAGTTCTGTAAAAATGAGTACAGTATAGATTAGATGCCCTTAGAACTGAAATGTGGTTGCTGGAGAGATGGCTCAGTGGTTAAATGCACAATTTCAAAAAAAGAACTGAGGCCAGGGTTGGGCTTGGTGGCACACACCTATAATCTTAGCATTTGGGAGACAGAGGTAGAAGGATCACGCTGAGCTTGAAGCCACCCTGAGTATACATAGTAAATTCCAAATCAATCTGGGCTAGAGTGAGACCATACTTAAAAAAAAAAAAACAAAAACCCAAACAACAACAAAAAACCATGATCTGGGTGTGGTGGTGCACACATTTGGTAGGGACAGGCAGAAGTAGGAGGATCAACATGAGTTCAAGGCCACTCTGAGACTACATCGTGAATTCCAGGCCACCCTGAGCTAGAGTGAGACCCTACCTCAGAAAACCAAAACAAAAAACCACATGGGCTTGGGGGCTTAAGTGGTAACAGACCTGATGGGAAGATGAGGGTTTTCCCATTAGTTCCACTTAGGGAACATTCCTTTGCTGTGTTCTACATATTTTTGGACTCAGTCTGGGATGGAAGAAACAAACTTACTTACTCCACCACCCCTTCTCACCTGTGACCAGAGTCATTTGTGCACTCAGACTAGCTGGCCAGGCAGCCAAGCAGAGCTTTATCTTCCCAGTGCTGGTGATAGAGGCTGAATAAAGGTGAGTAGCCTGTTAATCAAGCAGTGCCTGCAAGGGTCACACTTACAGAACCACATTAACTCATGGAAGCCTTGGCCCACTAGGCACATGAGTAAGAAAGAATTCATGGGTGATCCAGAAGCCTTGGAGCATGAATTAAAGATTTATTAATATGGGCCAGGCGTGGTGGTACATGCCATTAATCCTGGCACTCAGGAGGCAGAGGTAGGAGGATTGCTGTGAGTTTGAGGCCACCCTGACACTACATAGTGAATTCCATCCAGGTCAGCCTGAGCTAGAATGAGACCCTACCTCAAAAAACAACAACAACACAAAGATTCTTTACTATCATCCTGGTCACAAATTCCATTTCACAAGTTATTTCTCACAAAATTAAAAAAAAAATTATTTGCCAGGGGTGGTGACTCACGCTTTTAATTCCTGTACTTGGGAGGCAGAGGTAGGAGAATCACCATGAGTTCGAGGCTACCCTGAGACAACAGTGAATTCCAGATCAGCCTGAGCTTGAGTGAGACCCTATCTTGAAACACCCCCCCCAAAAAAAAAAAAATGATTTGAGACAGGGTTTCTGTGTATCCCTGGCTGGCCTAGAACCTCTCTGTAATACATTGTGCAGAGCTGGAAAGATGGCTTAGTAGCTAAGGCACTTGCCTGCAAAGCCTAAGGACCCAGGTTTGATTCCCCCATACCTACATAAGCCAAATGCACATGGTGGTAGCACATGCATCTGGAGTTTGTTTGCAGTGGCTAGAGGTCCTGGTACACCATTCTGTCTCTCACTCAAATAAATAAGGTAATTTTATATGCACACCTTTAATCCCAGCACTTGAGAGGCAGAGGTAGGAAGATCACCATGAGTTCAAGGCCACCCTGAGACTACATACTGAATTCCAGGTTAGCTTGAGCCAGAGTGAAACCCTGTCTCAAAAAACAAACAAATAAATGAATAAATACATTTTATTTATGTATTTGAGGAAGAGGCAGAGAGAATGGGCACACCAGAGGCATCCAGCCACTGCAAATAAACTCAAGATGCATATGCCCCCTTGTGCATCTGGCTTACGTGGGTACTGGAGAGTTGAACTGGGATCCTTTGGCTTTGCAGGCAGAGGCCTTAACCACTAAGCCATATCTCCATCTCCAAAAAAAAAACCTTTTTAAGAGATACATTTAGCTGGGCGTGGTGGTGCATGCCTTTAATTCCAGCACTTGGGAGGTAGAGGTAGGAGGATCGCTATGAGTTCGAGGCTACCCTGAGACTCCATAGTGAATTCCAGGTCAGCTTGGGCTAGAATGAGACCCTACCTCGAAAAAAAAACAAAACACAAAAACAAAGAAATACATTTTTTGGGCTGGAGAGATAGCTTAGCGGTTCAGCACTTGCCTGTGAAGCCCAAGGACCCCAGTTTGAGGCTTGATTCTCCAGTACCCACGTAAGTCAGATGCACAAGGTGGCACATGCATCTGGAGTTCATTTGCAGTGGCCCAGATGTGCCCATTCACCTCCTCTCAGTTTCCCTCTGTCTCTTATCGCTCTCAAATAAATAAAAAATAAAAATATATTTTTTATTATTGGAAGGCATTTTACTATGTGGGTTTTGTTTGATTTGTTTTGAGATGAGATAGGATCTCACTCTGTTGCCCAAGCTTATCCCTCCAAACTGTTTAACTCAAGCCATCTTCCTACTTCAGCTCTTAGACTCGCTTGGGCTACAAATATGTGCCTCTGTAATGAAGGCAAAAAATAAAAATAATAAAAAAATTGTTTTTGTCTCCTATCATGCTCCTGGGTCCTATCTCTCTAGCACTACATAAAACTAGGTGTGGTGGCCCCCAGAAGGTGGAAGTAGGAGGAGATCATCCTCAGTTATTTTGCAAGTTTGAGGCCAGCATGGGGTACACAAGACCCTATCTTTAAAAAAAAAATGGAGATAGGAGGATTGCTGTGAGTTCAAGGCCAGCCTGAGACTAGAGTGAATTCCATCCAGGTCAGCCTGGGCTAGACCATCCTCAAATAATCCACTTTCCCAGCCCCACCCCCAAAAAGAAGAAAAACAAGAAATGAGGACAAAATTATAGGTGATATGTTAGAAATGTTTGAGATGGCTCTCAGCGTGATTTTATTTTTCCTTTTTTGGGGTAGTACTGTGGGTAGAATCCAGGGTGTGCTGTAACACTGAGCTGTACCATTCCTCACACTGATTCTGAACTGGCTTCTGAGACCATGAATCCCTTAATTTGGGGCTGGGAAGATGGCTCAGTGGTTAAAGACACTTGAAAAGACTGCCTTCCTGGGTTCAATTTAAACAGTAAGGGTCATAGAATCTTGGTGTTGTAGACATAAAAATTTGACATTTTAGGGCTGGAGAGATGGATCAGTGGTTAAGGCATTTGCTTGTAAAGCCAAAGGACCTTGGTTCAATTCCCCAGGACTCACATAAGTCAGATGAACAAGGTGGTGCACATATCCGGAGTGTGTTTGCAGTGGTTTGAAGTCCTGGTGCTCCCATTCTCTCTCTCTCAAATAAATAAGTAAATAAAATATTAACACAAATATATTTCAGGTTGGGCGTGGTAGCTCACGGCTTTAA
The DNA here is from genome assembly GCF_020740685.1 of Jaculus jaculus. NCBI lineage: Eukaryota > Metazoa > Chordata > Mammalia > Rodentia > Dipodidae > Jaculus > Jaculus jaculus. The sequence goes on along the minus strand of NC_059108.1, from coordinate 581,168 downwards.
TCCCAGCACTAGGGAGGCAAAGGTAGGAGAATAGCTGTGAGTTCAAGGCCACCCGGAAAATACATAGTGAATTCCAGGTCAGCCTGGGCTAGAGCAAAACCCTATTTGGTAAAACCAAAATACAATATTGTGTGTGTGTGTGTGTTTCAGGGCTGGAGAGATGGCTTAGCAGTCAAGATGCTTGCCTGCGAAGCCTAAGGACCCAGGTTCCATTCTCCAGGTCCCACATAAACCAGATGCACATGGTGGTACATGCATCTGGAGTTCATGTGCAGTGCCTAGAGGCCCTAGCACACCCATTTTCAAAAGAAAACTTGCCAAAGGGAAAAAATGGAGCTCTAAACCAGGTATGATGGAATGTGCTTGTAATCTCAGTGCTTGGGAAGTGAGGCAGTAGGAACTCCTGTTCAGTTTACTTTAAATGCTGTGTCCAAAAAAAAAGTGAACAGGGCATGATTACCCTGAGACTACATAGTTAATCCTAAATCAGCTTGGGCTAGAGCAAGACCCTACCTTGAAAAACCAATAATAATATTAAATAAAAATGTTGATGAAGGGCTGGAGAGATGGCTTAGTGGGTAAGTGCTTGCCTGTGAAGCCTAAGAACCCCAGTTCAAGGCTTGATTCCTCAGGACCCACATAAGCCAGGTGCACAAGGTAGTGTGTGCATCTGGCGTTTGTTTGCAGTGGCTGGAGGCCCTGGCATGCCCATTCTCTCTCTCTACCTCTTTCTCTCAAATAAATAAAATAGATTTTAAAAATTAAAAACTATATAATACTTGCAAGTGAATTCCAGATGCATGCACCATATGGGTCCTGGGGAATAAAGCCAGGACCAACAGTGCGTTTACATCAAGTGCTTTTAACCACTGGGCCATATGTCTGTCTCTCTCTCTTTTTTTTTTTTTTCCTAAAGTAGTGTCTCACTCTGGCTGACCTGGATTTCACTATATAGTCTCAGGGTGGCCTTAAACTCACAGCGATTCTCTCATCTCTGCCTCCAGAGTCTGGGATTAAAGGCGTGTGCTACCATGCCCAGCCCAGAATATGTCTTGATGAAGCCCATGGAGAAGCATTCAACTTTCCACTTTCTTATTCACATAGGAATTCAAGTTCCTGGGAACAAATGCAGTTTCCCAGACAGGCTATTGTAATGGTAGCCACCAGCACCTGGAGAGGTAGCTCAGCAGTCATGGTGCTTGCCTGCAAAGCCTAAAGATGGGGTTTGATTTCCCAGTGCCTATGTAAAGTCAGTGCACACGGCGGCGCATATGTCTGGAGTTCGTTTGCAGTGGGAGAAGGCCCTGGCACACCCATTCCCTCCCTCCCTCCCTCCCTTTCTCTCTCTCAAATAATCTGTTAAAAAAAGACATGGGATGGAGGGATGGCTTAGCGGTTAAGGAGTTTGCCTGCAAAGCCAAAAGACCCATGTTACCCAGATGCGCAAGGTGGTGAGCGCATGTGTCTGGAGGCCCTGGTGTGCCCATTCTCTTTCTCTCCCCCTCTTTCTCTGTCATATAAATAAAAATAAATTTTTCTTTTTAAAAAGATACAAGTGGGCTAGAGAGATGGCTCAGTGGTTAAGGCATTTGCCTGCAAAGCCAAAGAACCTCGGTTTGATTCCCCAGGACACATGTAAGCCAGATGCACAAGGGGGTGCATGCATCTGGAGTTTGCAGTGGCTGGAGGCCCTGGCATGCACGTTCTCTCTCCCTCTCTCTGCCTCTTTCTCTCTCAAATAAATAATAATAAAAATAATAATAATAAATAATAATAAAAAGATACAAGCCAGACGTAATGGTGCACACCTATATATGTGAGATACATATATATATATATATATATATATATATATATATATATATATGTATATATATATATATGTTTATTTATTTATTTACTTAATTTGAGAAAGAATGAGCACATGAGCACACCAGGACCTCCAGCCACTACAAATGAACTCCAGATGTATGTGTCACCTTGTGCATCTGGCTTATGTGGGTCCTGGAGAATTAAGCCGGGATCCTTTGGCTTTGCAGGCAAATACCTTAACTGCTAAGCCATCTATCTCCCTAGCCCAATATTTATAATGTCCTCTGCAGCCCAAAGTGACATGGTGGTTCCATACATAATCAGAGTTTTCCTCAGAGCCTTTTAAAATTACATTTTTGTTTGTTTCTTTGTGTGGTGGTTTAATTCAGGTGTCCCCAGTAAACTAGGTGTTCTGAATGCTAGGTTCCCAGCTGATGGATATTTGTGAATTAATGCCTCCTGGAGGGAGTGTATTGTTGGGGGCAGGTTTATGGATGTTATAGCCAGTTTCTCCATGCCAGTGTTTGGCACATCCTCCTGTTGCTATTGTCCACTTTATGTTGGCCAGGGGGTGATGTCCACCCTCTACTCATGCCATTGTTTTTTCCTGCCATCGTGGAGCTTCTCCTAGAGCCTGTGAACCAAAATAAACCTCTTTTTCCTACAAGCTGCTCTTGGTTTGGTGATTTCTACAGCGATGGGAACATGACTGCAACACTTTTTTTTGAAGTTTTTTTTTTTGAGCCAGAGGTTAGCCCAGGCTAACCTGTAATTCACTATGTAATCTCAGGCTGGCCTCAGACCCAAGGCGATTCTCCTACTTCTGCCTCCTGAGTGCTGGGATTAAAGGTGTTTACCACCGTGCCCTGCTTGGTTGCTTATTTATTTAATTTTTGAGGCAGCGTCTCACTCTGGCCCAGGCTTACCTGGAATTAATTATGTAGTCTCAGGATGGCCTCCAACTGATGGTGATCCTCCTACCTCTGCCTCCTGAGTCTGGATTAAAGGTGTGTGCCACCATGCCCAGGTATTTATTTTATTAAATAATCTTTTGTGTGCTTTCTTTATTTTTTAATATATTTTTATTGACAATTTCTATACTTACAACAAACTATGGTATATCTCTCCCCTGGTATTTATTTTTTTTTTTTAACAATTTTTATTTATGAGGGAGAGAATGAAAGAGAGAATTGGTGTACCAGATCCTTAGCAATTGGAAACGAACTCCAGATGTGCACCACCTTAATGCATTTAGCTTACATGAGTTCTGGGGTGTCGAATCTGAGTTCATAGGCTTCGCAGGCTATATCTCCAGCCCTGCCTATTTATTTATTCATTTATTTATATTGAGAGAGAGGGAGGGAAATAGAGAATGGCTGCACCAGGGCCTCTAGCCACTGTAAATGAACTCCAGATGCATGTGCCTCTTGTGCATCTGGCTTACCTGGGTCCTGGGAAATCGAATTGGGATCCTTTGGCTTTGCAGGCAAATGCCTTACCCTCTAAGCCATCCCTGCAGCCCTTATTTTTTTTTTTAAATTTTTAAATTTTTTATTTTTTGGGTTTTTGAGGTAAGGTCTCACTCTAGCCCAGGCTGGCCTGGAATTCACTATGGAGTCTCAGGGTGGCCTCGAATTTATGGCAATCCTCCTACCTCTGCCTCCCGAGTGCTGGGATTAAAGGCGTGCGCTACCACGCCCAGCTCTTATTTTTATTTTTAATTTTGTTTATTTGAGAGACAAGCAGAGAGAAAGAGAGAGAGAGAGGTAGAGAATGGGCCTCCAGCTACTGCAAACAAACTCCATACATATGTGCCACCTTGTGCATCTGGCTTACTTGGGTCCTGGGGAATTGAACCTAGGTCCTTTGGCTTTGCAGGCAAGTGCCTTAACTGTTAAGCCATTTCTCCAGCCCATAGTTGCCTGGTTTTTCTTATTAATTTTTATTTTTTATTTATTGATAACTTCCATAATTGTAAACAATATCCCATGGTAATTCCTTCCCTCCCCCCACTTTCCCCTTTGTCCATCATATCCCCTCCCCCTCTCAATCAGTTTCTCTTTCAGTTTGATAATCATGATCTTTTTCCTCCTATTATGATGCTTTTGTGTAGGTAGTGCCAGGCGCTGTGAAGTCATGGGTATCCAGGCAATTTGTATTTGGAGGAGCACATTGTAAGGAGTCCTACCCTTCCTTTGGCTCTTACATTCTGTCTGCCACCTCTTCCATGATGGACCCTGAGCCTTGAAGGTGTGATAGAGAAATTTCAGTGCTAAGCACTCCACTGTCACTTCTCTGCACCATGGTGCCTTCTGAATCGTCTCAAGGTCACTGCCATCTGAAAAGAGAAGCTTCTCTAACCAAAAAGTGAGAGTAGCATTAATATATGGGTATGAACATTAAGAGAAGTGCTTACTGGCCAGTTTGGTGAGCATAGCAAATACATTTAGCCAACTAGCAGCAGATGTTACACTCCTAGGGCTCATGACTACCTCTGTTGTAGGCTTTCAGTATCAGAGATGTATGTACCCTAAAGGAGCGCTTCCAGTCCAATTAGAGAGAGTTTAGTTTCCCCCATAACAGATGTGCCACTGTTGCACCTGTTGACTCATTTGGTGTGGCTGGCCAAATTTAAGGCTTGCATTGTCCACTGTTGAGTATCTTCACTGGTGATTTCTCTCTCTCCCATTGAACTGCATGCAGTGTAGTGTTTTCCAGCTTTCTGTCAGTTGGTCTACATGGAGGAGGTTTTCAGCTCAGCCCCAGCAGGATTTCTTGGTGGCCTTGCAGCCCAAGTATATGGAGTCTTCAGCAATAGGGTATAGTTGCCTATTTTTAAAAAATATTTTATTTGGGCTGGAGAGATGGCTTAGTGGTTAAGCTCTTGCCTGTGACGCCTAAGGACCTCGATTCCTCAGGACCCATGTTAGCCTGATGCACAAGGGGTCACATGCACCTGGAATTCGTTTGCAATGGCTGGAAGCCCTGGCGTGCCCATTCTCTCTCTCTGCCTCTTTCTCTCTCTGTCACTTTCAAATAAATAAAAATAAACAAAAGAATTAAAAAAACTATTTTATTCATTTACTTATTTGAGAGAGAGGCAGAGAGAAAGAAAATGGGTGTACCAGGGCCTCTAGCTACTGCAAATGAACTCCAGATGCATGTGCCACTTCATGCATCTTGCTTACATGGGCTTTTGGGAATTGGACCCATGCCCTCAGGCTTTGTAAGTATGTGCTTTTAGCCACTGGGAATCTCTAGCCACACACCCCCCAACACCTCCAGGGTTTTTGTTTGTTTTTTGTTTTTGAGATCGGGTCTCTCTAGCCCAGGCTGATCAGGAATTTACTACGTTGTCTTAGGGTACCCGCAAACTCACAGTGATCCTCCTCCCTCTGCCTCTCTCAAGTGCTGTGATTAAAGGTATGCGCCCCCCCCCCAGCTAGATTGTCTTTTTAATAAGCAGTCCAAGGCATATTTCATGACTTAAAAATCTACATAAAGGGGCCAGAGAGATGGCTTTGTGGTTCCCCAATACTCACATAAAGCCATATGCACAAGGTGGCACATGCTTCTGAAGTTCAGTTTGCAGTGGCTAGAGGCCTTGGAATGCCCAATCTATCTGCCCTTCTCAAATAAATAGGATGCAAAGGCGATCTGGCTGCAGTATCTGTCACCCCATTGATCACCAGGGTTGATTTGGCTGGCTAGGCATGTGTCCCCTTTCTCCCTCACCACTCCACGTGCATCCCTCCCAAAGCTGCTCACCCTGTCAAAGAGGACAACTTTCCCCGAATAGAGGAGGATCAGACTTGGGTGTACAAGTAGCTGTACTCCCCTGCCAGAACCTCCAAACAAGCTCTCAAATAAATAAAGTCTATGTAAAATTAAATCTATATGTAAAGTTTGTGTTGTTCTTTTTGTTTTTTCAAGGTAGGTCTCTAGCCCAGGTTGACCTGGAATTCACTGTATAGTCTCAGGGTGGCCTCCAGCCCATGGTGATTTCCTGCCTCTGCCTCCCAAGTGCTGGGTTTAAATGCATCGTGCGCCGCCACCATGCCTAGAAACATAAAGTGTTTTTTTTTTTTTTTGAGGTAGGTTATTGCTCTTAATTCAGTCTGTATTCTTAGGGTGGCCTCAAACTCGTGGTGATCCTCCTACCTCTGCCTCCCAAGTGTTGGGATTAAAGGTGTGTGCTACTATGCCTGCCTCCTTCTCCATAAATCTTTTTGTAATATACCATTCATTTGCATATTGTTCATGTGTTTATGCTGTGATGGCAGTAGTTGAAATAGAGATTAGGAAACCCATAAAGCCTCAGTAAAAGCAGTTTTCCATATGCATGAATTTTAGTCACCAGTTTCATTAAATAACTTCACGTCCAACAACAGAATTTGCAATTCAGCCATAAAGATTTATTAACTGTTTGCTATGGTAAAGTAAAAGTTCCAGCTGCTGGCCTTTCTGTCTCTGGATGGCTTTGTGAAGTACATGGGTGATCAGTGAGGAGTTGCTGATGGTATTTGACCATTGTACATCCATTCCTTGGTTCATGCACACTGTGGAATGTATGATTGTGCTGCCTCCTTGTACCTATTATAACCCTATGCAACTGTTTACAAAAATGAGTAATAGAAGGAACTGGCTAAAGTAAAACAAAAAGTGTAGCAAAGAGAAAAAGTGGTCACCCTGAAAGTGAAAATCCACAGTATGATGAAAGAAAAAAGCTTTCTTTGGTCTTGTTGACACTGTCACCATTATCTATTCATGTGCGAGATGGAGGAGGCTTTTTTTTTTTTTTGGTTTTTCGAGGTAGGGTCTCTGGCTCAGGCTGACCTGGAATTCACTATGTAGTCTCAGAGTGGCCTCGAACTCACTGCGATCCTCCTACCTCTGCCTCCCGAATGCTAGGATTAAAGGCGTGTGCCACCACGCCTAGCAGGAGGAGGCTTTTTGCAAGCAAGCTCCTTTAACCTCTGAACCATCTCTTGAAACCTCAGAGAAAGTTCTTTTTCCTTTTTTTCCCCAAAGTTTTTATTTTTATTTATTTATTAAAGATGGAGAGAAAGAGATTAGGCATGCCAGGGCATCTAGCTATTGCAGACGAACTCCAGACACATGCACCACCATGTGCATCTGGCTTACCTGGGACCTAGAGAATCCAACCTGTTTCTTTAGGCTTTGCAGGCAAGTGCCTTAACCTCTAAGCTATCTCTCTAGCCTTCAGAGCAAGTTCTTGACAGTAAAAAAAAAGGGGGGGGGAGATTAATATGCCAAAGTGGTTCCACATCTAGAAAATCCTAAAAATGATGCTTTTTTTTTTCTCCCCCCCCCCCCCCGAGGTAGGGTTTCACTCCAGCTCAGGCTGACCTGGAATTCACTATGGAGTCTCAGGCTGGCCTCAAATTCATAGTAATCCTCCTACCTTTGCCTCCCGAGTGTTGGGATTAAAGGCGTGCGCCACCACACCCGGCTTCCATTCTTTTTTTTTAAATTTATATTTTATTAACACTTCCATGATCGTAAACAATATCCCATGGTAATTCCCTCCCTCCCCCCACTTTCCCCTTTGAAACTCCATTCTCCATCTTATACCCTCCCCTTCTCAATCAGTCTCTTATTTTGATGTCATGATCTTTTCCTCCTATTAGGATGGTCTTGTGTAGGTGGTGTCAGGCACTGTGAGGTCATGGATATCCAGGCCATTTTGTGTCTGGGGGGGGAAGCACGTTGTAAGGAGTCCTACCTTCCCTTTGGCTTTTACATTCTTTCTGCCACCTGTTCTGCAATGGACCCTGAGCCTTGGAAGGTGTGATAGAGATATTGCAGTGCTGAGCACTCCTGTCACTTCTTTCCAGCAACATGCCTCTGAGTCATCCCAAGGTCACTCCATCTGAAAACAGAAGATTCTCTACCAAAAGTGAGAGTAGTATTAATTTAAGGGTATGACCATTAAGAGAAGTGCTTGCTGGGCAGTTTGATGAGTATAGCATATACATTTAGTCAGATAGCAGCAGACATTACACCCCTAGGGATCATGACTACCATTTTAGGTTTTCAATATCAGGGATGTATTCCCTCCCATGGAGTGATCCTCCAGTCCAATTAGAGAGCATTTGGTTTTCACCATGACAGACGTACCACTGTTGCACCTGTTGGCTCATTTGTCCTGGCTGGCCAAATATAAGGCTTGCAGTGTCCACTGTTGAGTATCTTCACTAGTGATTTCTCTCCCATTGAACTGCGTGCAGAATGGCTTCCAGCTTTCTGTCAGCTAGTCTACATGGAGGAGTTTATCAGCTCAGTTCTGGTAGTATTTCTCAGTAGCCTTGCAGCCCAAGTATGTGGAGTCTTCAGCAATAGGGTCTTACCATCCAATTCTGGTGGAAAACCAAGGGCTTTAGCAATGGCCTATAATGTTTTAGGGGCATCAGGGACCTCCCTGGACCTCACTGGAAGGTATCCCATCCCTGTATGCCATTCTTCTTTTTCTTTTTGGTTTATTTAGGGTCTCACTCTAATCCAGTCTAACCTGAATTTCACTTATGTAGTCTTAGGGTGGCTTCGAACTCTCTGCAGTCCTCCTACCTCTGCCCCTTGAGGGCTGGAATTAATGGCATGTACCACTACCCCCCTGTTTGTTTTGAGGTCAGATCTTGCTCTAGCCCAGGCTAACTTGGAGTTCACTATAGTCTTTTATTTAATCATTTGCAAGCAGGGAAATACAGTGAGAGGGCAACAGAATGGGTACACCAGGGTCTCTAACCACTGCAAATGACTCCACAGACATATGCGTCACTTTGTGCAGCTAGCTTATGTGGGCACTGGGGAATCCAGCTTGGGTCCTTTGCAGGCAAGTACCGTAACCACTGAGGAAGCTGTTCAGCCCTATTTATATATTTATATTTTCTGGGGTGTTTTCAAGGTAGGGTCTTGCTCTTAACCTAGGCTGACCTGGAACTCAGTCTTTGGCCCTAGGGCATATAGCAGTTACTTTTGGTTTTCTAAGGTAGGGTTTCACGGTGTCCCAGGCTGACCTGTAATTCATTATGTAGTCTCTGGGTTGCTTCGAACTCATGGCAACCCTCCTACTTCTGCCTCCCTAGTGTTGGGATTAAAGGTGTGCCCTACCACGCCCGGTAGCCAATACTTTTTTTTTTTAATTTTTATTTATTTATTTATTTATTTGAGAGCGACAGACACAGAGAGAAAGACAGGTAGAGGGAGAGAGAGAGAATGGGCGCGCCAGGGCTTCCAGCCTCTGCAAACGAACTCCAGACGCGTGCGCCCCCTTGTGCATCTGACTAACGTGGGACCTGGGGAACTGAGCCTCAAAGCGGGGTCCTTAGGCTTCACAGGCAAGCGCTTAACCGCTAAGCCATCTCTCCAGCCCGCCAATACTTTTTAATGTTGTACAATATTTGTTTTGACTGTATAGTCCAAAGTGGCTTCAATTTTTTTTGTTGTTTTGTTTTGTTTTTCGAGGTAGAGTCTCACTCTAGCCCAGGCTGACCTGAAATTTACTATGTAATCTTAGGGTGGCCTCCAACTCAGCGATCCTCCTACCTTTGCCTTTCAACTGCTGGGATTAAAGGTGTGAGCCACCATGACCAGTATAGGGGGAGGGAGGGAGGGAGAACACCAGGACCTCTAATCACTGTACACAAACTCCAGGTATATCTGGAAATCCCAGGGCCGCCTACCACAGAGGATGCATGTGTCCTCTGACTCCAGGCTTGCCCTGCCAACCCATGTTTCTGTTCTGTTTCAGAATCTTGCCGAGTTTCAAAGGTGGTGGGGAGATGTCGCGCCTCCATCCCCAGGTGGTGGTACAATGTCACTGATGGATCCTGCCAGCCATTTATGTATGGAGGCTGTGAAGGAAATGATAATAACTACCTGAGCAAGGAGGAGTGTCTTGAGAACTGTGCTGGTGTCACAGGTAAGACTAGTTTGCTGCTTTAGGCCAGTTCATTGTTGGGGTATAAACACCTACTGTGCTCTGGTTCTTTACTAGGAACCACTGAGTGGAAGAAGCAGGCTTAGTGTGCAGGTCCCTGTGTCCATACAGTGCTTTCATGGAAGGCATCCACCTCCTTCCAGAAAGGGTCAACCTCTTCCTCTTCCTCCCACTTCTTAGTGGCAGTGGCATCTCAGCTCAGCCCAGAAAGACTGCCCTCCCTACCCACTCACACATGGTTGCCCCTTGTTCCTTGTGCATTTGGGTTATTTTTATTTCTGGGACAAGCCTGATAAGTTCACCACAGCCAAGTTAGGAGTTAACACTAGAATGTGTACCCTGGAATCCATCCTCCTCCTCGTCTTCACTTACAAGGGGGTTCTGTAAAGCCAAGATAATGCTGACCCTGCCAGCTTTATAGTTCAGTAACCCTAAAGCCCCAGTATTGCGTTTTGTGCTGACTCCAGCCAGGAAGGACTCCTGGTGCCTGATCCCTCCTAGGTGTTTCAAAGGCCAAGGATGGACCTGTCCAAACCCTTCACTTAAGACTGAGTGCTTGTTCATGGTATGCAGCTCTGTCTGACTTGGGTCCAAGTCTGTTTCTGTTCTCAATGTTAGTCCCTCCATCCTTGGTGATGTTTATGATTTTCTATCTTTTCACTTGCTAGTTAGAATTTTTCTTGGCTTTTTGAGGTAGGTATTCAGACATCAGATATGCCTTTTTTTTTTTTTTTTTTTTTTTTTTGAGGTAGGGTCTCACTCTAGTCCAGGCTGACCTGGAATTCACTATGTAGTGTCAGGGTGGCCTCTAACTCATAATGATCCTCCTACCTCTCCCTCGCAAGTGCTGGGATTAAAGGTGTGTGCTATCACGCCCAGCGTAGATATGCTTATTTTAAAAATATTTTTAACTTTATTTATTTATTGATGAGAGAAAGAAAATGGGTGTGCCAGGACCTCTAGCCACTGCAAACGAACTCCAGATGCATGCACCACCATGTACATCTGGCTTACGTGGGACCTGGAGAATTGAACTGGGGTCCTTATGCTTCACAGGTGTGCGCCTTAACTGCTAAGCCATATCTCCAGCCCTGAAATGTGTGTGTGTGCATTTTTTTGGTTTTTTGAAGTAGGGTTTCGCTCTAGCCCAGGCTGACCTGGAATTCACTATGTATTTTCAGGGTGGCCTTGAACTCACAGCTAAGCCATCTCTCTAGCCCAATATGCTTATTTTTTAAAAACTATTTTATGTATTAATTTAAGGAAAAAGGGAATGAGGGGGAGCGAGAGAGAAATATGTGTGGTAGGGCCTCTTGCCCCTTTAGTTGAACTCCAGATGCATGTACCACTTTGTGCATATCTGGCTTTACATGGGTACTCAAACCTAGGCTTGTCAGGCTTTAACCATTGAGCAATCTCTATAGGCCCAGATATGCTTATTTATTTATATGGCCTTGTCTCTGACCTCAAGTTTATAGCATTTGATGGCAGTATACAAGCCTAGAAGTGGCTTAGCCTGGGAAGGAGCAGTTTGTCTGTCTCAGCAAAAGTTTGAAGAGCCAAAGGGTCAGAAATTAATTTAGTTTTCAGAGGCAAGGTCTTACTTTGTAGCCCAGGCTGTTCTCAATCCTCCTGTCTCTGCCTCTTAAGTACTGGGATTATAGGTATATACTACCATGCTCATATGGGGTATGATTTTATTTTGTTGTTATTTTTAAAGATATTAGCCAGGGGCTGGATAGATGGCTTAGAAGTTAAGGTGCTTGCCTGTGAAGCCTAAAGACCCATGCTTGACTCTCCAGATCCTACATAAGCCAGATCCACAAAGGGGAGGCAAGTACAAGGTCATACATGCCCACTAGGTGGTACAAGTGTCTGAAGTTCGTTTGCAGTGGCTAGAGGCCCTGGCATGCCCATTCTCTCTTTCTTTCTATCTGTCTCTTTCTCTTCCTCTCTCAAATATATATATATTTTTTAAAGGGCATGCACCACCACAGCCAGTTAAATGGATTATTTGATCCTGGTTGCCCTCTATTTTTATAGCCATTTTGCTTGGCTTTTCTGATTCCCTTCAAGTTGACTCCTCAGAGATAGTCTTGATTCTTCTCTTCCTGTTTGCGGCCGGCTTTTTATAATTATAGTTCTGCCTGTGCCCACAGCCCCACAGAAAGGAGAGGTGAGGGTTGATTGAGAGGTATATGGGACCCTCAGACCATTTGACTCTGTTCTTAGTCATGTGTCCCAGCGACACACTTTCTCACTGTTCTGTTATTTGTCCTCTTTCAGGGAATGACATTGGTGGTCTGGGTAGCAGTGGTGGAGCTGATTCCTCTGTCCAGAGTGGTAGGTTTTTTTTGTTTTGTTTTTTTTTTAATTAAAAAGTGTTTTAAATATTTTATTTACTTATTTGAGAGAAAGAGAGACAGAGGAAGAGGCAGAGAGAAAGAGAGAATGGGTGTGCCAGAGCCTCCAGCCACTGCAATTGAACTCCAGATGTATGTGTCCAATTGTGCATCTGGCTTACGTGGGTCCTGGAGAATTGAACCTGTGTCCTTTGCAGGCAATCGCCTTTACCACTAAGCCATTTCCCGAGCTCTGATTTAAATTTTTGCTTGCTTTTTTGTTTTTTGAGGTAGGATCTTACTGTAGTCCAGGCTGACCTGAAATTTTTTTTTATTTTTTTTTATTTATTTATTTGAGAGCGACAGACACAGAGAGAAAGACAGCGGGAGAGAGAGAGAATGGGCACGCCAGGGCTTCCAGCCACTGCAAACCAACTCCAGACGCATGTGCCCCCTTGTGCATCTGGCTAACGTGGGTCCTGGGGAACCGAGCCTCGAACCAGGGTCCTTAGGCTTCACAGGCAAGCGCTTAACCGCTAAGCCATCTCTCCAGCCCCTGAAATTTACTATATAGTCTCAGGGTGGCCTCAAACTCACCATGACCCTCCTACCTCTGCCTCCTGAGTGCTAGGATTAAAGGCATACAACCATACCCCACTTTTTTTGTGTGATATTTTATTTTTATTTATTTATTTAAAAGAAAGAGAAAGAGAGAATGGGTATGTCAGGGCCTCTGGCTACTGCAAATGAACTCCAGATGCATGCCCCACCTTGTGCATCTGTCTTACGTGGGTCCTGGGAAGTGAAACCTGGGTCCTTTGGCTTTGCAGGCAAGGGCCATAACCTCTAAGCCATCTCTCCAGCCCCTGAGTGGTAGGTTCTTAAAAAAGACCCAGGATAAGCTGGAGAGAGGCTCAGTGGTTAAGGTGCTTGCATGCAAAGCTTAACAACCCAGGTTCAATTCCCCTAGTACCCATGTAAAGTCAGATGCACAGAATACAAAGTACCATATGCATATAGAGTCCATTTGCAGCAGCCAGAGGCCCTGGTGTACTCATTCTCTCTCTCCTCTCTTTCTAATATATATATATAAATTTTTTTTTTTTTGGTAATGTCTTGCTTTAGTCCAGGCTGACCTGGAATTCATAGTCTCAGGGTGGCCTCAAACTCATGGTGATCCTCCTACCACTGCCTACGGAGTGCTGAGATTAAAGGCATACATCACCATGCCCAGCAAAAAAAAAAAAAAAAAGACCCAGGATAGAATAAGTGCCCCCCAGACAATAACTGTGAAGGGGTCATTGCTGCCTGCTCTGCTGTGCTGTGCTGTGCTGTGCTACCTCCTAGTCCCTCCACCACTGCCGTCCTTGACCTATAGTTTTGTGCTAATTTGCTTTGTAGTGCTGAAAGTAGCCACCCACCACTCCTTTACAATTTAAGGTACTCTGCTGTGGGAGTCTAGGTGCCATGCCCTGGGTGGTAGCATTCACACTCTTAGGGCCAGACTGTGGGCTCTTGCAGGTCAGCAAGACCTACCCTGGCAGAAGGAGGGACTCCCTTCACATCAAGGACAAAATTCCCCCCAGTGGCCAGCCTGACCTTGGTCCACTAACTCTTGACTAGAGCTACATTTCATTTGTGCCAGGCCAGGTCTACTGTTTTGTCAACTACTTGCTCTCCAGGGCCACTCAGGGCCCTAGCATAGTTACTCTGATTTCCAGCCTATCTTTAGAAGAAAATTTCCCCAGAAAAGTAAAATTTATGGATGTGCCAGAAAGTGTGAACCAGGGTCTAAGCATAGTAGTGCACGCCTTTAATCTTAGCACTCAGGAGGCTGAGATAGTAGGATTGCTGTAAATTCAAAGCCAGCCTGGGACTACAGAGTGAGTTCCAGGTCAGCCTGGGCTAGAGTGAGACACTGCCTCAAAATAAAAATAAAATAAAAAGGGATGGTGGCACATACCTTTAATCCCAGCATTTGGAAGGCAGAGGTAGGAGGAATGCTGTGAGTTCAAGGCCACGCTGACACTACATAGTGAATTCCAGGTTAGCCTGGGCTACAGCAAGACCCTACTTCCAATGATCACACCAGAAACAGTGACTGGTATTAGATTCCATAGTAACTCACCCCCTGCAGTGTTAATTCAGTGTGTCCTGTGCTTCAGAAGCTGTCAAGACTAGGAGATTGTGGCCACCCCCTTTCTTAAAGGTGACTGCCCATGTTCCCTCTGGGGGCTCTTTTAGACTCAGCCCTCTAGGCCATGGGCTCTGCTTCCTTCCTGACCTTCCTGACTCATGTTTTGTATTTCAGTTCCCAGAAGGCAGGATTCTGATGACTTGTCTGATGAGATCTTCAACTATGAAGGTATAACTTTAAAAACATGTGTTTATTAGGTGTGGGCAAAAATGTGGGTGTTTTTATTATTATGATTTATTTAGTGGGAAATTGGGACTTATTTGCAGGTTTTCACCAATGGAATTACTAAGCAGGGCTTCCTGACATGTCTCAGTGCTTACTCTGGGACTAGGATGGGATGACAGGCTTCAGTGGGTGTTTGGGGTTGTCAGGAATCCAGTTGTGCCAGTCAAGGTGCATTTTAGAAGCTTCATAGTGTGTGGTTCTGGAGTTCACTTCTTCTTCTGCCTCTTACCAGCTATGCAGCTGCAAGTAAATTTTTGTTGCTTTGCTCACTGTTCCCATCGGTGAAGTGAGAGTCCTAGGACAGATAAGCCAGAGAGAGTGACTCAGTTCATAAAGTGACCAACAGGGTACACACTCCAGAGAAGCATGGCCAGTGTGGTCCAGAAGTTATCTGAAAATGGAGGACCAAGCTGGACCTGCTAGTGCATTATTATTCCCAGCACTCTGGAGGTTAAGGCCATGAGTTCAGGGTTAGTCAGTCTAAGCTACATAGTGTGTTCCACAGCAAGACTCTTATCTTAAAAAAAAAAAAAAAAGATTTGTGAGGAGAAAAGTGGATAAGGAGGGAATTATCATGGCTTATTGTTTATAATTATAGAAGCTGTCAATAAAAAAGTTATGCATTTATAAAGAGGGCTGGAGAGATGGCTTAGTGTTTAAGATGCTCCCCTGAAAAGCCAAAGGTTGACACACATAAGCCAGATGTACAAGGTGCCACATGAGTCTGGAGTTTGTTTGCAGAGGCTGAAGGGCCTGGTGCTCCCATTTTCTCTCCCTATCTGCCTCTTTCTCTTTCTGTCACTCTCTAATAAATAAAATAATGAAAAATTTAAAAATAAGCTAGTTATAAAGAGAAAGCAAATGCAGTGAGAAATATCAGGTGACAGGCTAAGCTTGTCTGATTCACAAGGTTCTCTACCGGGATACATTGGTTCTGCATCAGCTACACTCAACTCTTCTCCTCCCAAGCCCTGTT
This sequence comes from Jaculus jaculus, assembly GCF_020740685.1. Classification (NCBI taxonomy): domain Eukaryota; kingdom Metazoa; phylum Chordata; class Mammalia; order Rodentia; family Dipodidae; genus Jaculus; species Jaculus jaculus. The sequence continues at coordinate 565,656 of NC_059108.1, read as the reverse complement.
AATTTGTCTTCCTGGGCTCTCGGTCTTGTTTCTAGAATACTGTATTCCCAAGGCCGTTACCGGGCCTTGCCGAGCAGCCTTCCGACGCTGGTACTTTGATGCTGAGAAGAACTCCTGTGACAGCTTTATTTATGGCGGGTGCAGGGGCAATAAGAACCGCTATCTCTCCCAGGAGGCATGCATGCTGCGCTGCTCTGGTAAGTTTGCCTGATCTCATCGCAGCGGCCCGACAGGAGTCCTTGGGAGGCCCTTTTCTTGTCTGAAGTGAGCACTTTGACTCAAGCCCCGAGTCCTCTCAGAGCCCCCAGTAGAGCTTAGAAGATCCTTAGGAAAAGCTCTTGGTGAAGGCCCAAAGACTGGTCAGTGAGATCGTTGGGGGAGTGGGCAGGGGGGACCCAGGGTTGGTAGCCATGTTACTGGTTGGGGAGGATAGTGAGCTGCCTGACAAGGGTATCCATTCTCTTCCAGGGAACCAGACGTATCCTGTCCTGTCCCCTGGCGCCAGAGGTATTTGGTCTCTTTCCCTCCTCTGCTTGCCTCCCACCTGCCTGCTGCCATCTGTCCTTGACTAACACTATTTTGCCTAATATGGCTTCTGTTGGCTCATTGTCCTTCACTGGAATATCTTGTGGTAAAGGGCTGTCTTTGTACATGAAAATGACCAGGCAGCTTGGAACTTGTGGACAGATGTCCCCTAGCAGGCACATTGCACAAGCAGAGGCTGGATCCTAAATAAGGAATTCTCCAGGCAGGCCCATACTGTGGGATCTGCCCATGAGCCTCAAACTAACTCCAGTTAGTTTGGAGGAACTTTGCCACTGTCTGGTATAACAAGTTGGTCAAGAGTAACTGGAAGGAGAGCACAGGCCAACACTATTGTCCACAGGCTGTGTGGCCTGGCTAGGAGCCCTGAATCTCCTCATTAGTTTCTCATTGTGAGTCATGGATGGTGAATGTTGACAAAGAGGACCCGCCACACTGGTTTGGTGTCGTCCTTGACCTGTTTGTTTACTAAGGAGTCAAGACTTGGCCTTCAAGTCTGCCTAGTTCTGGAAACCAGAAACTTGGTTCCCAGTGCTGGTTTTGAAAAAGCTGCCCACATCTTGAGGGTTGACTTGGGGTGGACTTGGACAGGAGATTGCTGTAAAAGGCCAAGTCAGTCCTGTGGCCAGTAGGGGAGAGGAGCCAGGTGACTCTCACAGGAAGTTACATGCCTGAGACAAAACCCCACTCTTAACTGACCAGTGAAGCCACCGTGGGACAACCACTGTTACACTTATCCAGCAATTAGAAACATGAAGGTCCCTCCTGGTGCTGCTTCAGATACACCCTCCCCTCTACCTGTCATCATTTTACAGTAGCCACCTGGAGCAGGGACCCATCTTTTTCTGTTGCTCATCAGGGTATGTGTGTAGACTAAACCTTTTTTGTGTGTGTGTGCTATTTTAATTAATTTATTTATTTGAGAGCAACAGACAGAAAGAGGCAGAGAGAGAGAGAGAGAGAGAGAGAGAAAGAGAATGGGTGTGCCAGGACCTCCAGCCACTGCAAATGAACTCCAGACACATGTGCCCCCTTGTGCATCTGGCTAACGTGGGTCCTGGGGAATTGAGCCTCGAACTGGGGTCCTTGGGCTTCACAGGCAAGCGTTTAGCCACTAAGCCATCTCTCTAGCTCAACACAAAACCTTCTTAAGATTTTGTAGGGAAGCAGTTTTACACTGTGTGCATCTTTTTGCCTATGACTCGCCCTCAGGCTGCCCAGACAGGGAGCAAAAAGAAGTAACAGCTGGGGATGGTGATGGTTGTGCACCCTTGGTAATCCTGGCACTAGAGGCAGAGACAGGATGATCAGAAGTTCAAAGTCATCCTTGGCAAGGGAGTTGAGACCAGCCTAGGCTACATGCAACCTTGCTTGGAAAACAAACAAGAAACAACCACTGTGTGCATGTAGGCATGATATCCCACTTTTCAGGGGACTTCACTAATGACTTCCCTGGTAGGCTGCCTTTCCAGCATCCCAGTTTGGGAATAGTGGTTGCTTTATCCTCATTGTGCTCTCTGGGGTAGAGTCACCATGCTGGCCTTCTCTGGCCACACTCTTTGGCTCACCTGTACCCTTTTGTCCTCAGCGGTGGTCCTAGTTGGGCTGTTCGTGATGGTTCTGATCCTTCTCCTGGGAGCCTCTGTGGTCTGCCTGATCCGAGTGGTGCGAAAGAGGCAGGAGCACGCCCTCCGCACTGTCTGGAGCTCTGGGGATGACAAGGAACAGCTGGTGAAAAACACCTATGTCCTGTGAAGGCCCTGCTGCCAGGAGTAGTGGGGAGGAGGGAGCATGTGTGCTTTTAAAAAGTACAGTGACTGCTTGTGTCTGTGAGATCATTGGGGCTTTCCTGGTCTGTGCTACTCAGTGGCATGGCAGGGAGGCACTCCCCGTCCTGTTGGGCTTGCTCAGATATCTTGACAGGGAAAGCAGGCACATAGGGGCTCTTCCTTGATTTCTTTCTGTCCTCCAGGTAGTTTCTTCTGCCAGGTTTGGTCCCATTGCCTCTTTTCTCATCACTATGAGGCATATTCTAATAGTTCCCTTTTTGTTTGTTGGATTCATGTTTTTTTTAAATAGAAGTTTGATTTTTTTTTTTTAATTAGGATTCTGAAAGAAAAACTACAAGTTTAATAAAAGGGCCTTTAAAAATAAATTTCCTATGTGGTTTCTTTCTTCATTGGGCTACATCCCAGGACTTAGTATCTCATTCTAGTAATAGACCCTTATCTGTTTTGTCTTATTTTGTGTTGTTACAGGCATACACCTCTGTGCCCATCTTTTACATGAGTACTGGGAATCCAGGCTCAGGTCCTCAGGCTTGTACAACACTGTACCAACTGAGTTACCTCCTCAGCCCTGATACAGTTTTCTTTTTTTTTTCCCTGTTTGCTTTTTTTTCTTTGTTTGAGACAGAGGGAGAGAGTCACTGCAAACAAACTTCAGATGCATGCACCACCATGTGCACCTGGTTTATGTTGGAGCTGGAGAATCAAACCTGAGTCCTTAGACTTTCCAGGCAAGTGCCTTAACTGCCTTTTTATTTATTTATTTATTTGTTTATTTTTATTTTTTTTTTGGCTTTTTTGAGGTAGGGTCTCACTCTAGCTCAGGTTGGCCTTGAACTCACTTCAATTCCCCCACCTCTGCCTCCCAAATGCTGGGATCAAAGACATATGCCACCACACCTGGCAGATTTATGTGTCTGATAATTTCATGTTTGATTTTGTTTATTGTTTTATTAGAAAAGGAAGGAGGGAGGGAAGGGACGGGGAGGGAAGGGAAGGGAAAGAAGGAAGAATAAGCCTGGCATGGTAGTGCACGCCTTTAATCCAAACACTCTGGAGGCAGAGCTCAGTGGATCACTGAGTTCAAGCCCCCCCCCCCTGAGTCTACATAGTGAATTCCAAGTTAGTCTGATCTAAAGTGAGAAAAAATAAGTGGAGAATAACAACATAAAATTCTGGAGTTCATTTGCTGTGTCTAGGGGCTCTGGTATGTCCATTCTTTTCTCTTTCTCTCTCCCCCCACTCTTTCTGCCTCTACTATATAAATTTTAAAAAAAGATTTTTTTAAAAATTCAAAATATATGAAACTTGTGGGCTAGAGAGATGGCTGAGTGGTTAAGGCATTTTCCAGCAAAGTCTAAGGACCCAGGTTCGATTCTCCAGAACCCACGTAAGCCAGATGTACAAGGAGGTGCATGCATCTGGAGTTCATTTACAGTGGCAGGAGGCCCTGGCATGCCCATTTTCTCTCTGCCTCTTTCTCCCTCCCTCCCTCTCTCTCTCTCAAATAAATAAAAAATGAAAGTTAAAAAAAAAAAAAGCTTAACTGATAAGCCATCTCTCCTCCAGCCCCATTTGTTTTCTATTTTTTCTTTTTTTTTAATATATTTTTTTAAATTTTTATTTATTTATTTATTTATTTGAGAGCGACAGACACAGAGAGAAAGACATAGAGGGAGAGAGAGAGAATGGGCGCGCCAGGGCTTCCAGCCTCTGCAAACGAACTCCAGACGCGTGCGCCCCCCTGTGCATCTGGCTAACGTGGGACCTGGGGAACCGAGGCTCGAACTGGGGTCCTTTAGGCTTCACAGGCAAGCGCTTAACCGCTAAGCCATCTCTCCAGCCCCCCATTTGTTTTCTTGATAACAGTGATTCTGACAGTAGTTTTAATTTTTATTTCCCTGATAGCTAAAGATATAGAACTTTTTTTTTTTAATTTTTTTTTAATTTATTTATTTGAGAGCAGTAGACAGAGAGAGAAAGAGGCAGATAGATAGAGAATGGGCACGCCAGGGCCTCTAGCCACTGCAAAGGAACTCCAGACGCGTGTGCCCATTATGCATCTGGCTAACGTGGGTCCTGGGGAATTGAGCCTCGAACCGGGATCGTTAGGCTTGACAGGCAAACACTTAACTGCTAAGCCATCTCTCCAGCCCTAGAACATTTTTTTGGATGTCTATAGGCTATCTGTATTTCTGCCTCTAAGAACACTATTTAGTTCCTTGCCCTTTTTTTGTTTTTTCCCAAGGTAAGATCTCGCTGTATCCCAGGCTGACCTGGAATTCACTGTGTAGTCTCAGGGTGGCCTTGAACTCTGAGCAGTCTTCCTACCTATGCCTCCCGAGTGCTGAGATGTACCACCACCACCTGGCTATCAGAGCCCATTTCTAAATGTTCTTATTTTTATTTATTTATTTGAGAGAGAGAAAGAGAATAAGCACACCAGGGCATCCATTTACTGCAAACGAACTCCAGACGCATGTGCCACCTTATGCATCTGGCTTACATGGGTTCTGGGGAATCAATCATGGGTCCTTAGGATTTGGAGGCAAGTGCCTTTACCGCTAAGCCATCTCTCCAGCCTTATTTATTTATTTGAGGGAGAAAGAAGCATTTAATCCCAGCACTTGGAGGCAGAGGTAAGGAGGATTGCCATGAGTTTGAGGCCAGCCTGAGACTACATAGTGAATTCTGTCAGCCTGGGCTAGAGCAAGATCCTACATAGAAAAAACAAAAATGGGCTGGAGAGATGACTTAGTGGTTTGAGGCCATCATGAGATCCTCTATCAAGAATTTTTTAAATTATTTTATTTTATTTTTGTTTTGTTTTTTTCAAGGTAGGGCCTTGACTCAGGGTGCTCCTCCTTCCTTTGCCTCACAAGTGCTGGATTAAAGGCATGCTCCCACCACACCTGGCTCAAGAAGTAACTTTTTTAGCCAGGCATGGTGGCACATACCTTTAATCCCAGCACTCAGGAAGCACAGGTAAGAGGAGTGTGCTGAGTTCGAGCCAGCCTGAGACTACACAGTGAATTCCAGGTCTTCTGGGTTACAATAAGACCCTACCTCTAAATGCAAAACCAGGAAAAAAAAACAAAAAAAAAGAGGGCTGGAAGCAGGGCAGGTGGCGCATGCCTTTAATCTCAGCACCTGTGAGGCAAAGGTAGAATCATCATGGGTTCAAGGCCACCCTGAGACTGCCAAGTTCATTCCAGGTCATCCTGGGCTAGAGCAAGACCCTACCTCAAAAAAAAAAAAAAGTTAAAATAACACAGAGTTGGAGTGAGCCCCTGAAGACACCTTCCATCATGTAAGATGAAAGGGAAAGGACCCATGGACCCAGGAATGGACTACGCCAGCAATGCTACAGGCCTGTATGGAAGGGAAATCCCTTTTTCTTATAAGGGAAGAAACATACCCTTCACAACCTTTACACCAAGGCATTGGGGGCAGAAATAATAAGCAAATAGGCAGAGGAGGCAAAACCGTTAGATTCCAAAACGAGACCAACAGGAGGAATCTGCACTTCACCTGTGCTCTTGAGGTCTACAGAGCGATCAGGTGGAAGGAGCCTGGATCCAGTATGATGCAGGAAGAAGGCACACATACACTTTATTTAGCTCTGTAATCCTACCAGCTCAGGCTTTCCTGTGAGAGTGACAACATCCTGTTAAGCTTCAGTCTTTGGGGTCTTTTTAAAGGTTGTAAGACTCAGGTCAGCCTGGGCTAGAGTGATACCCTTACCTTAAAAAAAACAAAACAAAAAAACCCGGTCTTGGTGGCACATGCCTTTAATCCCAGTACTTGGGAGACAGAGGTAGGAGGATTGCTATGAGTTCGAGGCCAGCCTGAGACTACCGAGTGAATTCCTGGTCAGCCTGGGCTAGAGGGAGACCCTACCTCAAAAAAAAAAAAAAAAAGAAAAGGTTGCTGGAAAGATGGCTTAGCAGTTAAGATGTTTGCCTGCAAAGCCAAAGGACCCACTTTCAATTCTCCAGGGCCGACATAAGCCAGATGCACTGGGTGGCACCTGCATCTGAAGTTCATTTCCAGTGGCTAGAGGTCCTGGTACATCCACACTATCTGCCTCTCTCTTTCAAATGAATAGATTAAGTAAAATTAGGCTGGCGAGATGACTTAGTGGTTAAGGCACTTTCCTACAAAGCCAAACCAAAGTTCAATTCCCCAGGACCCACATAAGCCAGCTGCACAAGGGAGTGCATGTGTCTCAAGTTATTTTTTAGTGGCTACAAGACTTGGTGTGCCCATTCTCTCTCTGCCTCTTCAAATAAGTATGTAAATAAAATATTTAAAAAATAAAAAAGTTGCCATGGTGGCACACACCTTTAATCCCAGCACTCAGGAGACAGAGGTAGGTGGATTGCTTTGAGTTTGAGGCCACCCTGAGACTACATATTGAATTCCAGGTCAGCCTGTTCTAAAGACCCTACCTCAAAAAAACAAAAAATAAATAAATTTTTTAAAAGAGAATGTAAGGCTGATGTCCTATGTATAATACAACGGAAGGTGGGTGTCGGGGAGATAAGGCCATGTTCTCCCTGTACTCATTTATCTACTATGAAACCAGCACAGCAGTGGAGCTGCTACATCTAAAGGATGCAGAAGGCCTGGCCCATCTGCACCACAACTTACTAGCCATTACCCTAGAAAAGAAACTGCTGTTAGCAGGCCGGGGTATAACCCATCTACTTTAGAGACTGAGGCAGGAAGCATGCCTGGGGAGACCCTGCTTCAAAATTAAACAGAGGGGCTGTGGCTCACTTGGTAGAATATTGGCCTACCATGCATGAGGCTTTGGGCTCAATTTATAGCAACACATGGACAGAAAGGCTGGGATGTAGCTCATAAGGGACTTGCCTAGCTGTAGTGTTTTGGGAGTCTTTTTTTGTTTTTGTTTTGTTTTTTAATGTGTTTAGTGTTTAATGAGAGCCCTTAACCAAGTAAGCAAAATAGGTAATGCACTTGAAAGGACCTAACTCCTGAACAGTGACAGTCCAGCCATGAACTCTTTGCTCCAGACATGGCAGTCGCACATCAGGGTCCTCATCTGATAACTGAATTAGGGTTCCCTGGGGGCTTAGGACCCTCAGGCATTCTGATAGCACCTGGTAAGCTCCAGCCAGACTACCCCGGGCAAATACCCTTGTCCAGCAGTAGCTGGAATGTACCAGATGAAGCCACACACCCCAAATTTTTTGCATCAGCCTGCATGAAGTTAAGACAGGAGGCAGGATGCCCAGGGAATAAGTGTGTTTGCCTTTGGCCACCTGGTAGGAAGCTGTTCATGTGAGCCACAGCAACAGGAGAGAAGTCCACGCCTAGCACATCCACAGGGTAGGGGACATGGTATAGAGGCCTGTGCACAGGCTTGATGTCCCACATACCACATCCAGTATCCGCAGTGGACAGGCAGCCTGTGACACCTGCAGCAGTGGAAGTAGGAGCTCTTGGACTTCCTCGTATCCAAAGAACCAATCGAAAGTGGGGCCAGTTCCGAAATGCTGCCGGGTGTGAAGCCGATCCCAGAGGCGGCAGTCTGCCAGGCAACTACTGGCCAGGGAGCCTATGTAAACCAGATGTACATGGTGACGCATGGATCTGGAGTTCGTTTGCTGGAGGCCCTGGTGCGCTCATTTGCTCAAGTAAAAAAAAAAAAAAAAAAAAAAGTCTGGGGAATAGATGATGCCCGGCTCTTCACTAAAGCGTCTTAAAAAGCCACACTTGCGGGCTGGAGAGATGGCTTAGCGGTTAAGCGCTTGCCTGTGAAGCTTAAGGACCCAGGTTCGAGGCTCGGTTCCCCAGGTCCCACGTTAGCCAGATGCACAAGGGGGCGCACGCGTCTGGAGTTCGTTTGCAGAGGCTGGAAGCCCTGGCGCGCCCATTCTCTCTCTCCCCCTCTATCTGTCTGTCTGTGTCTGTCACTCTCAAATAAAAAATATTAAAAAAAAAAAAAAAAAAGCCACACCTGGGAACAAGTAGGCTCCCAGATCATTAGGAACCCACCTTCCCTTGCCGTGAAGCCTCGGCGCACTCCAGCCACTCTGTGAAACACAGACATCCGAGGGCCCCAGAAGGGTGGCCAGACTATCTTGGACCAACATTCCAAAAGGGGCCTGAGGTCAGAGGGAAATTGCCAATTTCGAGCCCCAGGAAAAAAAAAAAACCACTTCGAGTCTGGCAAACTCCACAGCCTCGGAAAAAAGAATGCGGACAGACCTTAAAGTGCAGACATCCTTTATTTGTTGCAACAGGAAATGGAGAAAGGTGGGAACACGTCAGCAATTGTTCCTGGGTCAGCGCCCCCAGATGCCGCAGCCGTACCCCAAACTAGCTATGGTGTTTTGAATGCTTAGTTCCAAACTGGTAGCTATTTGGAAAGTGGAACCTCCCTGGAGGTGTTTTGTTGCAGGGTGGGCTTTAGAATAGCTTCCCCCTCTTGCCAGAACTCAGCTCACTCTCCTGATACTACCTTTCCCCCCCTTTTTTGTGGGGGGTTCAAGATAGGGTTTCACTCTAGTCCAGGCTGACCTGGAATTCACTCTGTAGTCTCAGGGTGGCCTTGAACTCACAGTGATTCTCCAACCTCTGCCTCCCGAGTGCTAAGATTAAAGGTGTGTGTCACAATGCCTGACTCTGCTTTGCCATCTTTTCACGGCCATCATGGAGCTTCCTCTCAATACTGTAAACCAAAATCAACCCTTCCCACCCATCAGTTGCTTTTGGCTTGTCCCAGCAATAATAAAGATAACGACAACACTAGCTCTAGTTTCAATCTCCCGTTAGGAAGAGGGTTTTTGAAAACATTTATTGACCATCGGTTTGCCTGTTGTGCAGGCCCTGCAAAACCATTTTTTACTCTATGAGGTAAGTTTTTCTACTCTATTTTGATTATTTTGTGGCAGTAGAGATGGATATCAGGGTCTTGCACATGCTAGATAAGTGCTCTAGGTACATCCTCATCCTTTTTCTTTTCTCCCCCTGTCATAGGACACAGTTTTGTTTGTTTTTGTTTTTTGAGGTAGGGTCTCAGTCTATCTCAGGCTGACCTGGAATTCCCTATTTAGTCACAGGGTGCTTTTGATCTCACTGTGATCCTCCTACCTCTGCCTCCCTAGTGCTGGGATCAAAGGTGTGTGCCACTATGCCTGGCTGTTGGGTTATTTTATTTTTAGAGAGAGAGAGAGAATCGGCATGTTAGGGCTAGTGCCTCAGCCACTACAATGGAACTCTAGACGCTTCCGCCACCTAGGGGGCATGTGCAACCTTGCACTTGCCTCACCTTTGTGTGTCTGGTTTATGTTGGATTAGGAGAGCTGAATATGGGCACTTAGACCTCACAGGCAAGCACCTTAACTGCTAAACATTTCTCCAGCCTGTTTTTTAAAAAATATTCTTATTTACTTATTTGAGAGCTAGAGGGCGAGAAAGAGAAGATGGGCACACCAGGACACCCAGCCACTGCAGATGAACTCCAGACAACATGTGCCACCTTGTGCATCTGGCTTATGTTAGGTCCTGGGGAATCAAACCTGAATCCTTTGGCTTTGCAGGCAAGCAACTAAACCACTAGCCATCTCTCCAACCCTTTTTTTTTTTTTTTTTTTTAAAAGAGGTTGGGTCCCACTTTTAGCCCAGGTTGACCTGGAATTCACTCTGTAGTTTCAGGCTGGCCTCAGACTCACAGCAGTCCTCTTACCTCTGCCTTCTAAGTGCTGGCATTAAAAGTATACACCACCACACCTGGCCTATTCTTGCTTTTTTGTTTTGTTTTTGAGGTAGGGTCTTCTTCTAGTCCAGGCTGACCTGGAATTCGCTATGTAGTTTCAGGGTGGCCTTGAACTCAGCGATCCTCCTACCTCTGCCCCCCCCCCCCCGCCGCCCCAGTGCTGGGATTAAAAAAAAAAAATCAAGGATAAGCTAGGTGTGGTGGCACATGCCTTTAATCCCAGCACTCGGGAGGCAGAGGTAGGAGGATCACTGAGTTCAAGGCCACCCTGAGAAATCAGTAAATTCCAGGTCAGCCTGCGTGAGAGTGGGACCCTCCTACCTCGAAAAACAGAACAAAAAATTATTTATTTGAGACAGAGACAGAAAGAGGTGGACAAAGAGTAAATATGGGAGTGATGGGGCCTCCAGCTACTGCAAATGAATGTACCACTTTGTACACCTGGCTTCATGTGAGTATGGGGAAATCAAACCCAGGTCATTAGGTTTTGCAAGAAAGTGACTTTATCTAAACTGGGCGTGGTGGTGCACACCTTTAATCCCAGCATTTGGGAGGCAGATAGGATTGCTGTGAGTTTGAGGTCACCCTGAGACTACATAGTGAATTCTAGATCAGTCTGGGCTTGAACAAGACCCTTCCTGGGCCAGGTGTGGTGGCGCACGCCTTTAATCCCAGCACTTGGGAGGCAGAGGTAGGAGGATCACCATGAGTTCGAGGCCACCCTGAGACTACATAGTGAATTCCAGGTAAGCCTGGACTACAGTGAAACCCTACCTCGAAAAAAAAGAAAAAGAAAGTGCCTTTACCTGCTGAGCCATCTCTCCAGCCCTACTCCGTGGTTTTTGAAGCAGGGTCTCAATGTGTAGCCCTGGCTGACTTAGAACTAGTGATCCTCCTGCCTCCCTTTCCTGTGTTGGGTGTGTGCCACTATGCCTGCCATGTTTTCCCCTTTACAAAAGAAGAAACAGATCCAGAATGGTTAGGTGACTTGTCCACAGAACAATGAGATATGAGGACCACCTGTCAGCAGGCTATGGCCTGCCATCAACATACTCTGATTCACCAAATGATAGCACCACCCTGAGTCACAGGTCTGTGTGATAAGCAAAGTAGAGGAGGTCCTCACCCTCATGGAATTTATGCTCTGCCTGAACATAGAGAAAATTTCTCTCCTAGCCAGGCATGGTGTCGCATGCCTTTAATCCCGACACTCAGGAAGATCACTGTAAGTTCAAGGCCACCCTGAGACTATGTAGTGAATTCAAGGTCAGCCTGGGCCAGAGTGAAACCCTACCTCAAAAAAAAAAAAAATAAAAAGAAAATTTCTCTCCTGCACCCAGCTGTGGGCACAGCCATAATCAATGTTCATACCTTCACCTCACCATGACAGAGACCAAAGGTCTCTGATTTACAGTTCCATACTTCTGCCACACCTTTCCTTACCTCTATCTCTACCTTTCCCTCATATTCCACTCTGACCTCCTTGCAGGTCTTGGTCATACAAAGCACCCTCTTGTCTCAGAGCCTTTGTACTTGTGAGCTGCCCTCAAACTACACTCTTCCTCTGTATCTTAAGATTTTCCTGTGGTATGAACCTAGAACCTCATGTTTGCTACACAAGTGCTACACTTCTAAGCTATGGTACCAGCCCTCTTATTTTTGGGTTTTTGAGATAGGGTCTCGCTCAGGCCCAGGCTGACCTGGAACACTATAGATGTATGTCTTTCCTCCCCTCTGAGGTAGGGGAGTTCACTATGTCGTCTCAGGGTGGCCTTGAACTCATGGTGATCCTACCTCTGCCTCCCTGAATGATGGGATTAAAGGTGTGTGTCACCATGCCTGGCTTGGACTTTATTTGAGACAGGGAGAGAACGGCTACACCAGGGTCACTTTCTATTGCAAACGAACTCCAAACACATGGCCACTTTGCATGTGGCTTTAAGTGGGTACTAGGGAATCAAACCCAGGTGGTCAGTCTTTGCAAGCATCTAACTGCTGAGCCATCTCTCCAAGCCCCTGGACTTAACTTTTGTGTCTCTAAAATTCATCCAGTAAAGCAGACCTTCCAGATTATTGGATCTTGACAGTTGAGTCTCCTGAGTGGAATTGGCTTTACAGTGGTATTGCTGAGGGATGTGAAAAGCAGAAAGAAGGCAGCTGGTACACCTGGCAGAAGGGCTCCCATCCTCTAGAGATAAAATACTTTAAGCCATTTTCTGAGGTGTGTTTGTTATATAGTAGCCCAAACTAAGATACTGCCTTAAAAACAAAGAAAAAGTTGTGGCTCATGCCCATGATTCTAGCATTTGAGGCGGAGGTCAATGAATCAGCCTGGGCTAGAGACCCTGCCTCAACAAAGGCATTTTACAAACATTGTGCCTGGAATCAGTCTAGGAAATTAACCCGACTCTTTCGACCACCCCTGGCCACAACTTTCTTGAGGTCCCCTAGCTGCGGTCCTAGCTCATTCTGGGTTCTAACCTCTCTGACACTGCTTCATTCGGGTTGGGGACCGGAGTTAACATGGTGCAAGACGCACTAGGAATTTCAGTCTTAACTGTCACACAAAAGGATTCTTCTGGAGCAGACGCGACAAAAGTGGGAAATTGATGATGGTTCTCATGCCTCTCCTCAAAGAAACTGTAGGCCCCCATCCAGACTCTTTTTTTTTTTTTTTTGGCTTTTCGAGGTATGGTCTCACTGTAGACCAGGCTGATCTGGAATTCACTATGGAGTCTTAGGGTGGCCTCGAACTCGTGGCAATCTTCCTACCTCTACCTCCCGAGTGCTGGGATTAAAGGCATGCGCCACCACGCCCCGCTCAGACCCCTCTTTCTAAGGCTGGGGTCGTGTGGTGAATTGTGTACCCTACCTCCATTTCCCACAGTATGGGTGGGGCTGAAAGCACTGGTGAGTCAGAGAACAAAGAGCTGTGAGCACAAAGTTCCAGAAGGTGTGGCTCACAATTCCTAGCCTAAGCCCTTGCGGCAGCCCTCATACACACCTATCCACACCATGGAGTTCGACCTGGCTGCAGGTACGTTCCCTGGAGTTTGCAGTGTGGCAGAGGCGGTAGCCCTTGGTGGAGGGACATCCACCAAGGGGACACTTCTGCTGCCTTCGCAATCTACCTATCTTTTCTCTGCAGCCTTAGGGCCCAATTCCAAGAAAGCTGATGGGGCAAACCAGGTGGGAGAACCTAAGCCCAGTTCCCTCAAAGCTCAGGGTCCACTAGAGGCAGGCACTACTCACAGGCCTGGGGTAAGTCACCTAGCCACCGCGTCCCAAGGACTGCTGCTTTTTGACCTGGATTCATTATGTAGTCTCAGGGTGGCCTCAAACTCGAGGTAATCCTACCTCTACCTGAGCGCTAGGACTAATGGTGTGCACCACCACATCTGGCTCCAAGGGCTGGTTTTAATCCTGAGGTCACACCTTGACCCTAAGCATGGTGTGGGGGCTGGTACGGGAGTCCTTGCCCTCACTGTCACACCCTCATCTAGCATGGCCACAACAGTTCCTCTGACTCCAGCAGCAGCAGCTCCAGCGACTCGGAGGCAGAGGGGAAGGTAAGGGGCTACCCCTCCCCGGCATACACCACACGCCCCTGGCCTAGCAACAATCAGGGTGGGTCACAGCGCCGAAGCGGGAGGTTCCAGTCCCAAATAGGTTCCCAAATAGGTCATCTTTCTTCTATCCGCTGCCCTCGGCCACACAGCCACACGGTGTCGCCTACAAGCAGCATGAAGGCTCCTTGGACAAGACTAAGAAGCCCAAAGTGAAGAAGGAGAAGAAAAGCAGGGGGGGGGGGGGGAGAAGCTCCCCACTGACGGAGGGATGATTCATTAAACCTTCCCCCCAACCCTTCTCTTCCCGCCGGTGTCTGGCTTCCTTCCGCTCCCTAGCGTCCCCTACAGGAAAGACGAGCCCCTGCCAAGGAGCTGAGGCTGTGCCTAGCCCATCAGGTTTATTGTTTCGGTTGCGCAGCAAGAGCAGCACCTAGCAGGAAGGGAGGGTCCCGGGGCAGCGCCGCCGGGCGAGATGAGTCTGCGGCGGCGGGAGGAAGCCTGCAAGCGGAGCCGCAGCTCACCGCACCAGATGGAAGGTGAGCCAGTACATGAGTAGGGGCTGCGCGGCCGCCACGGCCATGGTCAAATACATGCGCAGCTGGTTCCGCGCCCCGCGCACCGGCACTCCTTCCGCAGCTGCCTCGGCCAGGATCTTCAGCCGCAGCGTTCGAATCTGGGTTGTGAGAGGGAGACACTGGTCAGTGTGAGGGGCTGGTACAAACATCTGTCCTCTGCCTCCAAGTACTGGGCAGCCTGGGACAAACCCCTGCCCCTCTGCTGCCGCCATTGTCTGCTCCTGCGGGGAGTTAGCTTACTGGTCCCCAGGCACTGTGAACAAATCGGGAGGGTTCCTGAAGCAAGGCACAAAGCCGGTGAGAGGGATACTTCACTATGGATCCTGTGCTTGGAGGGTGCCACCCTAGCGGCTCCAGCCTATCCTATGACAGTTCTTCCCACTTCATGGAACCCAGGCCCTCACACATGCCAGGCAAATTAATTGCGCTATTAGGAGCTACATCTCCAGCCGGCAATCTTTCAGACAAGCTAGAACAACTTGGTTTTGCTCATGCTCTCTTTTGCCTACCCCACCGCACCCCCGACAGTCTTGCTATGTAGCGCAGGCTGGCTTCACACTTGTGATCCTCTGGTCTACTCTATTTTAAGGGTTAAGATCGCAGGCGAGTACCATCACACACACCTTGGCCTGGAACTCTCCATCTTGCTTCTGCCTTCTAAGTCCCATCATCACAAGCATAAGCCACCAGGCTTGCTTTATTTTTTTAGACTTTATTTATGTGTGTATCATGGTGCACAAGTGAAGGTCAGAGGACAATCTTCAGGTGTTTATGCTCCACCTCTTGAGACAAGGTGTGTTGCACTGCAACTGCAGGTTTTAGATTGTATCAGGCTTTACATGGGATCTGAGAATTGAACCCTAGCCAACAGGCCTGGCAAGCAAGTGTCACTAAGTCATCTCTCTAGCCCCATTTCTTTATTATTTATTTTTGAGACAGGATCTCATTCTGTAGCCCAGGCTGGCCTAGAACTTTAGGCAGTCCTTCCTGCCTGTGCCTCCAAAATGCTACCATTACAGGTGTGTGCCATGCCCGGCTTTTTTTTTCCTTTTAACTTTTTATTTTATTTCAATTTATTTGAGAGAGAGACAGAGAGAAAGAGGCAGAGAGAGGGAGACAGAATAGGCACACCAGGGCCTCCAGCCACTACAAACAAACTCCAGATGCATGCGCCCTCTTGTGCATCTGGCTTATGTGGGTCCTGGGGAATTGAACCGAGGTCCTTTGGTTCTGCTAGCAAATGCCTTAACCGCTAAGCCATCTTTGCTGCCCCTCTTTTAACTTTTAAATAATGACATCAACCCAGGTATGGTGACACATGCCTTTAATCCTGGCACTCAGGAGGCAGGGATAGGAGGATCATGGTGAGTTCAAGGCCACGCTGAGACTACATAGTGAATTCCATGTCAGCCTGGGCTAGAGTGAGACCCTACCTTGAAAAACCAAAAAAATTAAAAAATGACATCAGAGCCAAAGATTTTTGCCTGTCAGTCAGATTTAACAGCCACCAGCAACCTGCCCTGTTTCAATCATGCTTGTTCCGAATCTCTCAGGACCCTGAGGTACAGTCATCAGCCATTTTAGAAACCCATTTTACAAAAACCAGAAATGAGGAGTACGCAAAGGAAGCAAATCACTCTGAATATAGTGCAGGTTGGGTTAGTCTAAATCTGGCAGCCCCCACTAGGTCTCCCCACTCCAACTAGAACTACTCTTGGGAGTCTTTTTCCAGGGACGTGAAGAAGTTTTCTTCCAGTTGGCAGCCCAGGATACAGGGGAGAAGAGCAAGCCCCAGAGCCTGCATTCTAGGCACTCCCAAACCCCATCAACTTAGTTGCCTCCTGCTCCTCATATAGACCCCAGCTTGGATAACCCCTCTTCCAGGGAGCCCTCTTGACTAAACTGGGAGGAATTCTCTCTACTTGGAGGCCTCAGGGTCTAAGTCCTCCTCATGAGACTTGTGAACTTTACTGACCCTAACCTCACTCACCATAAACACAAAGATGGACACACAGCACCAGCCAAGCACCAGGTAGTAGCCAATCTTCCCAAAGAGCAGGCCCATGAGGACCCCACCAATCATCCTGAAAAGCAGGAAAGAGGTCTGAGGAAGGGGCTGAGGGTTGGGGCTGGTGGACAGCATAGGAGCACTCACCCAACGTATTTGTAGCCCAAGAAAGCCACGAGGTCAATGGTGGTGAGGTCAGTGTTGACAGTCACCAGGTAGAGGCTGAGCAGGATAGCCATCACCTCCAAGGTCAGCCAAGCCAGCGCAGAGCTCGCCTGTAGCCCCAGGAGGTCTGGGGAAAACCTGCCAGAAACAATATCCAAGCTCTGTCACAGGGCTGGCAGATGAGACCTTCCTGAGCATTTCTGAAGACAGTCTTATTTTGGGGATGTTAGAGGCCTAGCACTAGACAAGATGGATCCAGGCCTGACTTGATAAGGATCTCATTCTGGAGGAAGAAGGCAGTCCTATCCCCAGATAGTAATGCCCAGGAGTCAAGGTTGGGGTCAGGAGCCACTGGGGGAGCTCCCTAGAAGAGAGAACAGCTAAACTGATACCTGAAGGAGGAAAGGGTGTATAGGGGAGTATTTGGTCTCTGCCCCATCTCTAGGACCTCCACAATGAATCCTTTAGTTCTATTAACACTTGTTTTCAAGAGCCAGGAATGATAGCACACACCTTTAATCCCAACAGAGGCAGAGATAGGAGGACCACCATGAGTTCAAGGCCACCCCGAGACTACATGTGAATTCTAGGTCAGCATGAGCTAGAGTGAGACCCTACCTCAAAAACAAAACAAAACAAAAAACTTGTTTTCAGTTTCCAGTGTCACAATAGGGAAGGAACAAGTGGCTATGAGTGAGAGGTGAGACAGCCTGACCCAGTCAGATGAGGAAGTGATACTGGATGGTAGACACAGTGAATGAGCAGGCGCTGGGAAGGAACAGGGGAGAAGAACATTACTAAGTCAAAGGACCTGGATGTGCAAAGGCCCTGGAGAAGCAGCAGCAGGCCTTCTAGAGTTGTGGAAAAAGGGCCAGCACAGCAGGGCAAACAAGGAGGCAAGGCAGTGCAGGAAGTTTCATCAGGAGCACTTAACAGCTGGGTGGAAGGGAATATGAGGGGGTTAGGCTGGCCTTCTTCCAGCTGCTGCTAGAGGAAGGGTGTGGGCCAGCTTGTTTGGGAAGGGGGCATAGGATAAGGATAAGGACATATCTGGAGGTGGAGGACAAGAGGAAGAACGGATTTAGAAGGTCACTAACACAGGGTGTGATGGGCTACATGTGGGCAGGAAAGAAGGAAGAAATGAGCTTCAGAGTGGTAGTGAGTACTGTCTTGGGCCAATTGGGAGCAAGGTGGGACTGTTTTAGAACAAGACAGCTTAGGACTGGAGAGATGGCTTAGCGGTTAAGCGCTTGCCTATGAAGCCTAAGGACCCTGGTTTGAGGCTTGATTCCCCAGGGCCCACGTTAGCCAGATACACAAGGGGGCGCATGCGTCTGGAGTTCATTTGCAGTGGCTGGAGGCCCTGGCGCACCCATTCTCTCTCTCTCTCTCTCTCTCTGCCTCTTTCTCTCTCTGTCTGTCACTCTCAAATAAAAAAAACAAAAAATATTTTAAAAATATTTAAAAAAAAAAGACAGCTTAGACCTTCCTGGCCACCCTTGGTCCCCAGTTGCCCCTCACTTCCCTACCCAAGGCCTCCCTTACCTGTCCTGGGTTCCTAGCGCAAGACCTGCCACCAAGATGTAGGTGATGAAAGCCATTGCTATGGAAGGCAGATAGAGACACTGGTCAGTACACCCAAACCTCTTCCCCAAATTGCCCACTGGGGAAGGAATGAGCTGGTGAAACCTGGAATGTAGAGGTCCGGAGCATTGACATCAAAGCGGGGGGCCACTGGGGTGTCTTGCTGATATTGTACCTCCCAGTCCTGTAAAGAGAGTGGGCACAACTTCCAGAGAAGGGATCCTCCCACCCTGATTCCAAGCCTGGCATTGAACCCCCAAACCCCAGCCCCTGGGCTGTGAGGTCCTAACCTGGTGCAGGTAGGGAAAGACCAGCAGGCCTAGCTTCTTGCCCACATACACAGTGTCCACTGCGAAGTAATACTTGAGCTTGGTGACAGGGATGAAGCGGTCAATCTGGGGAAGCAGAACTCAAGTGAAGACCTGGAGCCCCAGCCTGGTCCCCACTCCTGCCAGCCAGCCCACTCACATTCTTGTCCACCAGCTCTTTGCCCTGCGCAGCCAGGCTGCTTCCATAGGCCACAGCCATGTTGGACACAGGATGAGCCAGGAAGTCTGCCTGGGGTGAAGAGGTAGTAGTAGGGTAGCCCAGGTCTCCAGATGCCCTCTGGGCTCCGTAGCACCGGCTCTGGTCTGAACTCGTGTCATCAAAAAGCTGGTGAGGGTCAGTCATACCTGCCTGGGACACTGGGACCCTCCGCTTCGAGGCTGTAGAATAAGAGGACAAGAAACTTATTAATTCTGCAGAAGTTACCCCTTCTACTCCAGCTACAATGAGGGTGGGGCACCATCAAAAGAGACCACTGGTTGTGATATCAGATGAACTGTCACCCCAAAACCCATCCTTTCATACTTTGCTATCCCATTACCCTTTATCTATGTCATCAACAGTAACAGCAATGATGATGATAGCTACTCTGTACAAGATCTTGCATTAACCTTTTACTTTTAAAAAATATTTTATTTATTTATTTGAGAGAGAGATAGAGCGGGGAGAGAATGGGCGCACCAGGGCCTTCAGCCACTGTAAATGAATTCTAGATGCATGTGCCACCCTGTGCACCTGGCTTTTGTGGGTACTGGGGAACTGAACCTGGGCCCTTAACTGTTAAGCCATCTCTCCAGCCCTATTAGCTTTTTTTATAACCATTTCTGTTTCTCTCTCCTTCTATGCTCGCCCCTAGATCTCCACTGCTGCACCTTTCAATGTTCCCTGGTCACATTTGGCACAATCCACCTCAAGGTCTATGCCCTAGATGTACCTTGACTTATAAGATGCTCACCCTCACATTATGGCCCCCTCCTCTTCTCAAGGTCTTGCAACCTACAACTGTACCTCCTTTGGCAGCACTCAGTGGTCCCTTCTTTTGTGCCTACAGCACCAGCTGACAGACTAGCTGTCTATTATGTTCACTGTCTTCCCCACTCAACTATGTACCTTCCAGGGTGGAGAACTTCATCTTATTCACAGCTGGATCCACAGCTGCTAGAATATGTGAAGAATGTTGCCTTATTTTACTGATAGGGAAACCAAGGCCCAGACAGCAAAATGACAAAGGTCTAAACTAAGTTACAGACCCAGAGTGTTGTCTGATAGATACTATGACCACTGAACTCTACTGGAACACTTCTGTAGCCTGTAATCACAACATTCTGGAGGATTATTATGACCAAGTACAGGCCTGCCAGGGCTACATAGCATGATCCTGTCTTTTTCTTTTTTCTTTTTTGAGGTCTCACTCTAGGCCAGTATGACCTAGAACTTGCTCTGTAGTCCCAGGCTAGACTCAAATTCACATTGATCCTTCTAGCTCTGTCTCCCAAATGCTGGGATTACAGGCATGCACTACGACTCCCAGAAATCCTGTCTTTTAAAACCACATGCATGCACCACTTTGTGCATCTGGCTGGGGAATCAAGCCCAGGCCACTAGGTTTTGTAAGCAAGAGCCTTTAACTGCTGATCCATCTTTCCAGCCAGATCCTGTATTAAAGAAAAAAAAAAAAACAAAAAAAAACTGTGGGGGGGGGGTTGCGAGGCTGGAGAGATGGCTTTGTGATTAAGGTGCTTGCCTGCAAAGCCTAAGAAAGCATAGGTTCAATTCCCCAGCACCCATATAAGCAAGATACACAAGGTGGTGCATGCTGTTAGAATTTGTTTGCAGGGCTAGAAGCCCTGGCATGCCCATTCTCTATTTGCCTCTGTCTCTCTCACTCAAGTAAATAAACAAATAAATAGAAATCTGGTGAAACCCTACCTCAAAAAACCAAAGAGGGCTGGGGAGATGGCTCAGCAGTTAAGACACTTACCTGCCAAAGCCTAATGAATTGGGTTTGATTCCCCAGTACCCACATAAAGCCAGATGCACAAGGTAGCTGACCTGAAATTCACTATGTAGTCTCAAGCTGACCTTGAACTCATGGTGAACCTCCTACTTCTGCCTCCAGAGTGCTGGGATTAAAGATTGTACTACCACATCCAGCTTAAATATTTTAAATTGCAAACTTTAATAAAATCTTGAATATACTGGAGATCATCCATTCAAACTCCCACAGCCTCTCTACATTATCATGGTCTAGGCCATTTTTTATCTCCTTTTACTTTGTTCAGGTCGTCTCTTTGTTCCATTCTTCTGTTTGTGTGCATTTTTTTTTCTTTCTTTTTTTTTTTTTACTTTCTGGTGTTTCAAGGTAGTGTCTCACTCTAGCCCAGGCTGATCTGGAATTCACTATGAAGTCTCAGGGTGGCCTCAAACTCATGACAGTCCTCCTACTTCTGTCTCCCTACAGCTGGGATTAAAGGTGTGCACCACCAAGCCTGGGTTTCTTTGTTCCATTCTTTTCTTTTCTTTTTGAAATTTATTTTATTTATTTGGGGAGAGGGCAGATACACAGAGAGAATGGGTGTGCCAGGACTTTCAGCTTCTGCAAACAAGCTCCACAAGCATGTGCTACCTTGTGTATCTGGCTTACATAGGTCCTGGGGAATTAAACCTGGGTCCTTAGTTGTTGCAGGCAAGTGCCTCAACTGCTAAGCCATCTCTCCAGCCCTCTTTGTCCCATTCTTATAACTCAAGCCCTCAGCCAGCATTTGGTACCAATGCTCCTGGTGCCAACCTCTAACTCTGCTTTTGAGACTCTATATAACAACTATTTCTCTCACCTGTCTGCCTCCACAAACACATGCACCTCCTCCCTGTATGAGCCTCAGCTATGGCCCTACAGCCATCACAATGGATAAAACAATGTTCTTGCCTTCCTGGATCTAAAGTTTTCTCCCAGTTGGGCCTTTTCTGGCTCCCTGAAATGGGTGACCTAATTTTCCACCCTTACCCTCCTTTCTGCCTCTTGACGAGTGCAATCTCACTGGCAATCAGCTCTTGCAGCCAGAGTACCTTTGGCTTCTGAGCTGCATCATGCCACCACCGGAGGTCTCTAGACTCCAGCCCCAGATCTTCCCACTTCCTAACACTCCTCTCTGGCTTTATTCTCCTGGGCTTTATTCCCATGCCCTAACCCCGGGATCCCCTCTGTCTGACACCCAGCTGTCTAGTAGTAGTTCTTACTCAGTGTCTCCATGTTACCCTCCCCTTTCTTATCCTTTCATTTCCTATTTCACTTGAATAGTTCATTTGTCCCCTGTCCTTTCTTTTCTTTTTTGAAGAAGGAGGGGACAGGGTCTCACTATGTAGCTCAGGCTGGCCTTGAATTTACCATCTCTCTGCCTCAGCCTTCCAAGTGCTATGATTCCAGGTGTGCACCACCATACTCAGCTGCTCTGTGCTTCCATCATAGCAGCTAATACTTTAGACTGTCATTGATTTCTGCTGTACGGGTAGCTCTATTAGTGCTGGATTTCCTACATGGCCAGTCAAGTGTCTTGACAGAATGGCTGAAGTGGGACATATTACCCTCTCCCTCAAAAGACTGGGTGTTAAGCCCTAGTCACATTCTGAAATACTTCACCTACAATTCTTTTTTTTTTTTTGGTTTTTCGAGGTAGGGTCTCACACTAGTCTTGGCTGACCTGGAATTCACTAAGTAGTTTCAGGGTGGCCTTGAACTCACAGCAATCCTCCTACCTTGTCCTTTCAACTGCAAGGATCAAAAAGGTATGCACTACCATGCCCAGCTACAATTGTTTTTTTTTGTTGTTGTTTGTTTTTTCAAGGTAGGGTTTCATTCTAGCCCAGGCTGACCTGGAATTCACTATGTAGTCTCAGGGTAGCCTTGAATTTACAGCGATTCTCCTACCTCTTGCTCTGCCTCCAAGTGATGGGATTAAAGAAAGGAGTGAGCCACCACACCAGGCTGGTTTAAAATTCATTTTTTTTTCTTTCATTTTTTTGAGGTAGGGTCTCACTCTAGCCCAGGCTGACCTGGGATTCACTATGGAGTCTCAGGGTGGCCTCGAACTCACAGCAATCCTCCTACCTCTGCCTCCCGAGTGCTGGGATTAAAGGTGTGCACCACTACGCCTGGCTCATTTTTTAAAATGTAAAAGAAGAGGAAGAGGAGGAGGAGGAAGAAGAATGCAGAGAGAGGCCGGGCATGGTGGACTTCCATGTGAGTAGGAATAAAACTCAGTAGCAGAGGCTAGTAAACCAGAAAGGAGATACAAAGGAAATAGAAAGAGGGGGAAACTTAATAGGATGGTATTGTATATATGTAAGGAGAAGAACAGATTAATGGGGGTGAGAAGGCCTAAGTGAGGTCAGGGGAAGATATTCAGTAATGGAAAGGTGGAGGGAGAGCTAATCAAGATCTAAGAGGAGCTGGGCATGGTGGTGCAGGCCTTTAATCCAAGCACTGGCAAGGCACAGGTAGGAGGATTGCCATGAGTTCCAGGTCACCCTGAGACTACACAGTGAATTCCAAGTCAGCCTGAGCTAGAGTGAGACCCTACTCAAAAAACCAAAAAAGAAAAAAAAAATCTAAGAGGATATAAAAAAGTTATATGGAAACCTACTTTTTTGGACAATGGAAAACTAAGAAGCCACAGATTGTTACTAGAAATTTTTCAGTGTCAGGGATAGGATACCTTCCAGTGAGTTGTTGGCCAGGGAGGTCCCTGATACCCCCAAAACATTACAGGCCATTGCTGAGGCCCTCGGTTTCCCACCAGGAATAGATGGTAAGACCCTATTGCTGAAGACTCCACATACTTGGGCTGCAAGGTCACTAAGAAATCCTGCAAGAGCTGAACAGAAAACCTCTTTATGTAGACCAGCTGACAGAAAGCTAGAAAAAGTCACACAGCATGCAGTTCAATAGGAGAAAGAGAAATCACCAGTGAAGATACTCAACAGTGGACACTGCAAGCCTTGTATTTGGCCATCCAGGCCAAATGAGCCAATGGGTACAATAGGGGCACATCTGTTATGGGGGAAACCAACCGCCCTCTAATTGGACTGGAGGTCCGCTCCATGGGAGGGAACACATTCCTGATACTAAAAACCTACAACAGGGATAGTGCTGAGTAGTGATAGAGTGCTCAGCACTGAAATCTCTATCACACCTTGAAGGCTCAGGATCCATTGCAAAAGAGATGACAGAAAGAATGTAAGAGCCAAAAGAAGGGTAGGACTCCTTACAATGTGCTTCTCCAAACACAAAATGGCCTGGATATTCATGACCTCACAGTACCTGACACTACCTACACAAGACCATCATAATAGAAGGCAAAAATTATGACATCAAAATAAAAGAGATTAGCAGGGCATGGAGACACATTCCTTTAATCCCAGCACTTGGGAGGCAGAAGTAGGAAGATCCCTGTGAATTCAAGGCCACCCTGAGACTATATAGGGAATTCCAGGTCAACCTGGGCTAGAGGAGACCCTACCTTGGGAAAAAAAAAAGAGAGAGAGAGAGAGAGAGATAGACTTACCAGGGCCTCTTGCCTCTGCAAACGAACTCAGATGAATGTGTCACCGTGCATAAGAATTTTTTTTACATGGGTATGTGGGAATTGAACTTGGCTCTTCAGACTTTATAAGCAAGTACTTTTAACCACTGACCCATTTCTTGCCCTACAATTCTTACTACTTCCTAACTAATCTTGTTGACTTGTTTCCTTCCGAGTAAAGTGTCTGTCTTCCTACTGAACTCTGAGCTGTAAGATGGCAAGGATCAGCACTTGGTTGGTTACTAGTACATACCCAAATTCCCAGGGCCTGGTTACAAGGTTCTCTGGGTCAATATATGTTGAATGAATAAACAAAATGCACAGGGAACATATGGAAATGAAAAGGAACTTAACTAGGGGTTCAAATTTGCAGCTGGAAGGCTAAAGTGATGGCTTAATGGTTAAGGTGCTTGCCTGCAAAGCCAAAGGACCCAGGTTCCGTTCCCCAGGACACACATAAGCCATTTGGAGTTTATTTGCAGTGACTGGAGACCGTGGCAGGTTATTCTCCTTCCCTCTCTCTCTGTCCCAAATAAATATAAGTTAAAAAAATTAACAGCTAGTACATGGCGTAGTAATACACACCTTTTTTTTTGGGGGGGGGGGTTGATTTTCAAGGTAGGGTCTTGCTGTAGCCCTGGCTGACCTGGAATTCACTATGTAGTCTCCAGTGTGGCTTCGAACTCACAGGAGTGCTGGGATCAAAGGCATGCACTACCACGCCCAGCTTCTGTGATGCACATCTTTAATCCCAGCACTCAGGAGGCAGAGGTAGGAGGATCACCGTGAGTTCGAGGCCACCCTAAAACTACATAGCAAATTCCAGGTCAGCCTGGGCTAGATCCTACATCGAAAAAAAAAAATCAGCTGGAAAAAGGTTAGCAGGACGATAGATACTGGTCCCTATCTTAAATGAGGGGTAAACGTGGCCTCGTCCGCTCATGAACTGCTTTAGGAGGCCTTACTTATGGAGTGTGGGAGGCAACATGGAGCATGGGCACGGGCAGCTACTGCAGGGTCGGGAGTAAAGACAGCAGATCGCTAACTGCAAATGAATGAAAGTCACGTTTCTCTGAACGTCACACAAAACTGTCCCAACTTGCTATCTTCTAACGGAATTTCCTAAAGAAGCTACCCGCAATGCGCCCTAACCGGACCCGGCATCCCCACGCAATGCACACCTCGAAACTCCAGAGCCCCAACTCTATACCTCAGACCCACAATGGCTTTGCTAACCGCCTACACTGTCCCACCACGTCCCGCCCTCCCGCCGGATCTCCTCAGCCGGCCACGTACGCCACTTACGCAGCCGGGGTGTCCCCGCTGGCGTCGCCAAACCTGCCGAGTGCATGCTTCGCCGCCTCTGCTACCGCCACCTCAGCTGCGGTCCAGTACGGACCCACCCGGCTCCCGTAGACACGCCCCAACGAGGACCTGAGAGCCAATAGTCCTCAGAATGGTGCGACTGGGTCACGCCCCCTCACGAAGGGTGGTCAAGAAGGCCCTGGTTTACATAAGAGGAAAAGGCTGGGGCTCTTAATTTAAAGTCAGAGACCCGACCTGAAGAGCCGGACGGCAGGGCCTGGTACAATCCTGGGAGTAGGTGGTGTCCCACATGACAGAAACTGTGTCACGTGTGGCGTGGTGCGCAGAGGTCGATGGGAAATGTAGTTCTATACTGGCGGCACTCATTGTGGGTGTTGAGAGTACCAAGAGGTCAGATAGAGGTGAGATGCCTTGAGGTTGGTGTGATGGCGCTGGTTTTTAATCGGTTGTCTTTGATCGAGTCCCCCAAAAATAAAAAGAAAAAGCAAAAGGAAGGACAGGACTTCTTACAATGCCTGGATATCCATGACCTCGCAGTGCCTGGAACTACCTACACAAGACCAGTATAATAGAAGATGACATCAAAATAAGAGAGACTGATTGAGAGGAGGAGGGGCTATGATGGAGAGTGGAGTTGCGAAGGGGAAAGTGAGGATGGTTGAGAAAATTTCATGGTTTATTGTCTATAATTATGTCAGTTGTCAATAAAAAGAAAGAAAGTAAGAGATAAGAGAGAAAGAAAGAAAGAAGGACTGGAGAGATGGATTAGCGGTTAAGCACTTGCCTGTAAACCCTAAGGACCCCAGTTTGAGGCTCGATTCCCCAGGACCCACATTAGCCAGATGCACAAGTTGGCACATGCATCTGGAGTTTGTTTACAGTGGCTGGAGGCCCCGGTGTGCCCATTTTCTCTCTCTCTCTCTCTCTGCCTCTTTCTCTCTCTGTCTGTTGCTCTCAAATAAATAAATAAATATTTTTTTAAAAAAAAAGAAAGAAAAGAGAAGAAAGAAAAGTTGGGCGTGGTAGCGCACACCTTTAATCCCAGCATTCTGGAGGCAGAGGTAGGAGGATCTCGGTGATTTCGAGGGCACCCTGAGACTACATAGTGAATTCCAGGTCAGCCTGGGCTACAGTGAGACCCTATCTCAGGAAAATAAATAATAATTAAATAAATAAATAATAGAGATACGTGTTCTGGAAGAGTCTATCGGAGCTGTGGAGACTCTAGCTCTTTATGCAAGAGTAACACTCAAGATATTTAGTTTACAGGGCTGAGAATATGGCTGAGAGATTAAAGTCACTTGATTGTAAAGGCCCAGGGATTAAATTCCCAAGCCACCCAAGTAAGCCATAAGCAAAACGTTTAGTGTTTGTTTGCAGCAACGAGAGGCTGTGGCATACCTATACAAATACATACATATCTATATATATACTCACATAAAAGTAATTAATAATTAATTAAAAAATAGCCAGGTGTGGTAACACATGCCTTTAATCCCAGCACTTGGGAGGCAGAGGTAGGAGGATCACCCTGAGTTTGAGGCGACCCTGAGACTACACAGTGAATTCCAGGTCAGCCTGGGCCAGAGTGAGACCCTACCTTGAAAAAATAAAAACAAAAATAGGGCTGGAAGGATGGCTTAACAGTTAAGGTGCATGCCTGTGAAACTAAGGACCCAGGTTCAATTCCCCAGGTCCCATGTAAGCCAGATGCACATGGTGTCACATGTCTCTGGAGTTTGTTTGCAGTGGCTAGAAGCCCTGGCATGACCATTCTCTCTCCCTCCTCTCTCTCTGTCTCCTTCTCTCTAAAAAATAAAATAAAATAAAATCTTTAACAAAAAAAGAAAAAAACAAAACTAAATAAATATAAAAATAGCCAGTGATTGGAGAGATGGCTTAGTGGTTAAAGCACTTGTCTACAAAGTCAAAGGACCCAGTTTTGATTTCCCAGTATGCACATAAAGCCAGATGCACACAGTGGCACATGCATCTGGAATTTGTGGTGGTTAGAGGCCCTGGTGAGTCCATTCTCTCTATATATCTGCTTCTTTCTCTAAAATAAAAAATAGCTGGTTCAGCGTGGTGGTTTTAATCCCAGCATTCTGTGAAGGCTGAGGTAGGAGGATCATGGTGAGTTCAAAGCCAGCCTGAGAACATAGTAAATTGCAAGTCAGCCTGAGCTAGGGTGAGACACTACCTGGGGGGGGGGGGGGGAATAGTTGGGCATGGTGGCACATGCCTTTAATCTCAGATCTTTAGAGGCTAAAGTAGGAGGGCTGGAAGTTTGTGGCCATCCAGGATTGGAGCAGAGGCTACCTAAAAAAAACAAAACAAAAAACAGCCGGGTGTGGTGGCACATGCTCTTAATCCCAGCATTTAGGAGGCAGAGGTAGGAGAAAGATTGTGAGTTCCAGGCCAAAATATATCACTCCAATGTCAACAAGAGCAAAAGTAGAGGAATTTATTACTGGGGTCCAAGGAGCTTGAGATAGTTCTCCAAAGAAGTTCTAGGGTGAGCTGAGATTTTACTTTCATTTTATAGTGTTTATAGCAGTGGGAAAGGGTAAGCAGAGTAGCTGTTTTACAGAAGCAGACATGGCAATTAGCTGAGTGGGCTTCTGTAGTCTATATGATTCAAAACAACTTTTAAACTTTTATTTATTTATTTGAGAGCGACAGACACAGAGAGAAAGACAGATAGAGGGAGAGAGAGAGAATGGGCACGCCAGGGCTTCCAGCCTCTGCAAACGAATGTGTGCGCCCCCTTGTGCATCTGGCTAACATGGGACCTGGGGAGCCAAGCCTCGAACCGGGATCCTTAGGCTTCATAGGCAAGTGCTTAACCGCTAAGCCATCTCTCCAGCCCCAAAACAACTTTTAAAAACATGTATACCAATCATTTCTGTAGTCAGGTTGCCCTAACCATGAGCTCTATTTTAGTCTAAATTGTCTTTTTACCAGGCCCAAGTAAGGTCAAGGGAAGAGATTGAGTAAAGGAAAGGTGGAGGGAGAGCTAATCAAAATCTAAGAGAAGCCGGACGTGGTGGTGCATGCCTTTAGTCCCAGCACTCAGGAGGCAGAGGTAGGAGGATCACCATGAGTTCAAGGCCACCCTGAGAGTACAGAGTTAATTCCAGGTCAGCCTGGATCCGAGTGAGACCCTACCTTGAAAAACAAAAAAAAAAAAAAACAAACAAAACAAAAATCTAAGAGGAGGGCTGGAGAGATGGTGTAGCGGTTAAGCGCTTGCCTGTGAAGCTTAAGGACCCTGGTTTGAAGCTCCATTCCCCAGGACCCACGTTAGCCAGATGCACAAGGGAGCACACGTGTCTGGAGTTCTTTTGCAGTGGCTGGAAGCCCCAGCGCGCCCATTCTGTCTTTCACTCTCTATCTGCCTCTTTCTCTGTCTGTCACTCTCAAATAAATAAAAATCTTTTTAAAAAATCTAAGAGGATATAAATAAATCATATGGAAACCTACTTTTTTGGACAATGGAACACTCAGGAGCCATGGATTATTGCTAGAAAATTTTCAGTGCCAGGGATGGGATACCTTCCAGTGAGTTGTTGGCCAGCGAGGTCCCTGATGTCCCCAAAACATTATAGGCCATTGCCAAGGCCCTTCATTTCCCACCAGGAATAGATGGTAAGACCCTATTCCTGAAGATTCCACATACTTGGGCTGCAAGGCCATTGAGAAATCCTGTTGGAACTGAGCTGATAACCTCCTCCATGTAGAACAGTTGACAGAAAGCTGGAAGAAGCCATTCTGCATGCAGTTCAATGGGAGAGAGAGAAATCACCAGTGAAGATACTCAATAATGGGCACTGCAAGCCTTATATTTGGCCAGCCAGGCCAAATGAGCCAACGGGTGCAATAGTGGCATGTCTTTCATGGTGGAAACCAACTGCCTTCTAATTGGACTGGAGGCCCGCTCCATGGGAGGGAATACATCCCTGATACAGAAAACTTAAAACAGGGGTAGTCATGAGCCCTAGGAGTGTAACGTCTGCTGCTGTCTGATTAAATGTATATACTATGCTTATCAAACTGCCCATTAAATACTTCTCTTAATGTTCATACCCTTATATTAATGTTACTCTCACTTTTGGTAGAGAATCTTCTCTTTTCAGATAGCAGTGACCTTGGGATGGTTCAGAAGGCATCATGATGCTGGAAAGAAGTGACAGGAGTGCTCAGCACTGCAATATCTCTATAATACCTTCCAAGGCTCAGGGTCTATTGCGGAAGAGGTGGCAGAAAGAATGTAAGAGCCAAAGGAAGGGTAGGACTCCTTACAATGTGCTCCCCCCAGACACAAAATGGCCTGGATATACATGACATCACAGTGCCTGACACTACCTACACAAGACCATCATAATAGGAGGAAAAGATCATGACATCAAAATACAAGGGAGACTAATTGAGATGGGGAGGGGATATGATGGAGAATGGAGTTTCAAAGGGGAAAGTGGGGGGAAGGAGGGCATTACCATGGGATATTGTTTATAATCATGGAAGTTGTTAATAAAAAAATTTGGGAAAAAATTTTTTCTAATCTAATTTTTTCTAATTGCCCCTCTGGGCCCTTTCTGGACAGTCCTCTGTAAATCAGTGGGATTTTTAAAAATTTGTTAACAAAGATAATTTTAGCTCCTCAACATTTAACTCACCTGGTAACTCTTACAGTGACTTAGTAAATCAGTTCAGCTTTCAGCTTTTCTACTACATAGTAAATTCCAGGTAAGCCTGAGCTAGGGCAAAACCATCCTATCTCAAAAAAAAAAGAAAAAAAAAAGTTCTCATGTGGTATCTCTGTCCACCAAAGAGGCTTTGCATACAAACCTCAACAGCTGCCAAGTGCACCTTTAGGTATAGCGTCCTAAAAACTAAGTTCTTCCTCTGTCTTTCCTTTCATAGTTCCTCAGTGTGACCTTTTTCTCTCCTTTTTCCTCTCTCTCTCTTTTTTAAATTTACTTATTTATTTTTTCAAGGTAGGGTTTCACTCTCACTCTAGCCTATGCTGACCTGAAATTCATTATGTAGTCTCAAGATGGTTTCAAACTCACAGCGATCCTCCTAGATGCTGGGATTAAAGGCATGCATCACATTGCCTGACTCTCTGTTTAAAATTTTTCTTTATTTGCACATGTGTCTATAGGTGCACCAGGACCTCTTGCCATTGCAATTTAACCAAAGATGTTTGTGTCACTTTCTTTCTTTCTTTTTTTTTTTTTTTGGTTTTTCCACGTAGGGTCTCACTCTAGCCCAGGCTGAACTGTAATTCACTATGTAGTCTCAGGGTGGCCTCGAATTCACTGTGATCCTCCTACCTCTACCTCCCAAGTGCTGCGATTAAAGGTGTGCACCACCATGCCTGTCTTGCATGACGTTTTCCTTAAAAAAAAAATTGTATTTATAAGAGTGAAACCGTACCTCAAAAAAATGTATTTATTGGAGAGAGAGAGGGAAAAAAAAAAAGAGGCAGATAGAGAGAATGTGTGTGCCAGACCCCTGGCCATTGCAGACAAACGTCAGAAGCATGTGCCACCTTGTGCATCTGGCTTTACGTGGGTACTGGTGAACTGAATCTCAGTCTTTAGGTTTTAAAAGCATGCACTTTAACCACAAATCCAACTCTCCAGCCCTTTTTTCACTATGTAGTCTCAGGGTGGCCTCAAACTCGCGGAGATGTTCCTACCTCTGCTCCAGAGTGCTGGGATTAAAGATATATGTCACCATGTCTGGTTTAACAATTAAAAGTTTTTTTAGGCCTCAGGCCCAGCTGCTCGAGGGCAGGAGTTTATGCCGTGGTTCAGTACATTGCCTTCAGCCCGTCTACCCGCCGGCATCAGATCTTACCGTGATGGCTGTGATTTTCCCCGGGGTCATGGCCCAGAAGCACCCCGGAGAAGGAGGGTTGTGTGGAGCCCACCACAGCGGTGGTGCCTCCTTCAGGACATCTGGACCCTCTATGAACCCTGAAATACTTTCATTCTCAGGACTCAGGGACCCAGCAGGGATTGCTCCCAAAGATACCGGCTGCCTCACAAGGCACTCAGGCCCTAAGTACACACAGCCCCCAAACCCAGCCCACTGGTCGGATCCAAGCCATGGTCCCCCAAGGGGTCCAGGACCACCTAGAGAAGAAGACCCTGAACAGAGTGAGGTATCTGCAGAAGAGGGATCAGGAGGGGACCAGAACTCTCAAGAGAGAACGAGGCTAGGTACCAAGAAGATGGGAACCCTTGTTTTTCCATTCCATCTGCTTGTAACTGCCAGGGAACCCCTGGACTCCCTGAAGGGCTACTCTGAGTGAGGAGATGGCTCTTCTAGCAACTTTTGCCACCACTGTACCTCTCCAACCTTGAGGGAAGATGAAGACTTGGAAGAAGAGTGTGATGATGAGGAACCTCTTAAATTCCCCAGTGATTTTTCACGTGTGCCCAGTGGAAAGAAACTCCCACCCCGGAGGCAGAGGCACCGGTTTCTGACCAAGGAGGAAACTCGGGAGGGTGGACGAAGAGATCCCAGGTCCCCTGGTGGACATCATCTGGGCCGGAAACGATGCCTTAACCACTAAGCCATTCCTGCAGGACCACCCCCCCCCTTTTTTTTTTTTTTTTTTTGGTTTTTCGAGATAGGGTCTCACTCTAGCCCAGACCTGGAATTCACTATAGAGTCTCAGGGTGGCCTTGAACTCACAGCAATCCTCCTACCTCTACCTTCCCGGTGCTAGGATTAAAGGCATGTGCCACTACGCCCAGCTTGTTTTTGTGTTTTGAGGTAGGGTCTCACTGTAGTCCAGGATGATCTGGAACTCACTCTCTAGTTGCAGGCTGGCCTCAAACTCACAGCAATCCTCCTATCTCTGCCTCCCAGTGACAACGTTTTAAACTATTTATTTATTTGCAAGCAAAAAGAGAGAAGAGAGACAGAGAATGGGTACACCAGGGCCTCCAGCCACTGCAAACAAAACTCTATATTCATGTGCCACTTTGTAATCTGGTTTTACATGCATACTGGGGAATTGAACCTGGGTGGTTAGGCTTTGCAGGCTAGTACCCTAACTGTTGAACCATCCTTCTAGTCCCTTATCTGTCTTTTTTGTTTTTGTTTTATTGAGATAGTGTCTCCCTCTAGTCCAGGCTGACCTGGAATTCACTATGTACTCTCAGGGTGACCTCGAACTTTCGGCAGTCTTCCTACCTCTGCCTCCCGAGTTCAAGGATTAAAAGTATTGCCACAGGAATCACGTGTCACTGAAGATGGTGCTGGGGCAAGGGCGGCTGAGGCTGTACTAAACAGACGTGGGAAAACCGTGAGGCATTAACTGCTGGGAGCATAGCACCAGGCCCAAGATGGAAAATCATAAACAAGATGCTACTATCAAGAAGAATTCAGTTTTTGAAATCATATCCAGAAAAATTAGCCAACTTTCAGAACCAGAAAGGAATCTGCTTGAGTATGGATCAACATACATTAGACTTAATGCTGCTCTCTGTGGCCTAATAGCAAACAATCTTTTTCGGGGCATCCTGCATGTGACAGAGGCTTGAATAGCTGCTAGCTTGCCAATGGCAGTAATCCCATTTTTGACAACTGTATCTTAGCAAAGTTTTGTAAGTTTGCCTTTGAGTACAGGTGAGTTGAATTGTGAAACCTGTACCATGACATGGAGTGGACTGGTTGGCTTGGTTATGGGTGGCCTGGACTCTGTTCTTCTGGCTATACTTCTGAACGGTGGCCTTGCAGCCAGGTATGAATCAACCCCACTTCCAGACAAAGGAAACATCTTAAATTATTGGATGAGAGTTTTTAAGCCTGTCTTCAGAAAGATGTCATTCCCTGTTTTACTTCAGACTGTGCTGGAAACTTATCTTGGGTCTAGACAATATAAACTACCTATAAAGGCCCTTCAGTTACCTGAACCTGGCCTCGAATCTCACTGATTATAAGCACATGTACATACAAAAATAAAAAATGGTGAAAATCATTAATAACTTCTATAGTTTGTCCAATATCATCTCCTCCTCTTTGGTTGTGCCACTTTTTTACATTAAAGCTTTAGTTGTATCTGTAGCACAAGAGAAAAAGAAATGACCATATAGCAATTTTTCAATGTAGACACCACAAAGCCAAATAGGAAATTTTTTTATATTTATCAATGCAGCAAATGTTGTTTAATACTTCATTTTCCCAATTCAGTGTTTCTATAGGTTCATTTATCCATTAAAACCTTAGAGCTTACCAATAACATTCATCACATAGAATCGATCCCAATCTGTATCCTTGAAAAGCTATAAGAGTTAGGCAAAGTCTATTTTTTGATGCTTCCACCTATTCTTGGATAATTCTTTAGAATCTTACTTTTATTTTCTTCCATGAATGATACTAAACAGGTTAACCTCTAACTTGGTGTCTTTCAATCATCTCACATAAGGCTGGTTATATATATATATAATATGTATGTATGTATATATGGCCTAATATCTACCATATATTATAATATATATCATATATTATAGCCTAATCTAACACCTCTCTTTCATAAATAAATAATTTTTTTCCTCAATTTTTCTTTTCATTTTTTTGAGGGAGGCAAGGTCTCACTCTAGTCCAGGCTGACCTGGAATTCACTATGTAGTCTCAGGGTGGCCTCGAACTCATGGCAATCCTCCTACCTCTGCCTCCCGAGTGCTAGGATTAAAGGCATGCGCCACCATGCCCAGTGTTGCAGTCCGGTTCACATTGCTGGTAGAAATCACCCAACCAAGAGCAGCTTCTGGGAAAAAGAGTTTTATTTTGGCTTACAGGCTCGAGGGGAAGCTCCACGATGGCAGGGGAAAACGATGACATGAGCAGAGGGTGGACATCACCCCCTGGCCAACATAAGGTGGGACACAGCAACAGGAGGGTGTGCCAAACACTGGCATGGGGAAACTGGCTATAAAGCCCATAAGCCCGTCCCCAACAATACACTCCCTCCAGGAGGCATTAATTCCCAAATATCCATCAGCTGGGAACCTAGCATTCAGAACACCTAAGTTTATGGGGGACACCTGAATCAAACCACCACATCCAGCAAATAAATAATTTTTAAAAAATGAATAAAGGGCTGGAGACGGCTTAGCAGTTAAGCGCTTGCCTGTGGAGCCTAAGGACCCCGGTTCGAACCTCGGTTCCCCAGGTCCCACATTAGCCAGATGCACAAGGGGGCGCACGCGTCTGGAGTTCGTTTGCAGAGGCTGGAATCCCTGGTGCACCCATTCTCTCTCTCTCTCCCTCTATCTGTCTTTCTCTCTGTGTCTGTCGCTCTCAAATAAATCCTCCTACCTCTGCCTTCCCAGTGCTGGGATTAAAGGTGTGCGCCACCACACCTGGCACCTCATTTACTATTTTTTTTTTCTTTTCTTTTTTTGGTTTTCGAGGTAGGGTCTCTGTTGCAGTCTGGTTCGCATTGCTGGTAGAAATCACCCAACCAAGAGTAGCTTCTGGGAAAAAGAGATTTATTTTGGCTTATAGGCTCAAGGGGATGCTCCACGATGGCAGGGAAGAACAATGGCATGAGCAGAGGGTGGACATCACCCCCTGGCCAACATAAGGTGGACTACAGCAACAGGAGGGTGTGCCAAACACTGGCATGGGGAAACTGGCTATAAAACCCATAAGCCTGCCCCCAACAATACACTCCCTCCAGGAGGCGTTAATTTCCAAATATCCATCAGCTGGGGAGCTAGCATTCAGAACACCTAAGTTTATGGGGGACACCTGAATCAAACCACCACATTCCGCCCCTGGCCCCCATAAACTGATATCCATACATGGTGTAAAATACAATGCATTCAGTTTGACTTTAAAAGTCCCCATAGTGTTTAATCAATCCCAATGATGTTCATACATCCCCATAGTTCAAGATCTTTTAACTGAGCCATAATACCAAAATATAACCTCAAAAAACCCATAATGGCACAGAATAAATATTCACACTGCAAAAGATGGCTTTGGGCATAGCAAAGAAACATTCAACCAATACAAGATTTAAAACAACCAGGGCAAACATCAAACTCTGTAGCTTCAAGTCCAGCAACTCTAGCCAGTGACAAATCTTCAAGTCCGATAATTCTAACCAGCAACAAGACTCTGGCATTCCAATTCCGCCCCTCCAGCTAGGCTACTCACAGTCCTGGAAAACTTCATTGGGGCCGGCAGCTCCTCGGCAGCCATCTCATGGTCCAAGCATCTCCACTGGGTCTCCACTGCAAGCCACGGTTCGTCCTCATGGCCCCATGGGATCTCTATGCAGGCAACCAGCAAACCTGCTTCACATTGCCCATGGCCATTTCCAAAACACAAGACCGTGTTGCAAACTCAATGACCCTCTTTCCAGCATTTCTTATACTCCACGATACCAGGTAGGGTGCCAATTTGTTAATCCAGGGGGGAATAAAGCAGACTTTGAAGAACAGGACACTCCTTGAGCACTCAGGCCCTTTCAAAAGAGTCTACATTTTTCTTGTTGCCCCAGCGCAGGTCAGCTAGCCCAGTCTCAAAGGTTGTTATCTCTCAGTTGCAGCTGAACGGGCAGCAGTTCACCCAAAGATTTTCCTTTCTGTGCCATATCCCTCTACTCACACCAGTTCATTTATACGCTAAGCAACCCTGCACAACTTCTCAGGACATGGGCACAAGAGCAAGCTTCTCACACAAACTGCTAGCCCAGTTCAGGCACAGCTCTTTCTCACCCTCATAAGCCAAACCTCACAGTCCATAGTTCTTACTGCCTTCAGGTCTTTCAGCTCTGACCAGGATAGACCATTAAGCTGTACTTACAGCACTACAAGGCATCTCTTAGGCCAAGGTTTCAACTCCTTCCACTTTCCTCTTGAAAATCAGCTACAAAAGGCTGAAGCTACATAGTCAGGTGTCTAGCAGCAACCCCACTTCTGGTACCACTTTACTGTTGCAGTCCAGTTCGCATTGCTGGTAGAAATCACCCAACCAAGAGCAGCTTCTGGGAAAAAGAGATTTATTTTGGCTTATAGGCTCGAGGGGATGCTCCACGATGGCAGGGAAAAACAATGGCATGAGCAGAGGGTGGACATCACCCCCTGGCCAACATAAGGTGGACTACAGCAACAGGAGGGTGTGCCAAACACTGGCATGGGGAAACTGGCTATAAAGCCCATAAGCCCGCCCCCAACAATACACTCCCTCCAGGAGGCATTAATTTCCAAATATCCATCAGCTGGGGAGCTAGCATTCAGAACACCTAAGTTTATGGGGGACACCTGAATCAAACCACCACAGTCTCACTCTAGTTCAGGTTGACCTGGAATTCGCTATGTAGTCTCAGGGTGGCCTTGAACTCAAGGTGATCTTCCTATCTCTGCCTCCCAAGTGCTGGAATTAAAGGCGTGCACCACCACACCTGGCTCATTTACTATTCTTAATGCATCC
This sequence comes from Jaculus jaculus, assembly GCF_020740685.1. Taxonomy (NCBI): domain Eukaryota; kingdom Metazoa; phylum Chordata; class Mammalia; order Rodentia; family Dipodidae; genus Jaculus; species Jaculus jaculus. The sequence goes on along the minus strand of NC_059108.1, from coordinate 528,983 downwards.
CCAAGACTACTGGTAGCACACTAACAAGGACTCTCAAATCTGTTATCTGTTATACATCTCAGTCTTTTCAATTGGTAAAAATGGGTCACTAAGAGACACAATTTTAGTCTGTTGTTACAAATCTACCAGATATTTAGAACACATAACATATGAATTGGCAGTGAGTTCTATTACAATTTAAGGAAACTTACTGATTGGGGCTAAGACCTAAACACTGTTTCAATCAATGGAGAAGACAGTATAATAGTCTAGTCACAGTAGACAAACTATTTTAAATGTTTAATCTTTTACAGTCTACTTTGTCCAGTTATATGACTTTTAACAGAATATTCATTTTTTAAAAATATTTTTATTTATTTGACAGAGAGTGGGAGAGAGATAGAGAATAGGAGCCCCAGGGCCTCTAGCCACTGCAAACAAACTCCACATGCATGAGCCCCCTTGTGCATCTGGATAATGTGGGTCCTGGGGTATTGAACCTGGGTCCTTTGGCTTTGCAGGCAAGCGCCTTAACTGCTAAGCCATCCCTCCAGCCCAAATATTCACTTTTTATTATTAAGATATGTTTTAAACTCCAACCTAGTAAACAAAGAGCCTAAAGAGTCTAGAAATTTTGACTCTAAGAGGAAAGATACAGAATAAGGAACAGTAGACTACCAAAAAATCAAATTGTTATACTAACAGAATCACATATTCCAAACATAATTAGTGACTAGATATTTATATCAGTTCTTATGAAAACAAAATATTTTAAATGAGTAAATTTAGATCAATAAAAATATTAAAACAATAGAGATGGCTAGATGAGCACTACAGGGATTTAAATTCAAATATATAAAAACACTCAAAAGTTTCTAATGGAAGACTCCTTTTTTTTTGGTTTTTTGAGTTAGGGTCTCACTCCACCTCAGGTTGACCTGGAATTAACTATGTAGTCTCAGGGTGGCCTCAAACTCACAGTGATCCTCCTATCTCTGCCTCCCAAGTGCTAGGATTAAAAGCGTGTGCCACCACTCCTGGCTTGGAAGACTCCTTTTTAATCCCTATGGTAATGAAATTGGAAGTGTGGCACTGGGGAGAAGTTGGATACAAGCCCAGAAAATATAGTATGCTTCAAAATCGATGTGTTAGTCTGGAGAGTAGGGAGAATACAAACATTTCCTACTCAACTTTAAAGAATCATGCAAAAAAAAAAAAAAAAGTAACTAAATCAGGCTAGAAAGATGGCTTAGGGGTTAAAGACCTGGGTTCAGTTCCCCATCCATTTAAAGACATGCACGAAGTGGTGATGCATTTTATCTGGAGTTTGTCTGCAGTGGCAGGACACTCTGATGCACCCATACCCCCTCTCTGTCTTCCTCTCTCTTGCTCAAGTAAATAAAAGTACTTTAGAAAAAAAAAAAGCATGTGCCACGGGCTGGAGAGATGGCTTAAAGGTTAAGCGCTTGCCTGTGAAGCCTAAGGACCCCGGTTCGAGGCTTGATTCCACAGTACCCATGTAAACCTGATGCACAGGTGGTACATGCATCTGGAGTTTGTTTGCAGTGGCTGGAGGCCCTGGTGAGCTCATTTTCTCTCTCTCCCTCTTTAGCTCTGCCTGTTGCTCTCAAATAGGTAATAATAAACAAAAAAATTTAAAAAATCAGTCAATAAATAAAGACAATGTCCATTTAAAGAAAAAAAAAGTATGTGCCATTACACCTGACCAATTTTGTTTTGTTTTTCAAGGTAGGGTCTCCAGCACAGGCTGACCTGGAATTCACTATGTAGTCTCAGGGTGGCCACGAATTCTCAAAGATCCTCCTACCTCTGCCTCCCGAGTGCTAGGATTAAAAGTACGTGCCACCACACCTGGCCAGACATTTTTTTTTTTTTCAAGGTAGGGTCTCTCTCCAGCACAGGCTGACCTGGAATCCACTATGTAGTCTCAGTGTGGCCTCAAATTCTCAGAGATCCTCCTACCACTGCCTCCTGAGTGCTGGGATTAAAGGCATGTACCACCACGCCCAGTTTAAGACATTGTTTTATTTATTTATTTATTTAAGAGAGAGACACCCAGGTTCAATTCCCCAGAACCCATGTAAGCCAGATGCACAAGGTGGCACATGCATCTGGAGTTTGTTTGCAGCTGGAGACCCTGACATGCCCATTCTCTCACTCAAATAAACTAAATCAATAAATAGAACCTTTTTTTTTTAAGGGAGCTGGGAGTGGTGGTGCATGCCTTTAATCCCAGCACTTGGGGGACAGAGGTAGAGGATTGCCATGAGTTTGAGGAAACTCTGAGACTACACAGTAAATTCCAGGTCAGCCTGGATGTACGCATGTTATTAGTCAGGTATTGGGATCAAACCCAGAGCTTCAGACAAACTAGGCAAGTGCTTTACTATTCAAACATACCTTCAGCCCCTTAAATCATTTTATATCACTTATGGTACCTAATACAATATAAATGTTATGTGAGCAGTTGTTTTTATGTACTCCTTGGGAAATAATGACATGAAGGCTGAGGATATAGCTCAGTTGATAGAATGTTTGCCCTACACATATCAGACCCTGGATTTAATCCCCAGTACTACTTAATAAATAAATAAATACCTGAAAAACGTCTGTACATATTTAGTATAGACTCAACATTTTTTTAAAAAAGAAAATTTTATTATAGAGAATTAAGTCAATAGTTTTCCATTGTATTTTACTGGCTTGAGTATCTAATTTCTTACTAACGAATTATAGCATTTGGTCAAAGCCCCATGTAAATTTTTTGAACTTTGTCAGTCAACATTTTATTTCTTTAAATATTTTACTCATTATTATTTGATTTGTTTATTTGTTTTTTGGTTTTTTGAGGTAGGGTCTCACTGTAGCCCAGGCTGACCTGGAATTCACTATGGAATCTCAGGGTGGCCTCTAACACACGGCAATCCTCCTACCTCTACCTCCCGAGTGCTGGGATTAAAGGTGTGCACCACACCCGGATCTCATTATTATTTGAGAGAGAAAGAGAGAGAGAGGCAAATAGAGAGAGAAAGTGTGCACCAGAGCCTCTAGCCACTCCAAATGAATTCCAGACACATGCACCACCTTGTGCATCTGGCTTTACGTGGATACTGGGGAATTTATTTATTTGCAAGCAGAGAGAGATAAAAGAGAGACAGATAGAGACAATGGGCATGCCGGGGCTTCCAGCTGCTACAAACGAGCTCCAAATGTATGTGTTATCTTGTGCATCTGGCTTTCTGTGGAGACTAGGGAATTGAACTCAGATCATTAGGCTTTGCAGGCAAGTGCCTTAGCCACTGGCCATCTCTCCAGCTCTAGACTTAGTCTATATAACCCTGGATCACTGACAGACACAGTTCCTGTTTTGTTTTTTTTTAATCAGGTTTCTTTTCCTGCAGATTGTCAGCCCCAAATTGGGCTCAGTCCCAAGGAAAACCACAGTTTTATAAATAGAACTAGTTCCAGTATCTAAGCTGGATGCTAAGCCCCACTCTATTGTCCATCTAATGTGATTAGGAGTCTAGTTTGCCTTCCAGAAACTGTCCTGAGGGTTTTGAGTTCTGGATGTAGGATGAGGGGAGACACAGGAGGAACAATGTCGGGAGCCACAGCTGCTCTTTGACCTTGGGAACTAAGGGTGTTCTCTTATCTCTTAATACAAAGGAAATCTCGTGATCTGCAGCTGCTCTTTGACCTTGGGAGCTAGGGTGATCTCTAATTCCTAATCTCCTGATCCTAAAGCATCCTAAAGCAGCCTAGGTGGAGTGGGCACCTCATAGAGGGATTAATATACGACCCTGGTGAAACTGACCTTAGGCACATAAGCATTGTCAAAAAAGTTCTGTTTTCTATATATAAGCTATGTCTGCCTGAATAAATCTCGAGGCCTTGACAAACACCTAGCATCGTCTCCTTCTTGTGTCTGTTTGCCTTCTCCTATTCAGGGTCCTTGGGTCCTTGTTCAACTCCCCAGTGGCCGGGGCAGAACAACAAAGGAAATGGTGTCTCTCCCTCTCCCTCCCTCCCTCTCTCTCTCTCTCTCTCTCTCTCTCTCTCTCTTTCTCTGGTTTTTCCAGGTAGGGAGTGTTGGGATTAAAGGTGTGTGCCACCATGCCGGGCTTTTCTCTCATTTTTTTCTCTTCTTCTCTTCTCTTCCCTCTTCCTCCCCTTTCCTTTTGCCTTCTCTCTCCCTTTCTGACAGGGTCTTACTTGGTAGCTGGCCTCTTGTGATCTCCCCCTCTCTGCCTCCTAAATGCTAAAATTGTAAGCATGAGCCACCATATCCACACTCCTCACATTCTTGCTATCCGTTTCCACGATGTCCTCTGACTCCAAATAGGTTTTTCCTGGAACAAACGCTCCACTACAACTTTCTCCACTGGTGTCCCAGCAAAGGCCCTGGCATAGTATTGTGGACTGAACTCAAACATGCTAGGCAAGTGTTCTCAGGGAGCAGTCACTACAGGCCTGTCTCATTCTGTAGTCTAAATTGTCCTGGCACTCACTGTTATAGCTCAGATTGGCCTGGAACTCATTGCAATTCTCCTGCCTCGGCTTTCTCAGTGCTGGGATTATAGGCATGAATCGCCATGTGAAAAGAGAGTTTCGATTCTAATTTAGGGAGCAAGTGGAAGAGGATTGTCAGGCAGGGAAGAATTCCATCACTCTTCCCATCTGGTTGGTTTCCCGGCCTCCAGGAGCACTGGGTTTTACCTCTCTCGCCCTGTATTAACACCTGTTGTTTGGGCGTGCCTCAGTTTCCCAGCGGCAGGGCGTTCCTTCAACCCTGCTCCTCCCCTTTTTCCTCTTCCTCTTTGGGGTGGCCTTGCCAGGAGCTCCCGGAACTGAAAGTAGGCGCCAGGCGGTGGGACGGCGGGGGCCACGTCAGCGGGCTTCCCGGGCTGTGCGGGCCGCGGCTGGCGGCGGGCACCATGCGGCGGGGTGCGCTCCTGGCCGGAGCCCTGGCCGCTTACGCCGCGTACCTGGTACTGGGCGCCCTGCTGGTGGCCCGGCTGGAGGGGCCGCACGAAGCCCAGCTCCGAGCCGAGCTGGGGATGCTGCGGGAGCAGCTGCTCCACCGCAGCCCGTGCGTGGCGGCGCCGGTTCTGGATGCCTTCGTGGAGCGGGTTCTGGCGGCTGGACGGCTGGGGCGCGTGGCGCTTGCCAATGCCTCGGGACCTGCCAACGCCTCGGACCCAGCCTGGGATTTTGCCTCTGCTCTCTTCTTCGCCAGCACGCTGGTCACCACCGTGGGTACGTGGGCGCCACCCTCCGGGCCAGCGGGGATCTGGAGCCTCCACCGCATTCCCATCCCCATCCCCATCCCTTAAGAAATATCTGTCGTCCTGGGCCTGGGATCCCTCAGAGGCCCCCCAGCAAGGACCCGGGGCTCATACCTGTGGCAGCTGTGCTTTTTGAGGATCCCTCGCAGACCCTTTCTTCTAAGCAAGAAACACCCAAATTTCTGCAAACTTGGGGCCCCTTATAGTACCTTTTGCTTCAGCAGCTGGGACCGTCTGTGCTGGGTGGGTGGTTTTGTGTGGGTTTTTTTGTTTGTTTGTTTGTTTTGGTTGGTTTTTTTTTTTTTTTTTTTTGGTGAGAACTTCTTAACCATGTAACCTAGGTAGCCTGGAACTTGTGATCCTCATGCTTCAACCTCCTGAGTGCTGGAATTACAAATGTGTATCACCACACCTGGATCCACTGGAATCCAGTGGAAATCTGAGTCCCTTCTGAACCTAGGACTGTCCTCTTAGACCAGCAAGGACCTGGGACCCTCTACCTACCATCCTGCAGTCTCTGGTCTCAGAGTAGTCCTTAGCCACACCAGGAGCCCTGTGCCTCTCTCTGGGCTACTATAGCCTTCCCTTCCAACTGTGTTTCCCAACTCCATATGAGTCCTTGCTGGAACATCTCACTGAAACTTCCTCTTGACTCTGGTGCCGCAGCAAAGACTGTGGTGCAGTACTGGAAATTCCATTTCAGACCTCCTGCATGACAGGCAGAAATGCCATCCGGATACCATCACTTAGAGGCCTGCTTTCCAGCAAATCTTGATCCCTTTCTGAAATTTCCACTCCTCTGACCTTGGGTAGTCTTCAGTACGGAATACAGGCCAAAGATGTCTCTATCCCTCTCCTGACCTAATACTCTTCAGCTGTGGTTCAGCACAGGGCCCCACACCCTCTCCCCTGTGTTGGCAGAATTCTTCTCTTAACTGGAACACTGTACCCCCACTAGACACGGGACTCCTGATTCAGCAGCCCAACAGCTATGGCCGTGTGAAAGAGATGCACTCCAGAGCATCCTCCAGATAACCAGTGACTGTCCAGCTAGAAGCTTCTCAGGCAGGGACTCCTACCCCACTGCCTCAGGCAAAACCTTTAGCCCTTTCCAAACCAAGAACTCCCCATGATTGAGGGCTGGGGGTGTAGATCAGTGATAGAAAAGAAAAATAAAAAGCTCTCTAGGGGCTGGAGAGATGGCTCACTGGATAAAGTACCTGAGGGACACAGTAGCACAAGTATCTAATCCCAGAGTGCCTACAGCAAGACAGGAGAATCCTGGAAAGCTCGCTCTCAGTACAGTTAGTCTATATTATACAGCAGTGAACAACAAAAGATCCTGCTTCAGTTGAGTGTGGGGGCACACACCTTTAATCCCAGCACTGCAGAGGTAGAGATAGGAGGATCACTATGAGTTTGAGGCTAGCTTGGAACTACAGAGTGAGTGCCAGGTCAACCTGGGATAGAATGAGACCCTACCTCTGAAAAAAAAAAAAAAAAGACCCTGCTTCAAACAAGGTAGAAGGTGAGAGTTGATACCTGAAGTTGAAGTTGTTCTTTGCCATCACAACATGTGTATACCTGTACACACACAGATCTAAAAAAATTTTTTTTTCCAAGGAGGGTTGCACTCTAGTTCAGGCTGACCTGGAATTCACTATGTAGTTTCAGGGTGGCCTTGAACTCATGGTGATCCTCCCACCTCTGCCTCTCAAGTGCTGGGACTAAAGTACAGCACCATGCCCAGCCATACAGATTTTTTAATGTATATAATTTTTTAAAATATTTTTTGTTCATTTTTATTTATTTATTTGAGAGTGACACAGAGAGAGAAAGAGGGAGAGAGACAGATGGAGTGAGAATGGGCATGCCAGGGCTTCCAGCCACTGCAAACGAACTCCAGACACATGCGCCCCCTGTGCATCTGGCTAACGTGGGTCCTAGGGAATCGAGCCTCAAACCGGGGCCCTTAGGCTTCACAGGCAAGCACTTAACCGCTAAGCCATCTCTCCAGCCCTAATGTATATTTTTAATTAACAACTTCCATGATTATAAACAATATCCCATGGTAATGCCCTCCCTGCCCCCCTTACCCTTTGGAACTCCATTCTCCATCATATCCCCCTCCTCCTCTTAATCAGTCTCTGTTTTATTTTAATGTCATCATCTTTCCTCCTTTTTTTTTTTTTTTTTTTTTTTGAGTTTTTTTTTGAGGTCGGGTCTCACTCTAGCCCAGGCTGACCTGGAACTCACTATGTAGTCTCAGGGTGGCCTTGAACTCACGGCAATCCTCCTACCTCTGCCTCCCAAGTGCTGGGATTAAAGGCGTGCGCCACCACGCCCGGCTCTTTCCTCCTTTTATGATGGTCTTGTGTAGGTAATGTAATGTCAGACGTTGTGAGGTCATGGATATCCAGGCCATTTTGTGTTTGGAGGATCATGTTGTAAGGAGTCCTACCCTTCCTTTGGCTCTTACATTCTTCCTGCCACCTCTTCTGCAATGGACCTGAGCCTTGGAAGGTGTGATAGAGATATTGCAGTGCTGAGTACTCCTATCACTTCTTCCCAGCACCATGATGCCTTCTGAGTCATCCCAAGGTCACTGCCATCTGAAAAGAGAAGATTCTCTACCAAAAGTGAGAGTAGCATTAATACATAGGTATGAACATTAAGAGAAGTGCTTACTGGGCAGTTTGATGAGCATAATATATATATTTAACCAAACAGCAGCAGACATTACACCCCCTTGGGCTCATGACTACCCCTGTTTTAGGTTTTCAGTATCAGAGATGTATTCCCTACCTTGGAGCGGGCCTCTAGTCCAGTTAAAAGGCAGTTCGTTTCTACCATGACAGACGTGCCACTATTGCATCTGTTGGCTCATTTGCTGGCCACACAGGTTTTTAACGAAACTTCTAAGGGTTGGAGAGGTGGTTCAGTGGTTAAGTCTATTGCCTGCAAAACCTAAGGACCCAGGTCAATTCCCCAGTATCCTGCAAAACCAGATGCACAAAGTGGCACATGTATCTGGAGTTTGTTTCAGTGGGTAGAGGCCCTGGCATGCCTATTCTTTCTCACTCTCTCCATGCATATAACTAAATAAAATAATATTTAAAATGTTTAGAAAAAAAAAGGCACTTGCTTGCTTGCCAAGCCTGAAAGCCTAACTACCTGGGTTCCATTCCCCAGTATGCACATAAAGCCAGATGAACAAAGAGGCACATGTGGCATGTCTAGAGTTTATTTACAGTGGCAGGAAGTCCCATACTCAATTTCTTTTATTTTTGGTTTTTTGAGGTAGGGTCTTGCTCTAGCCCAGACTGTCCTGAAATTCACTCTGTGGCCTCAGGCTGGCCTAGAACTCATGGTGATCCTCCTACCTCTGCCTCCCGAGTGCTAGGATTAAAGGCATGAGCCACCATGCCTGACCCTTTTCTTTCTTTCTTTTAAATTATTTATTTATTTATTTGAGAGAGAGAGAGACAGGATGAGTAGCAAGTACAAGTGGCTAACTCGAAACACTTGCACCACCTTGTGCATCTGACTTTACATAGGGCCTGGGGAATTAAACCCCAGTTCTTTGTCTTTGCAGGCAAGTGCTTTAACTATTAAGCCATCTCTCCAACCTTCTTTCTTTCTTTTATTTTATTTTATTTTATTGAGATAGGGTCTTGCTCTAGCCCAGGCTAACCTGGAATTCACTATGCAGTCTCACAGTGGACCTTGAACTCATGGCAGTCTTCCTACCTCTGCCTCCTGAGTGCTGGGATTAAAGGCATGCGCCACCACGTGCAGCTTTAAAAAATTATATTATATTATATATATATATATATATATATATATATATATATATATATATATACACACACACACATATATATATATATATATTATGAGAGGGAGAGAGAGAGAGAAAGAATGGATGCACCAGGGCCTCCTGCCACTGTAAATGAACTCCAGATGCATGAACTACTTTGTGAATCTGGTTTACATGCATCCTTGAGAATTGAACCTGGATCCTTTGGCTTCACAGTGAATGCCTTAACCACTAAGCCATTCCTTCAGCCCCCCCCATATGTATATATATATATATATATATATATATATATATATAAATTAATTTTTGTTTTCTGAGGTAGGGTCTCACGCTAGCCCAGGCTGACCTGGAATTCACTATGTAGTCCAGGATGGCCTCAAACTCATGGCAATCTTCCTACCTCTGCCTCCCGAGTGCTAGAATTAAAGGCATGCACCACCACACCCGGCTCCCAACATAGATTTTTTTTTTTAAGAACCAAACCAACTAGCTGGATGGGTGTAGTGGTGCATGCCTTTAATCCTGGCACTTGGGAAGCAGAGGAAGATGGGTTATAGTGAGTTCAAGACCAGCCTAGAACTACAGAATGAGTGCCAGATCAGCCTGGGATAGAGTCAGACCCTACCTCAAAAACAAACAATCAAAAAACCAAACCAACAAACAAACTCTCTACACTTCTTTTTTTCTCTGGACCCTTATGCTGTTCATACTGTCAGTAAGAGCCTCCATCCCTGGACACTTGACTCTCTTCACCTGCTGTTCCTATGGTAGTACACGCCTGTAATCCTAGCACTCAGGAGGCAGAAGCAGTAGGATAGCAGACTGGTCTACATAGTGAGCACCAGGCCATCAGGACTACATGGTGAGATTCCTCACAAGGTGGGAAAAACTGTGGTGTTGCCTAACTGTGATCCTAGCACTTGGGAGGTGAAAGCAGATCAGTAATTCAAGGCTTGTTTCAGCTACATAGTGATTTTAAGTACAGCTTGAGTTACATGAGACTCTGACTAAAAAAGGGACTAAGGGCTGAAGAGACGGCTTAGTGGTTAAGGTGCTTGCCTACAAAGCCTAAGGACCCATGTTCTACTCTCCAGATCCCACCTCAGCCAGATGCACAAAGGTAAGGCAAGCGCAAGGTCACACATGCCTACTAGGTGGTGCAAGCATCTGGAGTTTGATTGCAGTGACTGAGGCCCTGGCATGCCAAATCTCTCTCTCACTCTCTCTAAAATTAGAAAACATTTATTTATTTATTTTTTTTGAGGTAGGGTCTCACTCTAGCTGAGGCTGACTAGAATTCACTATGTAATCTCAGCGTGGCCTTGAACTCACAGAGATCCTCTTATTTCTGCCTCCCAAGTGCTGTAATTAAAGGCATGTGCCACCACGCCTGGCTAAAAAAAAAAAAAAAAAAAAAAAAGTTAAAAAGGGGCTAGAGGGCTAGAGTGATGGCTTAGTGGTTAAGATGCTTACCTGCAAAGCCTAAAGATCCATGTTCAACTCTTCAGATCCCACATAAGCCAGACACACAAGGTGACTTAAGCGCACATGGCTGCACATGCACACAGGATGGCACACACGTCTAGAGTTTGACTGCAGTAGCTGGAGGCCCTGGTGTGCCAATTCTCTCTTTCTCTCTCAAAAAACAACCAAAACATCAAAAAGAGAGTCTGAAGAGATGGCTCAGCAGTTAAGGCACTTTCCTGCAAAGCCTAAGAACCCAGGTTCCAATCTCTAGTATCCACTTAAAGACAGATGCACAAGGTAGTGCATGCATCTGGAATTAGTTTGCAGTACCTAGAGGTCTTGGCATGCCCATTCTCTCTTTCTCTATCTGTATGTCTATCTTCTCTTATAAACCATTACTCCAGCCTATCTCTCTCTCTTTAAGAAATAAGGAAAATATTATCCAGGTGTGGAGTTGCATGCCTTTAATCCTAGCACTTAGGAGACTGAGATAGGAGGATTACTGTGAGTTCCAGGCCAGCCTGAGACTACTTCCAGGTCAGCCTGGGCTATAGCAAGACCCTACTTTAAAAACCCAAAAAGAAAAAAAGAACTGAGCTTGTAACTCCTGGGGCTGGAAAGATGGCTTAGTGGTTAAGGCACTTTCCTGAAAAGCCTAACAGCCTATGTTCAATTCCCCAGTACCTATGTGAGCCACATATACAAAGTGGTACATGCATCTATAGTTCATTTGCAGTGGCTAGAGGCCCTGGAAAACCCATTCTGTCTTTCTCTATCTGTCTCTCTCTTTCTCAAATAAATAAATAAAATATTTAAAAAAAAAAACAAAGAAAGAAAAAAGGGGCATGAGAGATGGTTTAGTGGCTAAGGCACTTGCCTGCGAAGCTTAAGGACTCATGTTCAACTCTCCAGGTCCTACATAAACCAGATGCACAGGTGACACAGCACACAAGGTCCCACATATGCACGAGATGGCACACATGTCTGGAGTTTGATTGCAATGGCAGGAAGTCCTGGTGTGCCAATTCTCTCTCTCTCTCATAATTTTTTTTTAATTTAAAGAAATAAAAAAAAGAAAGAAAAGAAATAAAGAATCCAGGTGTGATAGGGAACATCTTTAATCCCAGCACTTGGGAGGCAGAGGTAGAAGGATTGCTGTGAGTTTAAGGCCACCCTCAGACTACGTGGTAAATTTCAGGCCAGCACTGGCTAGAGAGAGACCCTACCTAGAAAAACAAAACAAAACAAAAATAATAATAAAGGGCTGTAGAGATGGCTTAGCAGTTAAGACACTTTGGCCTGCAAAGCCAAAGAACTCTGGCTCAATTTCCCAAGACTCACATAAACCAGATGCTCAAAGTGGCACATGTGTCTGGAGTTTGTTTGCCATGGCTGCTCTGGCATACCCATTCTCTCTCTTCCTCTCTCTCAAATAAATAAAATTAAAATTTTTTGAAATGGCTTAGCAGTTAAGGTGCTTGCACGCAAAGCCCAAGGACCCATGTTCAACTCTCCAGGTACAACGTAAGCCAGATGCACAAGGTGACGCAAGGTTGTACATGAGCACAAGGTAGCACACGTGTCTGGAGTTCAATTACAGTGGCTGGAGGCCCTGGAGCACCAATGCCCCCCACCCCCACCCTCTCATACTAAGAGAGTGGCCAAAAATCAAAACAAAACAAAACTGGATATTGAAGCTATCCAAGCTTTTGAAATAAAATTTAAACCCCTCCCCCGCAAAAGAGGCGGGCAGTCTGTTGACCTTACCCTAAAATAAATAAAATAAATAAATAAATAAGTAAGTAAGCATGGCATGGTGCTGCATGCCTTTAATCCCAGTACTTAGGAGGTAGAGGTAGGAGAATTGCTGAGTTCAAGGCCAGCCTGAGACTACATAGTGAATTCCAGGTCAGCCTGGGCTACAGTGACACCCTACCTTAAAAAACAAAACAACAACAACAATAATAATAATAAATACATAAATGTGGTATAGGGGTGGGGGAAATTGTGTAAGATGCTGTTGCAAGTTCAAATGAGTGGTCAGGGAAAGACTTATTGAAAAGGTGTCATTTGAATGAAAAGCTGAAGGACAAGAGGGAAAAGAAAACATGAATGAGTGAGGGCTGAGTGTTCTATGGGGAAATAACAGTCAGGGCAGAGACCTTGGAGTGGAAGCATGCTAGCCTGTTGGGGTGTCTGTCAAGATGAGGATTTGTCCTTAATCTAAGTAAGATTGAGTCACAGGTGGATGCTGAGCAGGATGGGGATGTGACTTGGGTTAGATGTTCAGGAGCTCCTGGTGGCTGCATACAATGGGGTTCAGGGTTTTGGAAGGGAGGCCTGGGAGGAGGCTGCTTCAGTGAACAGGTCAAGGGTAGGGAAAAATAGGTGAGTTTAGACCTTGTTGAAGGTTGAGGTGACAGGACATGAGATGTGACATAACTGAAGTCATGAGTGAAGCCAAGGACACATTTGCCACCTATGTAGTATTCCAATCATTGAAATGAGTTTGTAGGAGTTTATTCCTAAGGCAACAAAGTATAGAGATGGAAAATCCAGTCTCAACCTCTCCTCCCTGATGATAGAGTTTCAGAGTATTTGTGGTGGCTGGGTGTGATGGTGCACGTCTTTAATCCCAGCACTCACTTGGTAGGTTGAGGCAGGAGGATCACTGTGAGTTTGAGGCCACCCTGAGACTACATTGTGAATTCCAGGTCAGCCTGAGCTAGAGTGAGACCCTACCTTGAAAAACAAAAACAAACAAAAAAGGAGTATTTGTGGCATAAAGAGGCAGGTTTGAGCATGCCTGTAAAGCAGCACCTAGGAGGCTGAAGCAGGTTGATTGCCAAAAGTTCAATGCCAGACAGGCCTGTACAGCAATATGCTGTCTCACAGCACCCCCCAAACACTAAAAGAACAAAACAGCAGATATTTAGCTTTGTTTTTTTTTTTTTTTTTGAGACAGTCTGACTAATGTAACCCCCAATTGGTCTCAAACTTGAGGCATTCCTTCTGCCTCAGCCTCTTCAGTGCTAGGATCACAAATGTGGACCACCACCAAGGGGTCTAAATTAATGAAGTAAAGTCCTCTAAAGGGCTGGGGAAATGGCTTAGTGGTTAAGGCATTTGCCTGCAAAGCCTAAGGACCCGGGTTCAATTCCTCAGGACTCACATAAGCCAAATGTACAAGGGGGCGCACGCATCTGGAGTTCACTTGCAGTGGCTAGAGGCCTTGGCATGCCCATTCTCTCTTTCTTTCTCTCTCATAAATAAAGTCCTCTAAAAAACAAATAAGGCCAGGCATGGTAGCACTCACCTTTAATCCCAACACATGGGAGGCAAAAGTAGGAGGATTACTGTGAGTTCGAGGCCAGCCTGAGACTACATAGTGAATTCCAGGTCAGCTTGGGCTAGAGTGAGACCCTACCTCAGAAAACCAAAAAAAAAAAAAAAAAAAAAACAAGTGAGGGCTAACTGAAGCTCATCAGTAGATCTCTTGCCTACTTGCCTATAACCCACCAGTAAGGAGCTGGAGGTGATGCTCAGCAGTGCTTGCCCAGCATGCACAGGCTGTGGGCTTGATCTCCAGTCCTGAAAAAAAAAAAAAAAAAAAAAAAGGTCTTGGCTAGAGCCATAGGGGAATAGAGCCGTTACCACTTGAGAACAAGGAGGCTCTGAGGAGCAGTGGGATTTGAGGAGGGCTCAGGCCTCAGGTTGGGTGTCCACAGTCTGTCTGTGGAGGCCTCAGTATGCAGGACTGCCCTCCTTCCACAGGATATGGCTACACAACACCACTGACCGACGGGGGCAAGGCCTTCTCCATCATCTTTGCACTCCTGGGTGTGCCGATCACGATGCTATTGTTGACTGCCTCGGCCCAGCGTCTGTCGTTGCTGCTTACCCATGCCCCCCTGTCCTGGCTGAGCTTGCATTGGGGCTGGCACCCTCGTCAGGCAGCCCGCTGGCACCTGGTGGCCCTGCTGGCAGTCATAGTGGCTGTCTGCTTCCTGGTACCAGCTGCAGTCTTTGCCTACCTTGAGGAAGCCTGGAGCTTTCTAGATGCTTTCTACTTCTGCTTCATCTCTCTGTCCACCATTGGCCTGGGGGACTATGTGCCTGGAGAAGCTCCTGGCCAGCACTACCGGGCCCTCTACAAGGTGCTTGTCACAGGTGAGTTGGGTGTGTGGCTGGGCGCCTGCAGTCAAGCAGCAGGGGTCTCAGGAGGACATGGTGCTGTCTTAGGGAATGTAGATTCAATCCATCTATCCCAGGGGGAGGGACCTAGAGCCACAGCTCTACTCAAGATCTTTGCTTCTCTCCCCACCCTGTGTGCAGCATACCTTTTCCTGGGATTGGTTGCCATGGTGCTGGTGTTGCAGACCATCCGCCACCTGTCTGACCTCCATGGCCTCACTGAGCTCATTCTGCTGCCTAATTCCAGCCGCACCAACCTCAGCCAGGAAGAGGACGATCAGGTGGACATTCTGGACCCCCAGCCAGAACTGCACCAGCACCTCTCTACTGGCTCCCACAATGACTATGCCACCATCCCCAGATAGCCCAGCAGGCACTATCAATCTGGACACACCTGGCCTGGGCTGTAGGGCCCATGAGTCTAGAATGGACAATAGGAATACCTACGCATAAGTACGTGCAAGGTATTGCCACTGACCCACCATCCATCTTGTTTTTCATAACATCTGGCTTGGAGGTGAGGGAGAGCCTTCTACAACCTGTGCTTTTCAGACGACCCATTTAATTGTGTTCTTCTCTTCCCTTTCTTTCACTGCCCTCTCATACTCTAGCCACTATGGCTTTTTTTTTTTTTTTTTTTTTTTTGAGATAGGGTTTCACTGAAGCCCAGGCTGACTTGAAACTCACTTGGTAACTCACTTGGGAGTCTTAGGCTGGTTTCAAACTCACAGCTATCCTCCTACTCCTGCTGGGATCAAAAGTGTGCACCACTATGTCTGGCTTGTTTTGATTTTGTTTAGTTTTGTAGTTTGTTTTTTGAGGTAGGGTCTCACTCTATCTCAGGCTGACCTGGAATTCACTATGTAGTCTCAGGGTGGCCTCCAACTCACAGCGATCCTCCCACCTCTGCCTCCTGAGTGCTGGGATTAAAGGTGTACACCACCATGCCCAGCTTTATTATCATCATCATTATTATTATTATTATTGCTTTTTCGAGGAGGTAGGGTCTTCCTCTAGCCTAGGCTGACCTGGAATTAGTACTCAGGCTGGCCTTGAACTCTCAGCAGTCCTCCTACCTCAGCCTCCCAAGTGCTAGGATTAAAGGCATGTGCCACCACATCCGGCCTGAACTTTTTTTTTTTTTTTTTTTTAGGGCTTTTAGGAGGTAGAGTCTCACTCTAGCCCAGGCTGACCTGGAATTCACTGTATAGTCTCAGGGGGGCCTTGTATTCACGACAATCCTCCTACCTCTGCCTCGTGAATGCTGGGATTAAAGGCATGCAACACCATGCCCAGCTGATATATATATTTTAATATTTCCTTTTCATTTATTTGAGAGAGAGAGAGGGGGAAAGAGGCAGATAGGAAGAATGGGTGCACCAGGGCCTCTAGCCACTGCAAACAAACTCCAGATTTCATGCCCCACCTTTTACTTACATGGGTACTGGGGAATCAAGCCTTGAACAGAGGTCCTTAGGCTTCATAGGCAGGTACCCAACCACTAAGCCATGTCTCCAGCCCTCCCTTGGGTTTTTGTTGTTGTTGTTGTTGTTTTCGAGGTAGGGTCTCACTCTAGCTCATGCTGACCTGGAATTCACTATGTAGTCTCAGGGTGGCCTTGAACTCTCGGCAATCCTCCTACCTCTGCCTCCTGAATGTTGGGATTATTCTTTTTTTTTTTTTTTTTTTTTTTTTCCTAAGGTAGGGTCTCACTCTAGCTCAGGCTGACCTGGAATTCACTATACATTCTCAGGGTGGCCTCGAACTCTCAGCGATCCTCCTACCTCTGCTTCCCGAGTGCTGGGATTAAAAGTGTGCGCCACCACGCCCGGCTCTGAGTGTTGGGATTAAAGGCGTATGTCACCACGCCTGGCCCTCCCTTGGTATTTTTGAGAGAAGCTTTCTCTTGCTTTGTAGTCTAGGCTCATCTCAAACTCTCAGCAGTTTTTCTCAGCAGGAGGATTGTTCTGGAATTATAGGAGTGAGCCCAGTTTTGCTTTCCTCATTGTGTTTCTGTCTTCCCCCTTGCTGTCTCTGTGTCTTATTCTGTTACACATTTCATCTGTTGCCGTTCTACTGAACTCTGGGCTTGGACCTCATTTCAGGCATGAGAGTGGCAGCTCTATCTTGGCTAAGTGATTACCTTTCCTCTCAGCATTAATAAACACAGCTATCAGGTTCAAAGAATATATGAACTCATCCAAAGATCCCTCCTTTTTCTGGCTCTGTATTAGGCCATGCTAGGGCATAGTAATGATGGAGGTGGCCCTAGGCCCTGCTCTTACAAAATTCACAGGCTAGTAAAGTAGACATACCTGAACCCAGACAATGATAGTCCCAAATGAATACTGGGAGAGACAGAGCAGTTAGGCCTGAGGAATGATCCTGGAATGTCCAGGTGAGCTTCTTAGTGGAAGCAACAACTCAACCAAACACTGCAGAGTTGTTAGGAGAAGTTGTCTCTTTCTCCAGAGCACAGTGCCTGAGAGGAAAGCCCTGGTGTGGGCCAGATGACGGAACTATCCCCTAGAAACTTGACAGGCAGGGAAAGGATTTAAGACCTCAGACCAGAACCTCTGCCTCCTGAGTGCTGGGATTAAAGGGATGCACCACCACAGTGGCTAAAATGCTACTTTTAACTCAACCTCACAGTGATGTTGGCCCTATTTACTGTCATGCCCTGGGCTCCAGAGCCACCCTATTTGATTGATCTCATCTTGCAACTGGCCCATGGCTTCCTGCATATTTGAGCAGTCATTCTACCTCTTGGATTTTGTTTCTGTTAAGTGATGACTATACCAAAACTACTCTAAAAGATGAGGTCACCTAGGTGCAATAGCTCAAACCTATAATTGCAGTACCCAGGAGCCTGAGGCAAGAGACACAAGAGTTTCAGGCTGGTCTGAGCTACATAGTGAGAACCAATCTTAAAAAGAATATGGGTGATGGAGCTAGGAAGGGACTGGGAATCAGTGTTTAGGGAGGACAGAGTTTCAGTTGGGAAGATGGAAAGTTCTGGAAGAGGATGGTCAATATCGTGAACATATTAAATTCCATTGATCTGTGTACTTGGACATGGCCAAAATATATTTTATAAATTAAAAAAAAAAAAGAATATGGGCCAGATTCAGGAGGCCTAGGTAGGAGGATTGCTCTGAGTTTCAGGCAATCCTGAGAATACATAGTGAATTCCAAGTCAGTATGAGCTAGAGAGACCCTATTTTGTAAAGCCCCAAAAATAAAAATCTATTTTTTTTAAGTTGGACATGGTGGCCAACACCTTCAATCCCAGCACTCAGGAGACAGAGTTAGGAGATCAAGGCCAGACTATATAGAGTGCATTCCAGGTCAGTCTGCGCTAGAGCAAGACCCTGCCTCAAAAAAAAAAAAAAAATCCAAAGTACAAAAGATTATACAATGGAAAGTAAGTCTTTTATACTCAGACAATATTGACTTATTTCCAAGGTTTCTTTTTTTTTCTTAACACCAACTATACATTTTTTCCACCAGTCTTTTAAAAATCCATTTAATTTAATTTACTTATTTGAGAGAGAAAAAGAAGCAAAGAGAGAGAGACAGAGAGAGTGAGAATGGGAACTCCAGGGCCTACAGCCACTACAAACAAAACCCAGACACATGTGTCCCTTTGTGCATCTGGTTTATGTGGGTTCTGCGGAATTGAACTGAGGTCCTTTGGCTTTGCAGGCAAACACCTTAACCACTAAGCCATCCCTCCAGTTCCCAAGGTTTCTTTTTTGTTTGTTGTTTTGTTTTTATGAAGTAGGGTTTTGCTTTACCCCAGGCTGATCTGGAACTTATTCTGTAGTCCTAGGCTGGCCTTGAACTCACAATGATCCTCCTACCTCTGCCTGCATGGTGCTGATATCAAAGGCATGTACCACCAAGCCCAGCTTTTAAAAATTTAATTTAATTTTTTTGAGGTAGGGTCTCACTCTAGTGCTGGGATTAAAGGCATGCACCACCACACCCGGCTCTAATTTTATTTTTATTTTAGAGAGAGAGAGAGAGAATTGGTGCACCAAGGCCTCAGCCACTGTAATCATACTCCAGACACTTGCTCCACCTAATGGGTATTAGGGAATTGAGTCTAGGCCACCAGACTTTGCAAGAAAGCATTTTAAACCACTGAGCAATCTCCCCAGACCCCCAGTGTAACCACAGCCAACATTTTTATTTTTTTATTTTTTTGAGGTAGGGTCTTTCGTTGAAACCAGAGGGAACCGAAAGGCTAATGACTGCCCCTGAAACTAGGTCTTGGGAATATCAGAGACATTCAGTCCCAGACAAGCCTGACAACTCCCCTGATTGATAAACTTCCCTTAACTCAGAAGACCTTGTAGGAACAGAAACCATCTGAAATATCTTCCCTAGACAATCTTGCTGGAAAAGTTTATTCTGAGCAAGGACACAAGTAACTACAGTTCCTTTTCTACTTCCCTTGGACCTGCACCTGGTACAGTCTGTTTTTCTTAGGATCCTCTTTATAAGCGTGAATCCCAGCTTAGCTCAGTGCTTCAGCCTCCATCCTGTGGGAAGGTTGTAGCCCCTGGCTGTGCTTCAATAAATAGTCTCTGTCTGTTAAAATCAAGTCCAGTGTTTTCCTTTGCTTTTTGCTTTCACTTTCCTTAAATGCT
Organism: Jaculus jaculus; assembly: GCF_020740685.1. Lineage (NCBI taxonomy): Eukaryota > Metazoa > Chordata > Mammalia > Rodentia > Dipodidae > Jaculus > Jaculus jaculus. Next base: position 509,562 of record NC_059108.1, on the reverse strand, counting down.
TACCTGGAATTCACTAGTAGTCTCAGGGTGGTCTTAAACTTAGCCTCCTGAGTGCTGGGATTAAAGGTGTGCACCACCATGCCCAGCCCCAGACAACCCTTAAGAGAGGTAACTTTCCTCTAAAACTGAGAGTTTCACAAACAACCTTATGACTTCTGTAATTACCTATGGTGGTTTGAATCAGATGTCCCCCATAAACTCATGTGCTTTGTATACTTGGTCCCCAGCTCATGGCAATTTGGGAGGCAGAGACCTGCTGGAGGAGGCATGCAACTGGGAATAGACTTTGCAGTATTATTGCCCAGCTTCCTCTTGCCAGAGCTCAGCTCAATCTCCTCCTGCTGTTTTTCACCTGTTATGGCAGAGGTAATGTCCAGCCTCTGCCCCTGCCATGCTTTCTTTTGCCATCACGGAGCTTTCCCTTAAGACTGTAAGGCAAAATAAATATTTTCCTTTCATCAATTTTTTTTGGTCGGGTGCTTTGTCCCAGAAATAAGGTTTTCTTTTGTTCCTTTTTATTAGGGGGTGGGGTAAGATAGGGGCTCACTGTAGCCCACACTTACCTGGAACTCAGTCAATAGCCCCAGGCTAGCCTTGAACTTACAGCAATCCTCCTATCTCAGCTTCCCAAGTGGTGGATTAAGGGTGAGTACCACCACTCAAATCCTCTAAAGACAATTCTACCTCATAAAAATTATGTTACATGGGCTGAATAGATCCTTAGCGGTTAAGGTGCCTGCCTACAAAGCCAAAAGACCCAGGTTCAATTCCTCAGGACCCATGTGAGCCAGTACACAAGGTAGCACATGCATCTGGAGTTCATTTGCAGCAGTTGGAGACCCTGGCATGCCAATTCTCTCCCTCTCTCTCTAATAAGTAATAAAATGCTTTTTAAAAAATTATGTTCCATGGGCTGGAGAGATGGCTTAGCTGTTAAGTGCTTGCCTATGGAGCCTAAGGGCCCCAGTTCAAGGCTCAATTCCCCAGAACCCACGTTAGCCACATGCACAAGGAGGCGCATGCATCTGGAGTTTGTTTGCAGTGGCTGGAGGCCCTGGCGTGCCCATTCTGTCCACCCCCCACTCTCTCTCTATATCTATCTATCTGCCTCTTTCTCTGTCTGTCACTTTCAAATAAATACATAAAATTAAAATAAAAAATTATGTTCCACACTCAGGAGCCATAGATTGTTGCTAGAAAATTTTCAGTGCCAGGGATGGAATACCTTCCAGTGAGTTGTTGGCCAGGGAGGTCCCAGATGTCCCCAAAACATTATAGGCCATTGCCAAGGCCCTTCATTTCCCACCAGGAATAGATGGTAAGACCCTATTGCTGAAGATTCCACATACTTGGGCTGCAAGGCCATTGAGAAATCCTGTTGGAACTGAGCTGATAACCTCCTCCATGTAGACCAGCTGACAGAAAGCTGGAAGAAGCCATTCTGCATGCAGTTCAATGGGAGAGAGAGAGAAATCACCAGCTTCCTCTTGCCAGAGCTCAGCTCAATCTCCTCCTGCTGTTTTTCACCTGTTATGGCAGAGGTAATGTCCAGCCTCTGCCCATGCCATGCTTTCTTTTGCCATCACGGAGCTTTCCCTTAAGACTGTAAGGCAAAATAAATATTTTCCTTTCATCAATTTTTTTTGGTCCACCACTTGGGAAGCTGAGATAGGAGGATTGCTGTAAGTTCAAGCCTTATATTTGGCCGGCCAGGCCAAATGAGCCAACGGGTGCAATAGTGGCATGTCTTTCATGGTGGAAACCAACTGCCTTCTAATTGGACTGGAGGCCCGCTCCATGGGAGGGAATACATCCCTGATACAGAAAACTTAAAACAGGGGTAGTCATGAGCCCTAGGAGTGTAACGTCTGCTGCTGTCTGGCTAAATGTATATACTATGCTTATCAAACTGCCCATTAAATACTTCTCTTAATGTTCATACCCTTATATTAATGCTACTCTCACTTTTGGTAGAGAATCTTCTCTTTTCAGATAGCAGTGACCTTGGGATGACTCAGAAGGCATCATGGTGCTGGGAAGAAGTGACAGGAGTGCTCAGCACTGCAATATCTCTATCACACCTTCTAAGGCTCAAGGTCTATTGCGGAAGAGGTGGCAGAAAGAATGTAAGAGCCAAAGGAAGGGTAGGACTCCTTACAATGTGCTCCTTCAGACACAAAATGGCCTGGATATCCATGACCTCACAGTGCCTGACACTACCTACACAAGACCATCATAATGGAAGGAAAAGATCATGACATCAAAATAAAAGAGAGACTGATTGAGAGGGGGAGGGGATATGATGGAGAATGGAGTTTCAAAGGGGAAAGTGGGGGGAAAGAGGGCATTACCATAGGATATTGTTTACAATCATGGATGTTGTTAATAAAAAAAGTTTGAAAAGAAAAAATATTATGTTCTAAGGGCTGAAGTGGTAGCTCAGAGGTTAAAGGCTTTCTTGCAAACCTGCTGTTTGGGGTTCAGTTCCCCAGCACCCATGTAAAGCCAGAGGCATGCATGGTGCATGCATATGGAGTTCATTCACAGTGGCAAGAGGACTTGTCATGTCTATACTCTCTCTCCCCTCTCTCTCAAATAAATAAATAACATGGTTGGGCTGGAGAGATGGCTTAACGGTTAAGCACTTGCCTGTGAAGCCTGAGGACCCTGGTTCGAGGCTCGACTCCCCAGGACCCATGTTAGCTAGATGCACAAAGGGGCGCATGCTTCTGGAGTTCGTTTGCAGTGGCTGGAGGCCCTGAAGTGCCCATTGTCTCTGTCTCCCTCTTTTTCTCTGTCTGTTACTCTCAAGTAAATAAATAAAAATAATAATAAATAAATAAATAACATGGTTTAGTGGTTAAGGCACTTGCCTGCAAAGCCAAAGAACCCAGGTTTGATTTCCCAGTGACCACATAAAGCCAGATGCACAGGGTGGTGGTGGTATATGTGTCTGGAGTTCATTTGTCATGGCTGGAGGTCCTGGTGTGCCCAGTCTCTCTATCTATTTGCCTCTTTACTCTCTATTAAATATATTTATATTAAATATATTTACTCTTTATTAAATAAAAAAATAAGATATTTAAAAAATATTTTAAGCCAGACATGGTGACACATGACTTTAATCCCAGCACTAGGGAGGCAGAGGTAGGAGGATCACAATAAATTCAAGGCCACCCTGAGACTACATAGTGAATTCCAGGTTAGTCTGAGCTAGTGTGAGACCCTACCTCAAAAAACCAACCAAACAAACGAAAAAAAAAATTTAAGCTGGGCGTGGTGGCACACACTTTAACCCCAGCACTCCACTGGACAGGCAAAAGTAGGAGGATCACTGTGAGTTTGAGGCCAGCCTGAGACTACATGATGAATTACAAGTTGGCCTGGGCTAGAGTAAGACCCTACCTCAAAAAAAAAAAAAAAATTATGTCCCATTCTGAGGCTCAGAAAAACCTTGGATGCTCTATAGAGGTCCTTCTTTAAATAACTTCCTAACTTTCTGGCAATCAGAAACCTATCTGGCCATCACATACTCACATACTATCTTCTCTCATGCTCATTTCCTTCATTAGGGTCTCACGCTGTCCCAGGATTAACTGGAATTAGTTTCAGGCTGGTTTTGAACTCATAACTATCCTCCTACCTCTGTTTCCTCAGTGCTGGGATTAAAGGCATGTGCCACCACACCTGGCTCATTATCATTTTTATACCCCTACCAGGTAGGGTCTTGTTGTAGCCCAGGCTGACCTGAAATTCACTATGTAGTCTGCGTGGCCTCGAACTCACAGCTATCTTCCTACCTCTTCCTCCCAGTGCTAGGAGTAAAGGTATGTGGCACCATGCCCAGCTTGTTTTGTTTTGTTTTGTTTTTAGGTAAGGTCTCACTATAGCTCAGGCTGACCTGGAACTCACTCTGTAGTCCCAGGCTGGCCTCAATCTCACAGCAATCCTCCTACCTATATCTCCTGAGTGTGGGATAAAAGGTGTGTGCCACCATGCTGGCTGCAAATCTCTCTTTATATGAGTACTGAGGAATCAAACCCAGCCCATTAGGCTTTGCAAGAAACTGCCTTAACCACTGAGCCATCTCTCCAGTCTCTTCATTATCTTTTTTTGGAGGTAGGGTCTCACTGTAGCTTAGTAGCTCAGGCTGACCTGGAATTCACTGTGTCGTCTCAGAGTGGCCTTGAACTCATGGCAATACTCCTGCCTCTTCCTTCCAAGTGCTGGGATTAAAGGTGTGTGCCACCACGCCCGGCTTCCATTATCATTTTTCTCCCATTTTCTCTTTATTCACCGTTAGCTTCTTCTCATGAGCTCCAAGTTTTTCATCCCAGGAGAGTCTACTTAGCAAAAGTTAGTAATAGTCTAACTTTTACTGTTTCCCTTCTGGGCCCCGAACTGCAAGAAACTGTAACCCAATATCTGCATCTTATCCTCTCTTTTATCCAATTTAACCTCCCAAATCATAGGCTAATACCTAGGATGTCTCTTTCTCTTTGTAATGCCTCCCTTATAAAATCAAGCTCCACTCAACAGCTGGTCCACAGTTTTGTCCCACACATTCTGGGACTACAGTGTGTGCTGTGGTTCTTCATCTATTTCTAATACAGTCACCCCACTCATCCAGCAGACATGCCACACCATACTGTTAGCTCTAGGACCACTATCTTGTGATGGAAAAACCTAGTGAACTCAGAACTCACAGATTGGGGTAGTCTAACTTGCCCTGGGGGGTGGTCCTCCTGTCTTCCTCCCAGTGCTGGAATTATAGGCAGACTGCCACACCTGCCTGGCATTTACATGGGTGCTGGGAATTTGAACTCAGTTTTATTTTATTTATTTATATGAGAGAGAGGGAGAGAGAAAGAGGCAGATATAGAAAGGATGGGCACACCAGGGCCTCTAGCTGCTGCAAGCAAACTCCAGATGGATGCATGTACCACCTTGTTGTATCTGGTTTATGTGGGTCCTGGGGAATTGAACCTGGGTTCTTTGGCTTTGCAGGCAAGCACTTTCACCAGTAAGCCATCTTTCCAGTCCTGAGCTCAGTTTTTTAGGTTTGTAATGCAAAGTGCTTTACCCACTGTGGTAGTTTGAATGTATAGCCCCCAGTAGACTCAGATGTTTTATTAAAGCTGTAACTTGGATTTCCAGCTGCCTGGCTGGAAGAGGTGTCACTGTGAGAAGATCCTGGGGTCCAGCCCTATGGTGTTATTGGGGAATGGATCTGTTTCCAGCCTAAGGCATACAGAATGATTGAGCTCTGCCTGGTGTTCCCAGGGTGCGCTTGTTTGAGTGTGGTGCTGAGTTGTGGTTTTTCTCTTTATGTGGCTCTGTGAAGGTGGGTCAGTTTCTTCCACCATTATGGAACTTCCTCTGGATCTGTAAATCTGAAATAAATCCCATTTCTCCCATAAGCTGTGTCTGGTTTAGAGGTTCATCATGGCAGCATGGAGTTGACTATGATACCCACTGATCCAAATCCCAAGAAATACATCTTTTTATGAGATAGAGTCCTACTATACAGTCTAGACTGGCTTTGAAGTGGTCATCCTCTTGCCTCAGTCTCCAGAGTACTGGGATTACAGATGTGTCATAGGCAGCTACAATGTTGCTGGGATGAACTTTCAAACTCGGTACAAGTTATAGGAGGAAGAGCTTTATTGAAGCTTACAGATAGAAAGGAAATTCCACAATGGCAGAAGAGGCTGGCCCACTTTCACAGGCCCAGGCAGAGAGAAATGGCACCACCAGCATCACAAGAAGCATACATCAGGAACACCAGTAGAACTGAGGCACTTTGCAGTGGCTCAGAAGCACCAGGGCTTCTAGCCACTGCAAACGAACTCCAGATGAACGCACCACCTTGTGCATCTGGTTTACGCGGGTACTGGGGAATAGAACCTGAGTTCTTAGGCTTCACAGGCTAACAAGCGTCTTCACAGCTAACCATCTGTCCAGCCCTCGATGGTTTTCTTAGATCACAGTTTCTCACCTTCAGCAATTTTGGCCCGACACACCCCCGTGTGCCTGGGAGTTGCAGCTCCTCCTTCAAGTACCAGGAGTGGATTGAAAATGCCAGTTACTGTGGAAACCCATGCGCCACGTGGGTGTTGCATCTAGCAGGGTGAAAGTCGGTTCTGGAAGTGAGGTCGGCCATTTTGAGAGCGGGCAGGAGGGGCGCGACAGGTGGTGCCAGCAACGGTTGACTGGTTTTAAGCAAGTGACTGGTACAGCCGGCGGGGAGAAGGCGATGCCATCCTAGGGGATGAGGGGGCGGGGAGGGGCTAGGAAGGGGTGGGAGGGAGGGGAGGGAAGAGGCACAGGAGAGAAAAGAGCCTTGAGTAGGGGAGCAAAGAAAGGGCGAGTCCGAGGAGGGCGGAGCTAAGACCCAGGGGTGGGGAAGGGGCGGGGATGGGCGGTGCCAGAGGCCGTTGACCGTCGGGGCATGGAAAGGAGGGGTGGGACTAGGTGGGGCGAAAAGGAGTCTCGGTTCCAGGGGAAAGTGAGCATCGAGAAGACCGCGTGGGCGTGGGACGAGGAGCGGTCTCACGGCCAGGGGAAGGCGGGTGGCGAGGAGACATCCCGAGGTCAGGAGAGGTCTCAGGGCACAGGGAGAGTCTGGGGTGGGAAAGGGTGGGGCGAGGAGAGAGCCAAGGGGGCGGAGAGGCCTGGCGGGGAGGGGAAGGAAAGAGGACAGGAGAAATCCCTGGGTCTGGAAAGATCCCGGTGCCAGGGCAGAGCCCGCTGTGAGAGGCGGGGATCCCGAGAGGGAGAGAGATCCCGCAACCCAGAAAGGGTCTCTACGGAGAAAGGGTGGGGCGAGGAGAGAGCCAAGGGGGAGGAGAGGTCTGGCAGCGAGGGGAAGGGCCGAGGGGAGGAGAAATCCTTGGTCCAAGACCGATCACGGGGCGAGGGAGCCAAAGCTGAGGAGGCTGGAGGCAAGGAGACCGGCTCTAAAGACAAGGGGCGGGGCGAAAATAAGGTGCGGGACCACCCTGAGGGGCAGGGCGAGGAGCGGGCGCGGGAAGAACCGCTGGCCCAAGACCAAGGGAAAGGGCCGGCGGAAAATCAGGGAAGAGGTAAGGAGAAGAAGCAGAGCAATAAGCAAACCTCAAGCAAGAGACAGGGGCGGAGCCATGTGAAGGGGCGTGGCGTGCAGAAGGTCCAGGGCGAGGATTCTGAGAGGAACAAGACCAAGAATAGAACTCGGTTCTTAGGCTGTGCATCACCTAAGAGAAAGGGGCGTGCGGAGCAGAAGGGCGGGGACGGGACATTACATGAGGGCGGAGCAAGGCCCACGAACAAGTCGGTGCCAGTAGGTTGGAGCAGGACTGGGGAAAATAAGAGAGGCTTGGTCAAAACGAGAAACAAAAACCGTGACCCGGCGAAGAGCAGGGTCAGAGTACCGAGAGGGGCCAGAGCTAGGAGCAAGAGTAGGGCAAAGATAGCGGGCGAAGCGAGGAAACGAGACGAAAAGAGCCACGTGGCCAGGAGCAAGAGCAGGGGCGGGGCCCGGAGCAAGAGCGGGGGCGGGGCCCGGAGCAAGAGCGGGGGCGGGGCCCGGAGCAAGAGCGGGGGCGGGGCCCGGAGCAAGAGCGGGGGCGGGGCCCGGAGCAAGAGCGGGGGCGGGGCCCGGAGCAAGAGCAGGGGCCGGGCCAGGGGCGGGGCCCATAGCTCTGGTAGAGGCGGAGCCAGGAAGAGGGTCGGAATGAAAAGGGGCAGCAAGGTGGGTTCACCGAAGTCCGCTCCAGAGAGCGGTCTTGTGCGCAGGCCTTGATCTCCGCGTTCTCCAGGTTCTAGCAACATGGTGTGCTGGCCAGTCATGTCACCTGCCAGCCCTGTGTGGCAGAGAGTACGAGTCCTGTGGGTGTTGTGGGCACTGTTAACTATGTTACTGGAGCCGTGGAAGACGTGGGCGACAGACTCTTACAACCAGTGCAGCTGGCAGGTTGTCCTGAACAAGTTTGAGACAGTAGGCGAAAACGACATGAATGATCGGTTCGTTGATCAAGAGCCCGTGGATACAGTGGCCAACGTGTTCAGCATGTTGGTAGACTCGCCAATTGATGTGCGCGAGGTAAGGGGACAAGGGTCAAACGTATCCGTGGGGTTTTCATCCAGTACACTGCTTGAGTGAACATTTTTGTCCACCTCTTTCTTACAGAAATACCTGGGATTCCCTTATTACTTGAAAATCAACTATTCCTGTGTGGGACAGGTGAGAAGGTACAGTGGAAGCGGACTGACTGTAAGCCTCTGATTCTCCATCTTCTAACTTTTCTCTCTCTCTCTCTTGGTTTTCCGAGGTAGGGCTAGTTCTAACTCAGGCTGACTTGGAATGTACTATGTAGCCTCAGGGTGGCCTTGAACTCATGGCAGTCCTCTGCCTCCCAAGTGCTGGAATTAAAGGTTTGTGCCGCCACACCCGGCCCTCTTTCTTTTTTTATTAATTAATTAATTTTATTTATTTAAGAGAGGGAGAATAGACGTGACAGGGCCTTCAACCACTATAAATGAACTCCAGATTCATGCACCACCATGTACACCTGACATACGTGGGTCCTGGGGAATCAAACCTGGGTCTTTTGGCTTTGCAGGCAAGCACCTTAACCATTAAGCCATCTCTCAAGTCTCTTTTCTCTTTTTTAATTTATTTATTTATGAGCAAGCAGAGAGAGAGGGAGGAAGAGAATGAGCATGTCAGGGTCTCTAGCTACTGCAAATGAACTCCAGCTGTATGGGCCACCTTGTGCATCCGGCTTTACATAGGTACTGGGGAATCGAACCTGGATCCTTGGCTTTCCTAGCAAGTGCCTTAACCACTATAGCCATCTCTCCAGCCCTCTAAAGCCTCTTTTGAGGTTAGGTCTCACTGTAGCCAAGGCTGACCTGGAACTCATTCTGTAGCTCAGGCTGGCCTTGAATTCGTGGTGATCAATCTGTGTGCTCTGCTGAACTTTTTTTTTTTTTTTTTTTTTCAAGGTAGGGTCTCACTCTGGCCCAGGCTGACCTGGAATTCACTATGTAGTCTCAGAGTGGCCTCAAACTCACATGGCGATACTCCTACCTCTGCCTCACGAGTGCTTGGAATAAAGGCATGCACCACCATGCCTGGCTCTGGACTTTTTTTAAAATTGTTTTTTTGAGGTAGGGTCTCATTCTAGCCCAGGCTGACCTAGAATTCAGTCACAGGGTGGCCTTGAACCCACAGCGATCCTCCTACCTCTGCCTCCCAAGTGCTGCTGAACTTTTTAAAGGACACTATGAAGAAGTGAAGAGTGCTTGCTTAGTATGCATGTAGCCCTGGTGGTTCATGCCTGTAATACACTATGTAATGTAATACTACATAGAGATGTCAACCAAGGATAGACTAGGTTATGAGACCTCCCATTCTCCCCTCCCATGCAAAAAAAAAAAAAAAAAAGAAAAAGAAAAAGAAAAAAGAAAAGCTAAGCCATGGGCTGGTGGGATTGCTTATTGGTTAAGGCACTTGCTTACAAAGCCAAAGGACACAGGTTCAATTCCCCAGGATCCACGTAAGTCAGATGCATAAGGTCGTGCTGTATTTGAAGTTTGTTTGTAGTGGCTGGAGGACCTGGTGTGCCCATTCTCTCCATCTCTTTCTCTCTCAAATACACAGCTAAAAATAAAATATATTTTAAAACTAAGAATCTTGGACTGGAGAGATGGTTTAATGGTTAAGCACGTGCCTGTGAAGCCTAAGGACCCCAGTTCAAGGCTTGATTGCCCAGGACCCACGTAAGTCAGATGCACAAGGTGGTACATGCATTTGGAGTTTGTTTGCAGTGGCTGGAGGCCCTGATGCACCTATTCTCTCTCTCTGCCTCTTTCTCTGTCTATCTACCACTCTCAAATAAATAAGTAAAAACCAAGAATCTATGGCTGGGTGTGATGGCACATGCCTTTAATCCCAGCACTCAGAGGGCAGAAGTAGGAGCATCACTGTGAGTTCAAGGCCACCCTGAGACTACAGAGCGAATTCCAGGTCAGCCTGAGCTAGAGTGAGAGACTACTTCAAAAAACCAAAAACATTAAAAAAGAAACAAACCAAAACCAAGAATCTATTTTAAAGAAAAAATAAAAAAGGCCTGGAAAGATAGCTTACTGATTGAGGTGCTTGCCTGCAAACCAAAGGACACAGGTTTGACTCCTCAGTACCCACGTAAAGCCAGATGCACAAGGTAGCACATGTGTCTCACATTCATTTTAGTGGCTGGAGGCCTGTGTGTGCCCATTCTCTATCTGCCTCTTCCTCCCTCTCTTTTTCTCCCTCCTCCTCTCTTAAGTAAATAAATAAATAAAATATAAAGAAAAGCTCTATTTGATGCCATATGTATGTAATTCCAGCACTGGGAAGACCGAGGCAGAAAGATTGTGAATTCAGTATAGCAAGTTCCTGTCTCAAAAGAATGTTTTTTTGAAGTAGGGTCTCATTCTAGCTCAGACTAACCTGGAATTCACTATGTAGTCTCAGGGTGGCCTTGAACTCACTGAGTGCTGAGATTAAAGGCATGCACCACCACGCCCAGCTTTTTTTTTTTTTTTTTTTTTTTTTGAGGTAGGGTCTCTCTCTAGTCCAGGCTGACCTACAATTCACTGTGGCCTCCAACTCTCAATGACCCTCCTACCTCTGCCTCCCAAGTGCTGGGATTAAAGGTGTTTGCCATTGCGCCTGGCTGAAACAACTGGTTTTATGTTTATTTTATTTTTATTTATTTGAGAGAGAGAGGGAGAGTAGTCACAGGCTGGCCTTGAACTCACTGTGATCCCTCCTACCTCTGTCTCTGGAGTGCTGGGATTAAAGGTCTGCACCACCATGCCTGGCTGCCCTTTTACTTTTATTTATTTATTTAACAGAGAGGGGCAGATAGAGAGAGAGAATAGGTATACCAGAGCCTCAAGCCACTGCAAATTAACTCCAGAATGTGCCACCTAGGTACTGGGGAATTGAACCTGGGTCCTTAGGCTTCACAGGCAAGCACCTTAACCACTGAGCCATCTCTCCAGCCCCACCTCTTCTTACTTTCCAACTTTGAGAGAAGTTATTGTAGGGTGTGGCGGATCTCACCTTTAATCCTATCAATCTTGTAGTCAGAAGTAAGAGGATCCAGTGAGCTTGAGGCCAGTCTGGGACTGAGTAAGTTCTAGGTTATCCTGGGTTAGAGTGAGACCCTACCTTATATAAAAAAAATAAAAAAAAAATACAGAAAAAAAAAAAAGAGTAACCTACCAGGAACAGAAGTACTGCCTTCCTACTATTGTATTTGTTTTGTGCTTTCCCTCCCTCCCTCATAGCTTCAGGCTGGTCTTGAATTTATGTAGCTGAGGATGCCCTTGAACTTTTGACCCCTTTGCCTCCACCTCAGTGCTAGCTTTCTTTCTGGTCGGCTAACTTTCTTTCTCTCCTGATTAACATGGAACTCATTAATATAGACAGGCTAGATTCAGACTTGCATCAGTCCTCCTGCCCCTGCCACCTGAGTGCTAGGATTAAATGCATGTACCACTATGCCTGGCTCCTCAGCCATGTTCTCCTGACTATCTCAAGGTGGAGAGCTTGGTATTTCCACCCAGCACAGCAAGACAAGCACTGCTATACAGTATTCCAGGCAGGAGGACCCCGGCACTGTATTAATTTGCCTGTGTGGCCCTCTCACCCTCAGGCTTCTCAGGACCTGGTTCGAAAGGGCCACCTGATGGGGCTGAAGCCCTTGGTGCTGGTCACCTTCCAGTACCCAGTCAACTTCTACCGCTGGAAGATGGAGCAGCTGCAGATTGAGATGGAGGCTGCCCCATTCCGTAGCAAAGGTGGGCTCCATGGGTAGGAGTGGGTGATCTCAGTATGCTTAGAGAACTGGAGGGAACCTGGTAATCACCAGTACTTCAGCACCCACTCTACCAGCAGGGCAGTGCTTGGCAGAGGAAGTATGCATCATGAACTGGTACACGCCCATGCCCATCAAAAACGGCAGTGTGGTCATGCGTGTGGACATCAGCAGCAATGGCTTGGGGCCTTTCATTCCCCCCAAAAGGTGCTCTTTCTGGTACTCAGGCCAGGGCAGGGTCATAGGAATGCCAATCCCCTAGCCTCAGAGGAACTATTGGTGGTCAGAGGGAAGGGTTGAGAGAGATGGTTGTGAGCTGTGGGAAGTCCCAAGCCCAGATTTCTTACTGGGACATGCTGTCCACCTGTTCACAGGTTCTATGTGAATATCAATGGTTTCCAGAAGAGAGAGAACAATGAAATTCGTTTCACTGTGGGAGATGAGGTGAGAGTCATGGGACAGGAAATAGGTGTGGTATACTTAGATCTTGGCCTCCTTAAAGGAGCACAGATCCCATTTGTAGAACACTTGCTTCATGTCCAGCCCCATGTATTCCCACATATACTATTTTCATTTTTTTCAGTGCTAGGGATTGAACCTGAGCCTCATTATTCCTAGGATAGTACTCTCACCTAATGATAGCCCATCTCGATTTATTTATTTGTACCAGGGCCTCCTGCCACTGCAAATAAACTCCAGACACATGCACCACTTTGTGTATCTGGCTTACATGGGTCCTGGGGAATTGAACTAGGGTTCTTAGGCAGGCAAAGTGCCTTAACCACTGAGACATCTCTCCAGCCATATTTTTTTTCTAATATTTATTTGAGAAAGAGAGAGCCAGGGCCTCTAGCCACTGTAAATGAACTCCTGACACATGTACAACCTTGTGTATCTGACTGTATATGAGTACTCAGGAATCAAAGCTGGGTCCTTTGGCTTTGTAAGTAAGCGCCATAACCACTAAGCAATCTCTGTAGCCCCCATTTTAGTTTTTAGAGTAGGAGAGGGTTTATTCTGGCTTGCAGTTCCAGAGGGTAGAGTCCATCATGTCAGGAGAGGCATGACAGGCTAGAGCCGGGTGCCAGTATCAGCCACATCGGCAGGTGGGAAACAGAGGGCAAACAAGAAGTGGGGCAAATCCACAAAGCCTTAAAGCCCCCAGTTACTCACTTTCTCCAGCAAGGTTCCAACCCCTAAAGGTCCCACAACCTTCCCAAACAGTGCCCCTCAAGAGTTGAAACACATGGACCTATGAGGGCAGGGCATAACTTTTTCATCAGGCTCATACATAGATCACAAGGAGTGTAAGGCAAAGGAGATTTATTGAGAAAAGGCAGAAGAGCCTCAAAGTGTTAGGACAAGCAAGCATAGGATTTTGGCCAGCATTCAAAGAAAAGAAAGGGTGGGTGGGGGAGGGGGGAGAGAGTTATACTTTGTGAGTTACAGTTCAGAGAAGTAGTCAGGCTCAGCAGTGAGGACCTGAGAGCAACTGTCCTGCATACTCATTTTAAAGAGGGGGAAAAAAACACTGAGGTTCTTAGGTTTCTTCCCTATACTCTTCAAGAATGTACAAATGGGGCTGAAGAGATGGCTTCGTGGTTAAGGCATTTGCTTATGAAGCCTAAGGACCCAGGTTCAATTGCCAGGACCAACATAAACCAAATGCACAAAGTGGCCCATGCATCTGGAATTCATTTACAGTGGCTAAAGTCCCTGGCAAACCCATTCTCTCTCACTACCTCTTTCCTGTTTTCTCTCCCAAATAAATAAAAACAGAGGTAGGAAGATAGCTGTGAGTTCGAGGCTAGCTGAGACGAATTCTGGGTCAGCTTGGGCTAGATTAAAACCCTACCTCAAACCACCCCTCCAAAGAATGTACAAATGGGGCTAGAGAGAGAGTTCAGTGGTTAAGGTGCTTGCCTTACAAGTCTAATAACCTGGGCTGGAGAGATGGCTTAGCGGTTAAGTGCTTGCCTGTGAAGCCTAAGTACCCCGGTTCGAGGCTCGGTTCCCCAGGTCCCACATTAGCCAGATGCACAGGGGGCACATGCGTCTGGAATTCGTTTGCAGTGGCTGGAGGCCCTGACACACCCATTCTCTCTCTGTCTGCCTCTTTCTCTGTCTGTCGTTCTCAAATAAATAAATAAAAACGAACAAAAAAAAAATTTAAAAAAAAGTCCAATAACCCAAGTCTGATTTCCCAGTACCCATGTAAAGCCAGATGCATAAAGTGTCCCATGCATTTGGAGTCTGTTTTGCAGTGGCTAGAGGCCCATTCTCTCTGTACCTGGGCATGGTGGCACACACCTTTAATCCCAGCACTTGGGAGGCAGAGGTAGGAGGATCACTGTGAATTAGAGGCCAGCCTGGGACTACATAGTGAATTCCAGGTCAGCCTGGGCTAGAGTGAGGCCCTACCTGGGGGAAAAAAAAAATGAGAAAGAGAAGAAGCAATGGGTGCAAAGGCTAGGTGGGGTGTGCCTGGTATGTCTGAGAAGCAGGAAAGGTTTACTGAACTCAGAAAGTGTGAGAGAGAAGGGACTGGCAGAAAGGCCAGGAAGGTGATAGCAAACTGTGAGAGTCTTTGTGTTTAGGATGAGGACTTGGGCTTTGACTGAGATGATGAGCAGATGGGAGAGTGCTGAATGGTCCTTCTGCTCCTTGCCTGGCAGCTCTTTGAACTGAAGAAGCACTACTTTCAGAAAGAAGGCTCGAGACCCCTGTGGTACACTCTAAACCATTCACCTGTGCTCATTCTCGGGGGCATTTCCAATGAAAAGGCCATTCTGATGACAGATACCAACTTTGAGGGCTACTCTCTCGTGGAGGTGAGTGATGCCAAGCAGATGGTGGGCTGCTGGCTCTGGTAGGTAGCTGGGTTTCAGACCCTGTTGGAGTGAGGCATGTGGTAGATGGGATTACAAGGACATAGCAGTCCCCAGCAGAGAGCATGAAGGAAAACTCTGCTGCCAGACCACTTAGCTTCAAATCTTGATTCTGTACCTTCCTCCCCCAACCCCTTTTGTGGTACTGGGAATTAAACCCAGGGCTTCTTATATTCTAGGCAAATGCTTTACCTGTGAGCCACATCCCAGCCCCTCACTGGTGGGTTCTAGGCAAGTGCTTGATTGCTGGGCCATATCCCAATGCCCAATGTTACTTTATATTTGTTTGTTTCCTTGTCTCCCCCTCCCCCCAAGGTACCGGTCTCACTCTAGTCCAGGCTGACCTGGAGCTCACTATGTAGCTCCAGGCTGGCCTCGAACTCTCTGCAATTTCTCCTTCCTCAGCCTCCCAAGTGCTGGTATTAGAGGATGATGTTGAACTTCTGATCTTCCTACTTTCACCTCCTGAGTGCTGGAATTATAGTTGTGTTCCACCTGGTTTATGGAGTACTATGAGGTGTGTGAACCAGGGTTTCCTGTTTGATAGGCAAACTCTCTGCATCCAAGCCCAACTTTTTTTATTTTTTATTTGAAAGAGACAGAGTCAGAGAGAGAGAGAGGGCAGGAGACAGAGAAAATGGGAAGTACCTTAACCACAAAGCCATCTCTCCAGTCCCCAATTTTTTTCATTAAAAAATAATATTTGGTTAAAGCACTTGCCTATGAAGCCTAAGAACCCAGTTTTGATTACCCACTACCTATGTAAACCAGCTGCACAAGGTAGCACATGCGTCTGGAGTTCATTTGCAGTGGCTAGAGGCCCTGACATGCCCATGCTCACACTCTGTTGGTCTCTCTCTAAAAAAATAAATTAATTAGCTGGGCATGGTGATGCATGCCTTTAATCCCAGCACTCAGGAGGCAGAGATAGGAGGATCATCATGAGTTCGAGGTCACCCTGAGACTACATTGTGAAATCTAGGTCAGCCTGAGCTAGAATGAGACCCTACCTGAAAAAAAAAATAATAAAATAAAAGATTAATTTAAAAAATAGTAACCAGCTAACTCTGATTCAAGGCCAACCTGAGCTACATGAGATCCTGTCTCAAAAAAAAGGGATGGAGAGATGGCTCAGACATTAAAGGTATTTGCTTGAAAAGCCTGATAGCCCAGCTTCAATTCCCTAGTACTCACCTAATCCAAATGTACAAAGTGGCACATGCTACTGGAGTTTGTTTGCAGTGACAGGAGACTCTGGTGTGCCCATTCTCTCTGTGTCTGCCTCTTTCTCCCTCTCTTAAAAAAAAAAAAAAAAAAGAAAAAGAAAAAAAATATATATATACATACATACACAGAGAGAGAGAGAGAGAGAGAGAGAGAGAGAGAGAGGTGGTTTGATTCAGGTGTCCCCCATAAACTTAAGTGTTGTGAATGCTAGGTTCCCAGCTGATGGAGATTTGGGAATTAATGCCTCCTGGAGGGAGTGTATCGTTGGGGGTGGGCTTATGGGTATTAAAGCCAGTTTCCCCTTGCCAGCGTTTGGCACACCCTCCTGTTGCTGTGGTCCACCTTATGTTGGCCAAAGGGTGATGTCCATCCTCTGCTCATGCCATCGTTTTCCCCTGCTATCGTGAAGCTTCCCCTCGAGCCTGTAAGCCAAAATAAATCTCTTTTTCCCAGAAGCTACTCTTGTTGGGTGATTTCTACCAGCAATGTGAACCGGACTGCAACATATATGTAGTTAAAAACAAAAAGCCAGGTGTGGTGGTGCAAGTCTTTAAGCCCAGCACTCAGGAGGCAGAGGTAGGAGGATCACTATGAGTTCGAAACCACCCTGAGACTACATAGTGAATTCCAGGTCAGGCTGAGCTAGAGTGAGCCCCTACCTCGATAAACCAATAAATAAATAAATAAATAAAAATAAAGTAAGGGGGGCTGGAGAGATGGCTTAGCAGTTAAGCACTTGCCTGTGAAACCTAAGGACCCCAGTTCGAGGCTTGACTCCCCAGGACCCACATAAGCCAGATGCACAAGGTGGCACATGCATCTAGTGTTCATTTGCAGTGGCTGGAGGCCCTGGTGTGCCCATTTTCTCTCTCTCTGCTTCTTTCTCTGTCACCCTCAAATAAATAAATAAAAATAAAACAATTTTTTTTTTAAACTAAGGGATTGGAGAGATAGCTTAGTGGTTGAGGTGCTTGCTTATAAGCCTAATGGCCCAGGTTTGAATCCCCAGTACATGCATAATGCCAGATGTACAAAGTGGTGCATACATCTGGAGTTCATTTGTAGTGTCAATAGGTCTTGGAGCCTCCATTTTCTCTCTCTCTTCCCCCTCTCTATCTTCCTCCCCCTACTTGCAAATAATAAAGTAAAAAGCCAGGCTGGAGAGATGGCTCAGCACTTAAGGCACTTGCCTGCAAAGCCAAAGGACCCAGGCTCAATTCCCTTGTACCCACATAAGCCAGATGCACATGGTGGTGCAGGCATCTGGAGTTTATTTGCAGTGACTAGATGCCCTGGTGTGCCCATTCTGTCTCCCTCTTTCTCAAATAAATGAATAATAATAATAATAATAATAATAGCTGGGCATGATGGCACACCCCTTTAATCCCAGCACTCAGGAAGCAGAGGTAAGATGATTGTCAAGAGTTTGAGGCCACCCTGAGACTAATAGTGAATTCTAGGTCAGCCTAGGCTACAGTGAGACCCTACCTCGAAAAAAAAAAAAAAAAAAAAGGCGGGGGAGGGATGCTGGAGGAATGGCTTAGTAGTTAAAGCACTTGCCTGCAAAGCCAAAAGACCCAGGTTCATTTCTCCAGGATCCACATGAGCCAGATGCACAAGGTGGCCATATGCATCTGGAGTTTGCAGTGGCTGGAGGCACTGGTGTTCCCTCCCTCCCTCTTTCTCTCTCAAATAAATAAATAAAAATCAAATAATTTTTAAAATGCCTCTTGTGGGCTAGAGAGATGGTTTAGCAGTTAAGCACTTGCCTGTGAAGCCTAAGGACCCCGGTTCCAGGCTCAATTCCCCAGGACTCACGTAAGCCAGATGCACAAGGGGTGCATGCATCTGGAGTTCGTTTGCAGTGGCTGGAGGCCCTGGCACACCCATTCTCTCTCTGTCTCTCTATTTGCCTCTTTCTCTCTGTCTGTCACTCTCAAATAAATAAAAATGAATAAAATGTTTAAAAAAATGTTTAAAGTGTCTTGTGCCAAGCATGGTATGTTTTCTACCCATGTGAGCACAACCTTGATTATATCAATGGCACAGAGATTATTGAGTGCACTGTGCACTGCCCAACTCCAGGTTGTACATAATGCCCCAAATGGCTCAGATCTGTCATCTATTTCCCCAGTCTACAGTGGGAGAGGTTGGCAGTCTGAGCAGTTAAATCAGTAGTCACCTGTTCACCCCTATTCTGCTGCCCTGCAGTTGAGCATTGACAGTTGCTGGGTCGGCTCCTATTATTGTCCCCTGTCTGGCTTCTCGGCAACCATTTATGACGCCATCTCCACTGAGAGCACACTCTTCATCCGGCAGAACCAGCTCGTCTACTATTTTACAGGCAGCTACAACACTCTGTTCAAGCGCAACCAAGACAGCAGTGAGAAGACCTGGCAGTGGGGAGGGAGGGAGTAATGTGGGGAAAAGGGTGTGTGGGAGATCAGGGTGGGGTGGAAGGGAAGGAATTAAGATTGTGGCCAGTTGTGGTGGTCTGCCTGGGTTTGAGTGAGTCCCTACATTGAGAAACCAAAAACTAAAAGAAAGAATTAAGATTGTGAAGGACATTTACCACAAAGGAAAAAGAAGCCAGGTATGTGGCCTGTAATCCCAGTATTGGGAGATGGAGGCAGGAGGACCAAGAATTCACTATGAGGGGGCTGGAGGGATGACTTAGCAGTTAAGGCACTTGCCTGCAAAGCCAAAGGACCCAGGTTTGATTCCCCAAGACCCACGTAGGATAGATGCACAAGGTGGCACATGCATCTGGAATTGTTTGCAGCAGCTGAAAGCCCTGGCGAGCCCATTTTCTCTCTTTCTCTTTACCTCTCTCTCAACTAAATAAAATTAAAAAAAAACAAAAAACACTTAAGGGCTGGAGAGATGGCTTAATCATTAAGTGCTTGCCTGTGAAGCCTAATGACCCACATTCGAGGCTCTATTCCCCAGTACCCATATAAACAAAATGCACAAGGTAGCGCTTGCATCTGGAGTTTGTTTACAGTGGCTGGAGGCCCTGGTGCGCCCATTCTTTCTTTCTCTGCCTCTTTCTCTCTGTGTTTACCACTCTCAAATAAATAAAACTTTAAAAAAAGAGGGGGCTGGAGAGATGGCTTAGCGGTTAAGCACTTGCCTGTGAAGCCTAAGGACCCCAGTTCGAGGCTCGTCTCCCCAGGACCCACGTTAGGCAGATACACAAGGGGGTGCACGCATCTGGAGTATGTTTGCAGTGGCTGGACGCCCTGGCACGCCCATTCTCTCTCCCTCTCTCTGCCTCTTTCTCTCTGTCTCTCTCTGTGGCTCTCAAATAAATAAATAAAAATTTAAAAAAAAGAAAAACCAAAAAAAAAGGGGGGGGGATGATGGGCTGGAGAGGTGGCTAAGTAGTTAAGGCACTTGCCTGCAAAGCCAAAGGACCCAGGCTCAAATCCCCAGTATGCATGTAAAGCCAGATGCACAAGGTGGTGCATGTGTCTAGAGTTCGTTTGCAGTGGCTAGAGGCCCTGGCACACCCTGTCTATATTTATCTACTTCTTTCTCTCAAATAAATAAAATATTTTTAAAAATATATATATATATTTAATTTGACAATAACAAAGTAGACCCCAAGAACAAGAATGGGATTTTCTCCAAGGCTAGTCAGAGATGAAAAGTAACAGGCTCAGTAAGACAAGGGAGAAGGATGGGGGCCTCAGATACCAGGTCTGACTGCCTGGCCCTGAAGCCCTATGCTTGACCCCTAGGCAGGTGGGTTCGTGTCCTGGCCAGCGAATGCATCAAGAGATTATGCCCTGTGTACCTTGGCAGCAATGGCTCTGAGTACATACTTGCGCTGACCACTGGCAAGCATGAGGGTTACATTCACCTTGGGACCATCAGAGGTAAGTGTGGATAGTTTCTGGAACTTTTAGCAGGCCCCTCCATACCCTCTCACATCAGGCCCTCACTGCTCACCATGTGTCCTTAGAACAGGTGGCAGACTATGGATTGTCTCAGTGTATGTGTGTTGGGGAGGGGGTAGTACTTGTAGAGATAAGGCTAGAATTGTGGCTTCAAAAAGCAAAAATGCAATTCCAAAATCTGATCCTAAATCTATTTATTTGAGAGAGTGAGAGAGAGAGAGAGAGAGGATGGGTGTGCCAGGACCTCTAGCCACTGCAAATGAACTCTAGATACACATGCCACATTGTGCATCTGGCTTATGTGGGTACTGGGGAATCAACCCTGAGTCCTTATGCTTTGTAGGCAAGTGCCTTAACTGCTAAGCCATCTCTCCAGTCCTCCAAAATCATTCTAAGCAAAAGCCAGACATGGTGGCACATGCCTGTAATCCCAGTGTTTGGGAGGTAGAGGCAGGATAAGAGTTCACAGCCAGCCTCTGCTGTATGAGTTCAATGCCAGCCTGGGTTATATGAGAAAGATCTTGACTAAAAAGTAAATACTTAATTTAAAAAGCTCACTTGGGCTGGAGAGATGGCTCAGAGGTAAAAGACACTTGTTTGCAAACCTTGATGGCCTTGGTTCAACTCCCTAGTACCCACATAAAGCCCGATGCACAAAGTGGCATATGCATCTGGAGTCCATTGCAGTGGCAAGAGGCCTTGGAGTGCCTATTCTCATTCTCTCTCTTTCTCTGCTTGAAAATAAAATATTTTTAAATTGGGTATGGTGGTGCATGCCTTTAATCTCAGCACTCCAGAGGCAGAGGTAGGAGGGATTACTGTGAGGTTGAAGCCAGCCTGAGACTACATAGTGAATTCCAGGTCAGCCTAGGCTGGAGAGAGAGAGAGAGATAAGAGAGAGATAGAGAGACCCTTACCTAAAAAAAAAAAAAAAAAAAAAAAAAAAAAAAAAAAAAAATTGCTGGCTGTGGTGGCGCATGCCTTTAATCCCAGCACTTGGGAGGCAGAGGTAGGAGTATTGCCATGAGTTTGAGGCCAGCCTGAGACTCCATAGTGAATTCCAGGTGAGCCTGAGCTAGAGTGAGACCCTACCTTGAACCCCCCCCCAAAAAAAAAAACCACTTTTTTTTGAAGTAGGGTTTTGCTACCTGGAATTCACTATGAAGTCTCAGAACCAAGATATTTTTAAAATACTTTTTACTTTTATTTATTTATTTGAGAGAGAGAAGCAGGGAGAGAGAGAGAATGGGCACGCCAGGGCTTCTAACCACTGCAAACAAACTCCAGATGCATGTGCAACTTTGTGCATCTGGCTTATATGGGCTTTGGGGAATCAAACCTGGGTCCTTTGTCTTTGCTGGCATGAGCCTTAACCACTAAGCCATCTCCTCACCCCCAAAATGTATACATATATACATATATATATTGTTTTTTTGAGGTAGGGTCTTGGTCTAGCCCAGGCTAACCTGGAGTTCAATATGTAGTCTCAGGAATTCACAGTGATCCTCCTACCTTTGCCTCCTGAGTGCTGGGATTAAAGGAGTGCACCACCACGCCTGGCTCCCTAAAATATATTATTTATTTATTTTTAAAATTTATTATTTTTGTTAATAATTTCCATGATTATAAACAATATCCCCTCCCTCCCCCCACTTTCCCCTTTGCAATTCTATTCTCCATCATATTTCCTCCCCTTCTCAATCAGTCTCTTTTACTTTGATGTCATGATCTTTTCCTTCCATTATGATGGTCTTGTGTAGGTAGTGTCAGGCACAATGAGGTCATGGATACCCAGGACATTTTGTATCTGGAGGAGCATGTTGTAAGGAGTCCTACCCTTCCTTTGGCTCATACATTCTTTCTGCCGCCTTTCCCACAATGAACCCTGAACCTTGGAAGGTGTAATAGAGATTGCAGTGCTGAGCACTCCTCTGTCACTTCTTCCCTACACCATGATGCCTTCTGAGTCATTCCAAGGTCACTGCCATCTGAAAAGAGAAGGTTCTCTACCTAAAGTGCATTAATATATGGGTATGAACATTAAGAGAAGTGCTTTTATTGGGCAATTTGATAAGCATAGTATATACATTTAGCCAGACAGCAGCAGACATTACACCCCTAGGGATCATAACTACTGCTGTTTTAGGTTTTCAGTATCAGGGATGTATTCCCTCCCGTGGAGCAGACCTCCAATCCAATTAGAAGGCAGTTGGTTTCCACCATGACAGACGTGCCACTATTGTTCCCGTTGGCTCATTTGGCCTCGCTGGCCAAATACAAGGTTTGCAGTGTTCACTGGTGATTTCTCTCTTTCCCATTGAACTGCGTGCAGAATGGCTGCTTCGAGCTTTTTGTCAGCTGGTCTACATGGACGAGGGTATCAGCTCAGGTTTTCTCAGTGGTCTTGCAGCCCAAGTATGTGGAGTCTTCAGCAGTAGGGTCTTACCATCTATTCCTGGTGGGAAACAAAGGGCCTTGGCAATGGCCTATAGTGTTTTGGGAGCATCAGTTACCTCCTTGGCCAACAATTCACTGGAAGGTATCCCATCCCTGGCATTGAAAATTTTCTAGTAGCAATCTATGGCTCCTGAGTATTCCCTTGTTCAAAAAAGTAGGTTTTCATATGATTTATTTATATCTTCTTTTTTTTAAATTTTTTTTTGTTTGTTTGTTTTTGTTTTTGTTTTTCGAGGTAGGGTCTCACTCTGGTCCAGGCTGACCTGGATTTTTTAAATTTTTTATTAGCATTTTCCATGATTATAAAAAAATATCCCATGGTAATTCCCTCCCTCCCCCCCCCCACTTTCTATTTATATCTTCTTAGATTTTGATTAGCGCTCCCTCCACCTTTCCTTTATTCATCTCTTCCCCTGACCTTACTTGGGCCTTTTCACCCCCATTAATCTATTCTTCTACTTACATATATACAATACCATCCTATTAAGTACCCCCCTCCCTTCCTTTATCTTCCCTTTATATCTCTTTTCTAGCTTACTGGCCTTTGCTACTGAGTTTTCTTCCTACTCACACAAAAGTCCAATCATCTGTAGCTAGGATCCATATATGAAAAAGAACATGCATTGTTTGGCTTTTTGAGCCTGGGTTACCTCACTTAGTATAATCCTTTCCAGATCCATCCATTTTCCTGAAAATTTCATAACTTTATTTTCCAAAATATTTTTTTAAATAATAAAAAAAAATAAAGCCAGGTGTGGTGGCACATGCCTTTAATCCCAGCAGTTGGTAGGCAGAGGTAGGATTGCTATGAGTTTGAGGTCACCCTGAGACTACATAGTGAATCCCATGTCAGCCTGGGCTAGAGTGAGACCCTACCTTGAAAAACAAAAGCCATGGGCTGGAGAGATGACTTGGCATTTAAGGTGCTTGCCTTTAAAGCTAAGTACCAGAGTTCAATTCATCAGTACCCATGTAAAGCTAGATGCACAAGGTAGCGCATGTATGTGGAGTTTGTTTGCAGTAGCTAAGAGGTCCTGGTATGCCCATTCTTTCTTTTTTTTTTTTTTCAAAGATTTAATTTTTATTTATTTATTTGTTAGAGGCAGAGAGAGAGTGGGAATGGTACACACAGGGCCTCTAGCCACTGCTGCAAACGAACTCAAGATGCATGTGCCCCCATGTGGATCTGGCTCATGTGGGGCCTGGAGAATCAAACCTGGGCTGGGTCCTTAGGCTTCATAGGCATGTGCCTTATCTGCTAAACCATCTGTCCAGCCCCGCCCATTCTTTCTCTGTGTCTGTCTGCCTCTTTCTCACACTGTCAAATAAATAAAAGCCAGGCATGGTGGCCCATACCTTTAATCACAGCACTCAGAAGGCAGAGGTAGGAGGATTGCAGTGAGTTTGAGGTCAATTTGGGATTACAGAGTGAGTTCCAGGTCAGCCTAAGATAGAGCAAGACTCTACTTTAGAGGTGGGGGCGCAGAAAAAAAGAGAAACAAACAAACAAAGAAAAAAAAAACAAAAAAACAAAAAACAAAGGACTGGGTTGTAGCTCATTAAGATGAGAGAGCACTTACCTACTAGAATCTACTAATGAGCAGAGATTAGGGGAAATGGAATGGCTTAGTGGTAGAGTGCTCAATTTTTTTTCTTCCTTCCAAATATTTATTTGAGAGAGAGTGAAAGTATGGGCACACCAGGGCCACCTGCCACTGCAAGTAAACTCTAGACACATGGGTCACTTTGTGTACCTGGCTTTATGTGAGTACTGGGGAACTGAACCTGAGCCATCAGGCTTTACAAGCAAGTACCTCTAACCACAGTGATCTCTCCAACCCTCTTCTTAAAAATATTTTTATTAGCCAGGCGTGGTGATGCACACCTTTAATCCCAGCATTCGGGAGGCAGAGATAGGAGGATTGCCATGAGTTCAAGGCTACCCTGAGAATACATAGTGAATTTCAAGTCAGCCTGGGCTAGAGTGAGACACTACCTCAAAAAACCAAATATATATATTTATTAGCTGGGCATGGTGGCACAGGCCTTTAATCCCAGCACTCAGAAGGCAGAGGTAGGAGGATTGCCATGAGTTTGAGGTCACCCTGGGACTCCATAGCAAATTCCAGGTAAGCCTGGGCTATAGTGAGACCCTACCTCAAAAAAAACAAAAAAAAAAATTATATATATTTTATTTGCTGGCCGTGGTGGTACACCCCTTTAACCCTGAGATTGGGAGGCTGCGGTAGGATTTCCCTGAGTTCTAAGCCACCCTGAGAGTACAGAATGAGTTCCAGGTTACCCTAGACTAAAGCAAGACCCTACCTCAAAAAAAAAAAATTATTTTCAACACAGAGAAAGAGAATGAGAGAGACAGAGAATGAGTATGAGCATGCTAGGGTTTCTTGCTGCTACAAATGAACTCCAGATACATGTGCTATTTTCTGTCTTCTCCTCCTTCTCCTCCTCCTTCTCCTTCCTCCTCCTCTTCTTCCTCATCCTCCTCTTCTCCTTTTTTTTTTTTTTTTATTTCTAGTTCACTATGTCGTCTCAGGGTAGCCTCTCAAACTTACAGTGATCCTCCTACCTCTGCCTCCCAGGTGCTGGGATTAAAGGTGTGCGCCACCATGCCCGGCAAGATGCATGTACTATTTTCTATTTTGTCTACCTGGCTTTCCATGGATACTAGGGAACTGAACCTGGGCCAGCAGACATTATAAGCAAGCACCTTTTTCTTCGATTATTTGAGGTAGGGTGGTCTTGTGTAGCCAGGCTGACCTGGAATTCACTCTGGAGTCTCAGGCTGGCCTAGAACTCACAGCAATCCTCCTACCCCTGCTTCCAGAGTGCTGGGATTAAAGGTGTGCCCCACCACACCCAGCACAAGCACCTTTAACTGCTGAGCCATCTCCCTAGCCCTGCTTTTATTTTATTATTTTATTTTTTGGTGATACCAGAGATTAAACCCAGGACCTTGTCCATGTTAGTCTTAGTCTACCATCTAAGCTATATCCCCACCCAACTTTTTTGTTTGTTTTTATTTTTATTTATTTTATTATTATTATTATTTTTTTTTTTTTTTTTTTGGTTTTTCAAGGTAGGGTCTCACTCTGGTCCAGGCTGACCTGGAATTAACTCTGTCATCTCAGGGTGGCCTTGAACTCATGGCAATCCTCCTACCTCTGCCTCCCGAGTGCTGGGATTAAAGGCGTGCGCCACCACGCCCGGCTTGTTTTTATTTTTGAAGGTAGGGTCTTACTCTAGCCTAGGCTGATCTAGAATTCACTATGTAGTTTCAGGCTGGCTTCGAACTCATAGTGATCCTCTTCTGTCTTCCAAGTGCTGGGATTTAAGATGTGCACCATCATGCCCAGCCATTGTGTGTGTGTGTGTGTGTGTGTGTGTGTGTGTGTGTGTGTGTTTAATAGGGGTGGGAGGAGAACAAGTTCTCATGCAACCCAGGCCTGGGTTCAAACTTGCTTTGTAGCTAAGTCTGACCTTGAACTACTGATTTCTCTGCTACTACCTCTAGAGTGCTAGGATATGCCGGGCTCCCCCAGCAGGTAGGTAGTGCTGAGGAAGGACCAGGCCTGCTGGTTCCTTCCAAGGGGTTGAGGAGGAAGATGAGTGTCGGATGACTCAGAACCTCTCCTAGTCACCAGAGAAAAACCACAGAGTTGGGAGTCTTGTCGAAGCAGGAACTCACTTTATTGTTACAGGTGGTTGCCTATATAATGTTGAGAATGAAGGCTGGGATTCTAGGATGGTGGGGAGAGGTAAGGGCTAATAGTAAACTGTAACTATTGAAATGGTAATTCCAACTCCTGCATGGAAGTAGCAGGCAAGAAGCCATTAGATGTCTTGCTGAGTCCTAGCTGGCCAGAGACAGGTCACCAAACTTTAGCTAGGCTCAGGCAGTTCCACTAGGCCTTATGCCTGCGCCTCTCAAGGCCCAACAGGATAGGCATGGGCAACCCTGCTGGACTCCATTAGTTCTAACACAAGCATCAGGATGGTTCTGATTGGGACGTATGCCCAGGACTCAGTGCATTATGGTGACCATAGACCATGTATAGAGCTGGAATAGTTAGATGGTAGACCTGCCTCCTAGAATCCCAGAACTGAGGGGTACAAGCATGGGGAGGCCAAGAGGGGGCACTGTTTTCGTGGGATGTCTGGTGGGCTAGGAAGAAGGGTCTGAGCATGGGACCTGCCTTGCTCCACAGATGGCCGTGTGTCCTTCCAGATGTTGCCTGAGAAGTGGTCGGTGTGCGAAAAGTTAATGGGTACTCATCTCTCTTTGGAGTTTGGGGTGAGACGGTGGGAAGTATCTGGGAAAGGCAGCACAAGGTTTCATGTTTGGGAAGGAGTATGACCTAGGCTGCCAGGATAGGGTTGAGTCTTGTGCTGCTTTGAACTTCATGCTTTCCCTCAGTTTCTTACTGCTCCATCAACTGGGCTGTGTTCGTCTCAGATGAGTTAAATTTCCTGTTGCTGTTGGAGACCCAAGAACAGAACTCTACTGAAAAGTCCTTTTTCTTGATCAACTACAACATGGGTAATTAAGATGACTGGGGGACAGGTGGAAGAGAGCAGAAGCTCCTATTGTGGATTGTAGTCCACCCTAAGCATACTGGTCTTAGGTAAGGGGTAGCATGGAGAACAGAAAAGAGGCTTGGTGGGCTGGGGAAGCCAATATGACTGGGGCAGAGAGGAGAGGACAGGGAGAGAGACTGAAGAGTGAGCAGAAGCCAGAACTGGGAAAATCTTGTGACTCACAATAGGAAGTTTCACTTCATTTTACCTGCAATAAGAACAAAACTACCAGGTAAAGTTGTTCAAGTTATATACTACACAAATACTCCAGCCAGGTGAGAGAAGACAAGTACTATGTCCTAAGAGGATCTTATTCTCTCAAAGGCAATATTTTTTATAACTGACATTTATCCAAGATTTTTTTTTTCCCAAGGATGGAAATGTCACTCAGTTTGTAGAATGCTTGCCTAGCCTGCATGAAGCCCCGGGTTCAATCCCCAGCACTGCATAAACTAAGCATTATGATGAGCACCCATAATTCTAGTACTTGGGAGGTAGAGGAAAGAGGATAAGAAGTTCAAGGTCATTCTCAGCTACATAACATGTTTGAGGCTAGCCTGGGATATATGAAACCCTGTCTCAAATGGGAAGCCAAAGCTGGGCATGATGGCACACACCTTTAATCCCAGCACTCGAGGCAGAGGTAGGAGGATCGTGGTGAGTTTGAGACCACCCTGAGACTACATAGTGGATTCCAGGTCAGCCTGTGTTAGAGTGAGACCCTACCTTGGAAAACCAAAACAACAACAGCAACAAAATAGGAAGTCAATAGAGCATCATATGGGAATATTGGGAAGGTGATGATTTATCCTGGCTTCAGATTTTGAGAGCTCCAAGTTTCAGGAAATTTTCTTGTTTTCTCACCTGTAGCTTCTCAAAGTATGGATGTCCTCTATAAGCTGCCAAAATTTATACCTGAAGGTAGGAACTGAAGGAAAGGGTGGCCCTTGGGGTGGGTAGGGGCTAAGAGAAGCCATTGTAAAACTATCTCACTGCTGTCTTATCTCCTCCTTTGCTGTGGTAAGGACGGGACCGGGATTTCCTAGTGATCCTAGGGAAAGAAGTTTACACTTCTACTGCCATGATACCCAAGGGTCTCTTCTACAACACCTTCAACAATTACCTATACATCTGGGGCAACTTCCTCCTCCAGAGGTAGGCCTATACTATGCCCCAGGAGGCCCAGGCATATTTTGAGGGGGTTCCTGGGTACTGAACCCAGGGCCTTGCTCAAGCTAGAAAAGTGCTCTACCACTGACCTACACCCCAGTCCCTCACTGTTGGATTCTAGGCAAGTTTTTATTGCTGAGCCATGCCCCCAGCTTTAAGAGTCCTTTCTTGAAGCTGTCTGTGAGGACTTGCCCATGTAAACAGTAGAGTGGTATTTTTTCCAGATACATTGGAACCCATCCCACCAAGCTACCCTGTCACCCTTCAGAAAAGGAGGGGGGGATGACCCTGTGCCATCTTCATGGGTGATTGAGAAAACTGCCTCCTCCCTGATTCATTTGGATATAATTTTTATTTATTTAATTTATTTGACAGAGAAAGAGGGAGGAAGAGAGAGAGAGAGTGGGAGAGAACAGGCACACCAGGGCCTCCAGCCACTGCAAACTAACTTCAGATGTGTGCATCCTTTTGTACATCTGGCTAATGTGGGTCCTGGGGAATCGAGCCTGGGTCCTGTAGCTTTGCAGGCAAATGCTTTAACTGCTAAGCTATCCCTCAAGTCCTCATTTGGTTTTAAAAGGAAGAAAACTGTTGGGTGTGGTGGCACACACCTAGCACACATGAGGCCAAGGTAGGAGAATCCCTGTGAATTCTAGGCTAGCCTGAAACTACATAGTGAATTCCAGGTCAACCTACAGCCTGGCCTAGGGCAAGACCCTACCTTAACCAAAAAAAAAGGGGGGGGGGGAGGGAAGAATCCCAATTCAGAATCATTAAACAATTTGTGGTTTTATACATGCAAAGATTAAGGTTCAACATTAGGTATGCTTGGAATCAGGGACTCAAAGAGTATGTCATTAAGACTCCATTTCTAGTACTATTACCAGAGTTGTAAACCCTAAAGCCAACTCTTGGTATCCTAAAGAATTGAGGATGCAGAGATAAGGACTCCAAAGGCAGAAAGTCATCCCAGGGAATGGGTGAATACAGAAGCCAGGCTTCCAGTCTCCCTGTATTTGTTTACAAGGTCAGTGGAGGAAGAAATTCAGAGTCCTATGCTATATCTGGATTGGAGTAGAGGATCTGAGACTCTTGGCTGTCCCTTTACTCAGAGCTTCCTACATCTGCCCCTGCAGCTATACCAGGTCACACTTCATCTTTCTAGTGGACTTCCCAAAGGAGTCAGTCATCAAATACGTGGTCAACTCCTTTCAAGGTGACATGGTCTTGGTCACGGAGACAGATGAGGTGGGTTTCCCTGCTCCTCTCTTTACTCCCTCCCTGATCACCCCCAGACCCTCCACCCGTATCAGGGTCAATGGTAGCAGAAGTTCCATCTGAAACTAAACCCTGGAGCTCAGAAAGGATATGAATCTTTTCCAAAGTCACATAGCAGAGTACAAGATCTGATTTTCTGAGGAACTTGATCTTTTTCTTTCTTTTTAAAAATTTTATTTTTATTTATTTCTTTGAGAAAAAGAGGCAGACAGAGGGAGAGAGAATGGGCACACAGGGCCTCCAACCATTGCAAGTGAACTCCAGATGCATGTGCCACCTTGTGCATCTGACTTACGTGAGTCCTGGGGAATCAAGCCTTGAACCAGGGTTTTTGCCAGGCTTCACAGGCAAGCACTTAACTGCTAAGCCATTTCTCCAGCCCTCTTTTTTTTTTTTTTTTTTTTTTTTGAGGTAGCCCAGGCTGACCTGGAATTCACTATGTAATCCCAGGGTGGCCTCAAACTCACAGTGATCCTTCTACCTCTGCCTCCTGAGTACTGGGATTAAAGGCATGTGCCACCATTCCTGGCTCCTCTTTTTTTTTTTTTTTTCACAATGTAGCCTAGGTTAGCCTTGAATTCCTGGCAATCCTGAGCCAGTCTCCTGAATGGTACAATTATAGGTGTGTGCCACCATATCCTGTGACAAGAGACCTCTTTTGTGGCAGTATGCACTTAATTGTTTATGTCACACATATTGAGCACCTACTGTATGCTTGACCCAGTGCTGGGGACAAATTGGGAAAAGATGTAGCCCAGAGCCTTGTCCTCTCAGGGTCACACAGTCCCTAGACTGGTCTAAGTCACACAGTGCCTAGACTATGGCAGATCAAAATGGCCAGGATGCAATGGGGAAAATACCACTAAAGGAACCTGTCCTAGCCTTGGAGAACAACCTGGATAGAGGCTGGATGGGAGAGGAAATGTAGAGTCAGATGAGGGGCATATCAGTACAGAGATAAAACAAGGACAAGGGCATAATGAGACCCTTGGATTGCAGAGAGTAAGGAGAAGAAAAGTGAGCATGGTGGCTAGATCCTGTAATCATGGTGCTTAAGAGACTGACACAGGAGGATGATAACAAGTTCTAGCTTAGGCTATCTAGTGAGACCCCGGCTAAAGAAATGTCAGGCCAGGCATGGTGGCACATGCCTTCGATCCCAGCTCTCAGGAGGCAGAAGTAGAAGGATTACTGTAAGTTTGAGGCCATTCTATCTGCTTCTTTCTCCCTCTCTCTCTCCAATGAATAAATAAATAAGATATATATTTTTTAATTAGCTCAAGTGTGAGGAGAAAGAAGGAAAGGAGGGAGAGGGGAAGGGAGGGAGGAAGGAAAGAGAGGGAGATAGGCATGGTGTTGCATGCCTTTAATTCCAGCATTTAGGAGGCAGAGGTAGGAGGATTGCTGTGACTTCAAGGGCAGCCTTAGACTACAAGTTCAGGTCAGCTTGGGCTTGAGTGAAACCTGGGGAAATAAAAGAGAAAGAGAGAGAGAAAGCTGGCTGGGGAGATTGCTCAGGGGTTAAAAGCACTTGCTTGTAAAGCTCGATGGTCTGTGTTCTGTTCCCCAGTACTCACATAAAGCCAGAAGCACAAAGTGGTGCATATGTCTGGAGTTCATTTGCAGTGACAAGAGACCCTGACTTGCCCATACTCAGTCTCTCTTTGTCTCCCTCTGTAATAAATAAATAAAATGAAAGAAGGAAAATGGAGGGCTGGAGAAATGGCTCAGCAGTTAAGGTACTTGCCTGCAAAGCCTAATGACCTCAGTTTAATTCCTCAGTACCCACATAAAGCCAGATGCGCAAAGTGGGGCATGTATCGAATTCATCTGTAGTGACCAGAGGCCCTGACACACCCATTCTTTTTCTCTCTCAGCTTGCAAATAAATAAATTAATTAATAATTTTTAAAATATTTTATTTTTAGTTATTTGTTTATTTGACAGGGAAAGAGGGAGGGAGAGAGAGAGAAAGAATGGGTGTGCCAAGGCCTTCAGTCACTGCAGATGAACTCCAGACGCATGCGCCTCTTTGTGTATCTGGCTAACGTGGGTCCTGGGGAATTGAACCTGAGTCCTTTGGCTTTGTAGGCAAATGCCTTAACCGCTAAGTCATTCCTCCAGCCCAATAATTTTTTTTTTAAAGGAAGGTTAGGAAAAGAAAAAAAAGGGAATTATTTAGATTGCAGATTTAGCTCAGTGATGCAATGTTTGCCTAGCATGCGGGAGGCCCCAGGTTTGGTATAGTACCTAGTACTACAGAGAGAGAGGAGGGAAGAAAAGAGGAAGACAGAGAAACTCAAGCTGTCTGGAACCTTGAAAAAAAGTTATGGCTTGTAGGGGCTGGAGGTGCCTGGGCTCAGGGAAGTGGGGAAGTGGCATTACTAAGAAGATATGAGGACTCATCTTCAGATGAGGTCCTTGTCTCTCAAGCTGAGGGGGCAGAGCAGGAGGTCCTGTGTCTCCCACACACCCCCTGGTCGCCGCACAGTTGCACATAGGCACCCATGCAAGACTGTTTGATCTGCAGGTCTGGTATTTCTTGGAGGGTGGCTATGATGTGCATAAGCTGTTCCCATCCAAGAGCTGGAACACACATGTCAGTCTGCAAGTAATGCAACAGTCTTCTCTCTATGCATCCAAAGAGATCATGGTCACCATATTTTATGAGAACAGCCAGCTCTACCAGGTGCCAGGCAGAAGGGGTGGGATAGGGAAGGGACAGGTGGGGGAACTAAAGGGAAGTCCTATGAGCTTACCTACCTGCCTACCCTCCAGCTGGTGTATCTTTTGAAGAGTGCAGTTGGCCGTCTGGTCAAGAGGCCTGTGCCTGTGGAAAAGTTGCTGATGTACAGACATGACAACCGACATACCTTCCAGCTGTCTGAGTGAGAAGAAGGGGCCCACCCAGAGATCTGAATGCTCCCAGTCTAGGGGTGGCACCTAAAGCTACTTCAAGGATAACCTGGGACCCAGTACCTAGGAAAGCTCAAGAAGCATCTGGCATAGTTTGGGGTATCAGGAAGGTTTCTAGGAGGAGGTGTGACATTAAGATGAGAAGGAATTAGCCAAGGGAGGAGATGGGAAAGGGTGTTCCAGATGGGGGAACCACACATGCAAAGGCTCTGAAGAGGAAAAGATATTTCAGAGCTGAAGAGATGGCTTAGAGGTTAAGTGCTTGCCTGTGAAACCTAAGGACCCCGGTTCGAGGCTCCATTCCCCAGGACCCACATTAGCCAAATGCACAAGGGGGCGCATGTGTCTGGAGTTCGTTTGCAATGGCTGGAAGCTCTGGCATGCCCATTCTCTCGCTCTGCCTCTTTCACTCTCTCTCTGTCGCTCTCAAATAAATAAAAATAAACAAACAAAATTTAAAAAGAACTTATTCTTAAAAAAAAAATGTTTAAAAAAAGAGATTTGAGTGTTTACAAACTCAGAATACCTGTAATTTTAGCACTGAGGAGAATTAGGAGTTCAAGGCCAGGCTGGACTACACGAGACCTTTCTCAAAAAGACAAAAACAGAAGCCGAGCATGGTGGCACACTTGGCAGAGGTAGGAGGGTCACCGTGAGTTCAAGACCACCCTGAGACTACATAGTGAATTCCAGGTCAGCCTGGACTACTGGACTAGAGTGAACCCCTACCTCGAAAAACCAATAAATAAATAAATAAATAAATAAATAAATAAATAAATAAATAAATGAATGGCAAAAACAAAAAGGACTGAGAGAAACTACTTGTGTAAAGAGTACAGCAGAGATGGGAGAGGACTACAAAGCAGAATGATATTAAGGCATGGAAATGGCAGTAATCATCCTGAGTCCGATATGGGGGCTCACCTCAGGAGTTGGAGACAGGATGATGGCAAGAGGGAGGTCAGTCTGGGCGCTCTCTCTCTCTTTCTCTCTCTCTCTCTCTCTCTCTCTCACACACACACACACACACAAAATGCTTCAGCCACCTGTTGTGGGTGGAATACAGCAAGGTAGCTGGAGATGAGGGTGGAGGCTGGGCAGGGACCTGGCTGGAGTGGAGTTGGAAGTCAAGCTCAAGTAGACAGAAAGAAGGGACTGACTGCAGAAGGGGCTGTGTTAAGAGACAGCCAATCAGATGTGTACAGAGGCCTCCAAGCATAAAGGGGCTGAGTTTGACCAGTGCTGGCTTAGATTTGGGGAGCCAGCAGGGCAGAGTTGGAAACTAAGGCCTAGGGATGTTCCCAGTACTCTATGTGCTAAAGTCAGCTGTTTTCCTCCCCACCCCAATGCTGCCTAGGATGATTCGGGTGCCTGTCTTTGAAAACTTCTGCCCCTTCACGGTGATGCGGCTGCGTGACCTGCCTAACCCACAGGCCTACACCCGCCAAGAGCGCTATCGAGCTCGGCCACCAATGATCATCCAGGCTTCAGGCTTCCACAGTGAGAACTCACTTGCTGTCTATCAAGGCCTTGTCTACTACCTGCTGTGGCTACACTCCAAGTATGACAAGGTGGGTTCCTGGGGGAACTGCATCCAGGTTTGCACATTCAGGTTATAGCCTGAAGTTCAAGGATTGGAACATTGGGTGATACAGAAAGCAAACCCAGACCAAGGTTAGGAAGAATGGTTTTGGGGGTGCTGCTATTAGATTGAGTGCCAAGTTTGAGCTGGGCATGATCACATACAGCTGTAATCCGGTATTTGGAAGATAGAGGCAGGAGCTTTAGGAGTTCAAGGCCAGGCTTGAATACACACACACACACCAGATACCAAACATAAAGCTGGGTTTAGCTAGGCGTGGTGGCGCACACCTTTAATCCCAGCACTTGGGAGGCAGAGGTAGGAGGATCGCTGTGAGTTTGAGGCCACCCTGACTACATAGTTAATTCCAGGTCAGCCTTAGCTAGACTGAGACCCTACCTCAAACAAACAAACAAAAAAGCTGGGTTTAGGGGCAGGCTGGTATGTGCCCTTTTATTTTGGTTATGAGCCAAAACCCAAACCAGAAAAGTGCTAATGGATTTGCCCCCACACACACACCAATGCTTCCCTCCTCACTATGTCTACCGGTTCCACAGCCATATGCAGACCCTGTGCACGACCCTACCTGGCGCTGGTGGAAAAGCAAGACAAATGATGAGGTACTAGTGAGGATGGGTTACACCTGTCCCCCACCTCCTAGTCCCTGTGCTGATTTACCTGGCGCACCCCAGGATTACTACTTCTACCTCTCAAGCAACTCGCAGACTGTGGGTGGTGTGTACATTGACATGAGCAGCTACAAAAAGATCTACGACCTCAAGGCCGACTATGACTTGCCTGACACCATTTTCCTGGACAAAGGCACCACATACAACTTCAGCATTTTCCTGACAGCACAGGAGGACTCCTTGGATGTTGGTCTGTGGGCGGGGTCTAAGTAGAGGTTGTTGGATTGCCCCTTGTGCGTAAAACGGAGGGTGGGGCTGGGGCCTAGGCACTGGGAGGAGGGGGCGGGACCGATGCATTAGTCCCTCCCTCTCTCTGGGTAGGCTCCGCCCTTCTGGTGCACAACAAGGTAGTCTTGAGTGTGGTGGTGGCGGATCCCACATGCATCATGGCCTCACTAAAGCAGGAAGTCTTTATTAACCGGAACTCGGTGCTGTACAAGGTGAGGCCTTAAGAGGAGGGTCCACCAAGGTGGGCACCGAGTTGCAGGACAGTGGCAGCTGTTCAGCTGCTGTCAGTTTACTCCTCTGTGCAGTCACTGAAAGGGCACAGATCTACCTGACCCTTGATATCGGGTATTTGATTCATCTTTTTCTCTTTTTTAAATACCTTTTTAAAATATTTTATTTTTATTTATTTATTTGAGAGAGAGAGAGAGATACAGAAATAGGAAGGTAGACAGAGAGAATGGGCGCGCCAGGGCTTCAGCCACTGCAAACGAACTCCAGACGCATGCGCCTCCTTGTGCATCTGGCTAACGTGGGTCCTGGGGAATCGAGCCTCAAACCGTGGTTTTTAGGCTTCACAGGCAAGCGCTTAACCGCTAAGCCAAGTCTCTAGCCCTTAAATACCTTTTTTTTAAAAAAAAAAAAAAATTATTACCGGGCTTGGTGGCACACGCCTTTAATCCCAGCTCTTGAGGAAGATCGTCATGAGTTGGAGGCCAGCCTGAGACTACATAGTGGATTCCAGATCAGCCTGAACTAGAGTGAGACCCTACCTTGAAAAAAATATATATTTTAGAGAGACGGTGGGGGGGGGGGGCGGCAGAGAGAGAGACAATGGGCTCAACAGGGCTTTAAACTTCTGCAAATGAACTCCAGATGCATGTGCCACCTTGTGCATCTGACTTACATGAGTCCTGGGGAATCGAACCTGGGTCCTTTGGCTATGCAGGCAAATGCCTTAACTGCTAAGCCATTCCTCCAGCCCATGTTTTAAAATTTTTATTTAATTATTTGAGAGAGAGAGAAAGGCAGATAGAGAGAATGGGTATACCAGGGACTCTAGTCAGTGCAAATGAACTCCAGATGCATGTGCCACCTTGTGCATCTGGCTTATGTGGGTTCTGGGGAATCAAACCTGGGTCCTTTGGCTTTGCTGGAAAACACCTTAACCACTAAGGCATCTCTTCAGCCCTCGTTTTTAAATTTTTGTTTATTATTTGAAATATAGAAAGAGGCACACAGAAAGAGAATATGTAAAGGTGCACCAGGACCTCCTGCCTGCCACTGCAAATGAACTCCAGACATATGTGCCACTTTGTGCATCTGTCTTTACATGGGCACTGGGAAATTGAAACTGGGCCTTCAGCTTTGCAAGCAAGAACCTTTAACCACTGAATCACCACTTTAGTGCTTTTTTTTTTTTTTTTGAGGCAGGGTTCCACTCTAGCCCAGGCTGACCTGGAACTTAACTCTGTAGTCCCAGGCTGGCCTCAAACTCATGACAATCCTCCTACCTCTGCCTCCCAAATCCTGATATTAAAGGTATGTTCATTGTGCTGGGCTATTTCTTTTTTTAAATTATATGAGAGACAAGAGAAAGAAAGAGAGAGTATGGGCACAGTGCATCAGGGTCTCTGACACTGCAAACAAACAAATGTATGTACCACTTTGTGCATCTGTCTTTACTTGGGTGCAGGGTATTCAAACCCTAGCCTTCAGAGTTTGCAGGCAAATGACTTTTAAGAGCTATCTTTCCAGCTCATATATTATGTATTTATTTACTTTTTTTTTTTCTTTCATGGTAGAGTCTCACTCTAGCCCAGGCTGACCTGGAATTTACTATGTAGTCTCAGGGTGGCCTTGAACTCATGGCGATCCTCCTACCTCTGCCTCCCAAGTGCTGGGATTAAAGGCATGCAATACCACACCTGGCTTATTTAGGTATTTTCTTTTTGTTTTTTTTTTTTTGTTTTTTTTTTGAGGTAGGGTCTCACTCTAGCCCAGGCTGACCTGGAATTTACTATGGAGTCTCAGGGTGGCCTTGAACTCACAGCGATCCTCCTACCTCTGCCTCCCGGGTGCTGGGATTAAAGGCGTGCGCCACCACGCCCGGCTTTTTATTTAGGTATTTTCGATGTAGGGTCTCACTCTAGCCCAGGCTGACCTGGAACTGACACTATAGTTCCAAGCTGGCCTCGAACTTACAACAATCCTTCTACCTCTGCCTCCCGAGTGCTGAGATTAAAGGCATGTGCCACCATGCCTGACTATATTTCTTCTTCTTCTTCTTCTTTTTTTTTTTTTTTTCCTGTTTAAAGGTTTTGCAAATGGAGAATTTTGTTTTATTTTATTTATTTAATTTATTTATTGGAGATAGAGAGGGAGAGGCAGATAGAGGAAGAAAGAGACAGAATAGGCATGCCAGGGCCTTCACCCATGGCAAATTAACTCCTTGTGCCTCTGGCCTACGTGGGCCCTGGAGAATCGAACCTTGATCCTTAGCCTTCACAGGCAAGCACCTTAACTGCTAAGCCATCTTCCCAGCCCCATATTTCTTTATTTCTGTTTTTCTTCTTTGTCCACCTCAGATTAGACTGCAGGATAAAGGAACGTGTTATGACCAGGGCATCAGTGGGCATCACCTTAAGAAGACTTCCCTGACAATCAAAGTATGGTCCAAGCTTGGAGGGGCAAGGAATAAGGGGAGAACTGGGCCCATAGAGACCCATCATCACCTGTTCCTACCCACAGGTGGTGGGTTCTTCCGGGCACTGCTTCATGAACACTCATATTGGGCCACGCATGCAAGTACTGGAGCCTGGGTACTGGGTGGGCTATTGGAAGTGGAGGAGGGCTGGTTCCCAATGCTGTTCTGGGAATCTCACTAATGAATTTATAATTTCTTTCCTTCTCATTTGTCTTCCTCACTCATCTGCCCATCCACTCCTTCATGCTTTCAGAAAGCAACTTCACATCTCTGTAGGTTGCATACAAGCTTATGTGCTCCTTGGAATATTTTTTGCAGAGGTGTCCAGTGGCTTCTTTAAACATATATATATATTCATTTAGTAGACAGAGAAAAAGAGACAGAGAGAAAGAGAGTAAATGGGCACACCAGGGCCTCTAGCCACTTCAGACAAACTCCAGATACATGTCCCACCTTGTGTATCTGGTTTACATGGGAACTGGAGAATCAAACCTGAGTTTTTTGCAGGCAAGCACCTTAACAGGGAAGCCATCAACCTGCCAATGGCTCTTTTACCAATTAGCCCAAATGGAGCACATGGCAAGCTCAGCCTCCCTAGTGCTGGGATTAAAGGTGTGCACCACCACACCTGGCTTTTTTCCCCAGCATTGGTGATTGAACCTAGGCCTTTGAGTATGAGGCAAACCCTCTCAATGATCTACATTCCCCGATTTCACAATTTCATAAACTGTCTTTATTTCTCTCTCTCCCTTTCTTCTTTCTCTTCTTCCCTCCTTTCCTCCCTCCCTCCTTCTTCCCTCCCTCCTCTTCCCTCCCTCCCTCCCTCCCTCCCTCCCTCCCTCCCTCCCTCCCTCCCTCCCTCCCTTCCTTCCTTCCTTCCTTCCTTCCTCCTTTTCTTTTTCTTTCTTTGACAGGGCTTCACCCTATTCCAGTCTGGCCTCAGACACGCAGCAGTACTCCTACCTCACCCTCCTAAGTGCTAATATTAAAGGTGCCTGGCTACACACTGGTTTTCATTTGGCTACTCTCATATTATTTTTTCTATATTTTGGGTTCTTTTTTTTATTATTATTTACTTATTTATTTGTGAAAGAGAGAGAGAGAGAGAGAGAGAGATAGAATGGGCAGGTCAGGTCCTCCAGCCACTGCAAATAAACTCTAGATGCATGTGGCACCTTGTGCATCTGGCTTATGTGGGACCTGGAGAATCGAACCTGGGTCCTTTGGCTTTGCAGGCAAGTGCCTTAACCGCTAAGCCATCTCCTCAGCCTTTTTTGTGGTTCTTGATTCTCCTCTTGCTTACACATTTTACACACAGGAAGCTATTGAGACCCAGAAAGTTGCAGACATGCTCAGAGTAATCCAGAGGGCCAAAAAGTGGTAGAAAAGGGAGCTGACCTAGAGCCCTTGTTCTCCTTGATTTCCCTGCCTACCTTCCAGCAGACCTACCTTGGGGTCCTTCCTCTGGCTTAGAATGATTCATAAAATGACTCAGAAAATATAAGGCACTTGTAATATCCCAGTCTCCTTAGATAATATGAGATTTCATTTGTTGGGCTAAAGTAGCAACAAAGAACAAGTGTGCATGAATCAAGGTGAGCAAGTAGGGAAGTGGAGAGATGAGTATTCATATATGGCTATATGCTGGGGACAGAAGGTTGTGTATGTATACATGTGTATCTGTGCATAGTCCAGAAAGATCAGGGAGAAGATAAGCAATAGAGTTGAAGTTTGGGGGATAAAAATGTATAATGGATTTAGATTTCTGACGTGGATTCACTATGTAGTCTCAGGCTGGCTTCAAACTCACAGCCATCCTCCTATCTCAGCCTCTCAAGTGCTGGGATTAAAGGCATATGCCACCACACCTGGCTTGTTTTGTTTTTTATTTTTATTTATTGAGGTAGGTTCTCTGCAAGTTAAGTGTAAGAGAAAAGTAAAAGAGAACACCAAACTTGATCTCTACAGACAGACATATTTAGAGAAACTGAGGGGCAGCAGCCTTCTGGCAGGATGGAGACTGAAGCACTGAGCCAGGCTGGGGTACAAGTTTATAAGGAGGATGCTAAGAAAAACAGACTGGACCAGGTGCACTTGATAAGAAAAATTGTAGCTATTTGTGTCCCTTTTTACAATAGGCTTCTTCAGCCAGGAATGCCTAAGGGAGGGTACTCAGATGGTCTCTGGTACTTCAAGGCCATTGAGGCTAAGGGGAGTGCATCAATCAGGGAAGGGTGCCAAACTTCTTTATTGCCAGCACACTTGAGGGATAGTTATTAACTCTATACTTCCCTTTAGTTTTTAGGGAAGACTATTAACCCTTCAGTTTCTAGCCCAAACTGACCCAGAATTCACTAGGTAGTGTCAGTCTAGCCTCAAACTCACAATGATCCTCCTACCCCTGCCTCCTCAGTGCTGGGATTAAAGGCATGAGCCACCACACCCTCCTTGAAAGATTGTTTTAATAAGTTTTCATTGTCAGCAATGGTATCAGTGAGCCAGGCAGGTAGTCCACTGTATGTTGGAGGGGTAGTGTTTTTCCTGTCCCCTTAAGGCACAAGATTTTTCTCCTTAGGGAAGTTTGATGGTGCCAGTGTTAATTGGCTGCCCCCCAGCCAAGCGCCTGGCCTTTGATATCACCTACACTGTTGCGAACCACCGGAAACAAAACAAACGCTACTTTGACTGCGTGGTAGTGGATCCAGAGATGCCCTGCTTCCTCTTCCGTGACAGTGTGTGTTCAATCCTTTTCTTTTTCCTTCCTTCCTTCCTCCCTCCCTTCCCCTCCCCTCCTCCTTCCCCCTCCCTCCCTCCCTTCCTCCTCTTTCTTTCTTTCTTTCTTTCTTTCTTTCTTTCTTTCTTTCTTTCTTTCTTTCTTTCTTTCTTTCTTTCCCTCTCTCTCTCTCTCTCTCTCTCTCTCTCTCTCTCTCTCTCTCTCTCTTTCTTTCTTTCTTTCTTTCTTTCTTCTGGTTTTTGAGGTAGGGTCTCAGTCTAGCCCAGGCTGACCTGGAATTCACTATGTAATCTCAGGGTGGAACTCAACAATCCTCCTACTTCTGCCTCCTGAGTGCTGGGATTCAAGGTGTGTGCCACCACGACTGGCCAATCCTCCCCTCCCCTCCCCTCTCCTCCCTCCCCTTTCTCCCTTCCTCCCTCCTTCCTTCCTTCCTTCCTTTTTGAGACAAGCCCCACAGACTGACCTTATTTATTTTATGAGAGAGATAGAGAGAATGAATTGATATGCCAGGGCTTCCAACCACTGCAGTCAACTCCAGACACACGTGCCCCCTTGTGTGCATGTGCGACATTGCATGCTTGTGTCACTTTGTGCATCTGACTTATGTGGGACCGGGAGAGTCCAGCCTGAGTTTTAGGCTTTGCAGGCAAGTGCCTTAACTGCTAAACCATCTCTCCAGCCCCCAATCCTTTCTTTTCCATAGTTGACTGCCATCTTGTCTGGACTGTCTCACCATTCCTGCCACTCCCCTCCTCTTGATCCACCACCCTCTGGCCTAACTCTTAGTTCTCTCTCATCTCTCCTTCTTCCCTTTTCTATTTTCCATACACTTTTCAGACCAAATTAATTTCTTCTCTTGGTCTCAACCCCCTCCACTCCACAGTGTTCTATCCCTTCTTCTTGATTCAAGATTTGGCAACAGGAGATTCAGGCAGTTTCACAGGCAGGTAAAAGTTAGGCCCTCTGGCACCTAAGGGAACATTGCAGGTGGGAGAAGGCAATGCAGTATTCAGGACCTCAGGTATCATCAACTACTCTGTTCCTGGCAGCTATGTGCTGAAGGTGGTGGGCGGTGGGCCAACAGTGGATACCATCCGGGACTACACTGAAGATGAAATCTATCGTTACAACAGTCCACTGGATAAGTAATTCCTGTGGGGCCCCTGGACACAAGCTTTGCCTGAGACCCCTCCCACATCTCCAGCCTAGCAAGCCTCACCCTCTGTACACCCTAGCTATCTCAGGCCCTGTCTGTAGAGCCATCCCTAGGCTCCCATATAATCCTGCCCCATATTGGCCATGGGTTCTGCCCACAAGGGTCCTGCCTCTGTGCATTGAGCTGGCCTCGTTGGT
The DNA here is from genome assembly GCF_020740685.1 of Jaculus jaculus. Taxonomy (NCBI): domain Eukaryota; kingdom Metazoa; phylum Chordata; class Mammalia; order Rodentia; family Dipodidae; genus Jaculus; species Jaculus jaculus. Next base: position 467,984 of record NC_059108.1, on the reverse strand, counting down.
AGCTCTTTCCGTGCTGACATTACTGGGTCTTGCACAGTACCAAGAGCCTCATCTGGAAAACAGAAGACAAAAGGACCACTCCTGACATGGCATTCCACATCCTGTCCCATCAGAGTTCTGGCATCGAGTGAGTGTGCAAGCCTACTTCTTTACATTTACTTTGTGGAGACAAGGTCCCATTTCAAGGCTGGCCTTGAACTCTTTATGTAGCCAAGGATGACATAAATCCTCCTGCCTTTACCTCCTAATTTCTGGGATCACAAGAGTGTGCTTTACACAAGCATCCTGGACACCTACCTGCTCATCCTGCTTGCCTTTGAGAGCCTTCTAAATATTGCAATCCCACACAATTGCTTTTGCATTTCCTGAGGAGTGTTAACTTTTGTATAGATGGGCCCTCCCATTTTTCTCTTCAGGCCTTAGTTTACAAAAAGGCTTTGCTCCCTGTTTCAAGGTAGGCAGTTGAGGGCTGCAGAGATGGCTTAGTGGTTAAACACTTGCCTGTGAAGCCTAAGGACCCTGGTTCGAGGTTCAATTTGCCAGGACCCATGTTAGCCAGATGCACAAGGGGACGCACGTGTCTGGAGTTCATTTGCAGTGCCTGGAGGCTCTGGTGTGCCCATTCTTTCTCTTTTCTCCCTCCCTCTCTCTCTCTCTCTCTCTTTCTCTCTCTCTCTCTCTCTCTCTCTCTCTCTCTCTGCCTGTCACTCTCAAATAAATAAATAAAAATAAACAAAAAAATTTCAAGGTAGGCAGTTGACTCCTCTGGACTCCCTTGTTCCTCTCTCATCCCAGCCTTCTGGCTGCAACTGCCCTCCTCTTTCTGGCTCTGACCATAGAGCTATTGCTGCCTCCTGTGGGATCTGTCTCCTCTATAGGACCAACTCCTCTTTTTTTTTTTTTTCAAGGTAGGGTCTTGCTCTATCCCAGACTGACCTGGAATTCACTATGGAGTCTCAGGGTGGCCTTGAACTCGTGGTGCTCCTCCTACCTATGCCTACCAAGTGCTGGGATTAAAGGCATGTGCCACCACGCCCAGCTTGTTTTTGTTTTTCGAAGTAGGGTCTCACTCTAGCCCAGGCTGACCTGGAATTCACTATGTAGTCTCAGGGTGGCCTCAAACTCACGGTGATCCTCCTACCTTTGCCTCCCAAGTGCTTGGCCTTGAACTCCTGGCACTCCTCCTACCTCTGCCACCCAAGTGCTGGGATTAAAGGTGTGCACCACCACACACAGCTAGGACAAGCTCTTAAATCAACACAGTATTTTTTATATTTTATTTATTTATTTGAGAGAGGGAGGGTGGGAATGGGCATACCAGGGCCTTCAGCCACTGCAAACAACAAACACATTAGCCTCATTGTGCATCTGGCCTACATGAGTACTGGGGAATCAAACCTAGGTCCTTAGGCTTTGCAGGAAAGCACCTTAACCACTATGCCATCTCTCCAGCCCAACAGTATTTTTGAATGAAAGATTGGTCAAATGAATAAGTTAATTCGTGGTTGGCATTAATTGACAAATGGAGATGTTAATGAATGAATAAAACAATGAAGGAGCTAATTAGTATATAGGGGCTCAATAACTACTTTGATTCAACAAGTGGAAGCAAATAATGCCAAATGAAGTCAATAAATGAGTGAACAAACTAAGCATCTGTACCTGTCAGTGTTCAATCTGGGCTTACTGAATGATGAAGAAATGGAGTAAGTGAAAAAATATGTGCATTTGTGATTACTATGTGTTCAAGCTGTCTTTGTGGGAGGAAGCAATGAAGGCATCAGGGAATAATAGGTGAGTTGGTACAGATAGGTAAGCCAACTATCATCTGGGTGATAGCACAGTGACAGGTGAATTGGCAGATGGAAGTGAAGGCAGCAGGGGATGAGTGACTAAACAGCCCATGCTCAGGCAGCATTAATTTGGATGAAGTAGGCAGGGGAAGGTAGAGACTATGAGCTGGGGTGTGGCTCAGCATTAGAGCCCTTACAGTCCACCAGTGAGGGACTGGGATGTTGCTCAGCAATACAATGCTTGTCTAGCATTCATAAAACCGTTAGTTCAATCCCTAACACCAAAATTCAAAAGGAGAAGGTAGAGACGGTACATAGCTGATGTTCACCCAGAATGTGGTATAAGTAGTACAAGTGCCTGAATTTTGGCTCCAGGTGGCTGTGCCTGGAGAACTCCCCATGCCACGACATTGTTCCCAGGAACATTTTTGCCCCTGAATTCTTCTTCAAGGTGTTGGTGAGCAATAGGTGAGCCATGCATGTGACCTAGGTGGGGGTTGAGATTGTCTCCATGGGATGTTTGAGACTACTTCACCCAATTCTGAACCCCACCCCCTACCAGAGGTGTGGACAACAGTACATACTGTGACTACCAGCTCATCTTCTTACTTCACATCCATGGGCTTCCACTCAGTAACAAGCGATCACTCTTTATTGTCATTGTGAGTGACAGTTCAAAGGCTACCCTTGTGGGTGGGCAAGGGTCTGCCCCATCTGTGTACCCATAACTGTTGTGCTTTGCAGGTGTCAGCCAGTGTGCTTGTGGGCCTAGTGACGTTCTACATCATCTTCTGTATCCTGTGGCCATATATGTTGAAGGCTTGGCTCACACTTCGCTGGAAAATTAACAATATTATGGTTTCCGAGTCATACTATACCTATGCCACTTCCACTGTGGCCTTCAGTACACCATCTCAGTCAAGTTCTGGGGAGAGCTCCAAGGAACCTCCAAAGGAACCTCCAAAGGAAACTCCAGTTGACACAGGACAAAGTTGAAGATGAGATAGAAGTCATTGACTTGAGCCTCTTATGCCTGTTATTTATCTCATCCCCTATGTACTCCCACACCTCTCCTGTCAAGTTCCTCTAGAAATGTAGCCTGCCACCTTCCTAGATAGACTTCCCTGATTTGCCTGAATGTTCGTGTCTCATTCAGACTCAAATAAAGATTCATTTCAGGACCAGCCCTAAGTCTGCAGAAGGGCTCATGTTCATTTGATTTGTACCAGCACAGCTTCATGGGTCATTAAAATAACTGAAATTTAGCTGGGCGTGGTGGCATACAACTTTAATCCCATCGCTCGGAAGGCAGAGGTGGGAGGATCGCTGTGAGTTGGAGGCTACCCTGAGACTACATAGTGAATTCCAGGTCAGCCTGAACTAGAGTGAGACCCTACTTTGAAAAACAAACAAACAAACAAAATTTAGTATGAGCATGGTGGTACACACCTATAATCCTAGCATTTTAGAAGTGGAAGCAGGAAGACCAGGAATTCCAGGTCATCCTCAGCTATACAATGATTTTGAGGCCAGCTGGAGCTACATGAGATCCTAAAATCTCTAAGAACAAAAAACAAAGCTGTGCATGGTGGCTAACCCCTGTTATCCTAGAACTGACAAGGGTGAGGTAAGAGGGTTGCCATGAGTTTAAGACCTACCTGGGCTACAGAGTGAGTTTCAGGTCAGCCTGGGCTAAAGTGAGACCCCGCCTTACAAAACACAAAAGAGGGCTGGAGATGGGGGAAGGGAGGAAATTACCATGGGTTATTGTCTACAATTATGGAAGTTGTTAATAAAAATAAATTTTAAAAAAAGTGGGCTACAGAGATAGCTCAATGGTTAAGGCACTTGTCTGCAAAGCCTGATAACCCAGGTTCAATTCCCACATAAAGCCAGATGCACAAAGTGGTGCAAGCATCTGGAATTCATTTTCAATGGCTGGAGACTCTGGCATGCCCATTCTCTCTCTCTGTTTGAAAATAATTTAAAAAAATAACAGGGCTAAGGAGATGGCTCAGTGGTTAATGGTGCTTGGTGCTTGATTACAAGCCTGCCAGCCCAAGTTTGGTTTTCCAGCTGTCATTTGCAGTGGTTGAAGGCCCTGGTACACCCATTCTCTCTCTTATCTGTTTTTTTCTCTTTCTTAAATAAGTTTAAAACAATAAAATATTTTTAAAAATAAGTAAAAGTCAGGCATATTCCTAGCACTGACGCCTGCAAAGCCAAAGAACCCAGGTTCAATTCCCCAGGACCCACGAAAGCCAGAAGTACAAGGTGGTGCATGTGTCTGGAGTTCGTTTGCAGAGGCTAGAGGCCCTGGCACACCTTTTCTGCCTCTCTTTATCTTAAATAAATAAATAATAAAATAAAATGGACTGGAGAGATGGCTTAGTGGTTAAGGCACTTGCCTGCAAAGTTAAAGAACCCAGGTTCAAAATCCCAGTATGCACGTAAAGCAGATGCACAAGGTGGCACATCTCTCAAGTTCAAAAAAGTAAAATATTTTTTAAAATAAGTAAAAGTCAGGCATATTCATAGCACTGATGCCAGGAAGCTGTTGTAAAGCATAACATTCTGGGGCTGGGAGATGGCTCACCAAACTGCCCAGTACGCACTTCTCTTAATGTTCATACCCATATATTATATTAATGCTACTCTCACTTTTGGTTAGAGAACCTTCTCTTTTCAGATGGCAATGACCTTGGCATGACTCAGAAGGCATCATGGTGCTGAGAAGTGACAGAGGAGTGCTCAGCACTGCAATATCTCTATCACACCTTCCAAGGCTCAGGGTCCATTGCAGAAGAGGTGGCAGAAAGAATGTAAAAGTCAAAGGAAAGGTAGGACTCCTTACGTGATCCTCCAAACACAAAATAGCCTGGATATATATGACTTCACAGTGCCTGACACTACCTACACAAGACCATCATAATAGGAGGAAAAGATGATGACATCAAAATAAAATAGACTGATTGAGAGGGGGAGGGTATATGATGGAGAGTAGAGTTTCAAAGGAGAAAGTGGAGGGAGGGAAGGAATTACCATGGAATATTGTTTATAATTATGAAATTTGTCAATAAAAAATTATTAAAGGGACAGAAGAGATGGCTTAGCGATTAAGGCACTTACTGCAAAGCCAAAAGACCCATGTTCAGTTTCCCAGGACCCATGTAAACCAGATGCACAAGGGGGCACATGCACCATCTGAAGTTCATTTGCAGTGACTGGAGGCCCTGGCGCGTGCACGCTCTCTCTCTCTCTCTCTCTCTTTCTCTCTCTCTGCCTGCCTATTTTTGTATCTCTCTCTCAAAAAAAAATTTTAAAAGTTTAAAAAATTATTAAAAAAAAAAACCAAGGTACTAGCCCAAAAGCATGTGTAGACCAGAAGAAGAGTACAGTATTAGCTGATGTACCTGGTGTAGCAACAGTTATTGGATATCTTATTATACAGGCATAATTACCATTCTCTATAAATAACATATATTGAAAATATATTTTAAAAAGAGAGAGAGGGCAGGGGCTGGACGGATGGCTTAGCAGTTAAGGCGTTTGCCTGCAAAGCCAAGGGACCCAGGTTTAATTCCTCAGGACCCACGTTGCCAGATGCACAAGGGGCCGCATGCATCTGGAGTTTGTTTGCAGTGGCTGGAGGTCCTGGTGCAACCATTCTCTCTCTCTCTCCCCTCCCTTTTTCTAGCAAATTAATTAATTAATTAATTTTTAAAAATTATTTTAAAAAGACAAAACAAAAAATATTTAAAAACTTTTTTTTTGAGGTAGTATCTTACTCTAGCCCAGATTGACATAGAACTCACTCTGTAGTCCAGGCTGACATTAAACTTACAGTGAAACCTCCTATCTTAGCCTATCAAATGTTGGGGTTAAAGGTGTATACCACCATACACAGCCTCTAATTTTTTTAAATATATATTTAAAAAATATGGAACACTTCATGAATTTGTGTATCATCCTTGTATAGGGGGGGCATTCTATTCTACTCTATCATTCCAATTTTAGGATATGTGCTGCCTAAGCAAGCACTTTTAAGCTTCACATCCTGTTCTAACAGTTTAGCAGTTTTGTTTACATTTTGGTGGGAAATTGTAGAGTAGAGTGGTGGTGGGAAACATATTGTCAGGGTTACTTTTTCTTTTTTCAAAAATGGTTTTACTTTTGTTTTTGTTTTTGTTTTTCGAGGTAGGGTTTCACTCTAGCTCAGGCTGACCTAGAATTCATTATGTAGTCTCAGGGTGGCCTCAAAGTCACTGGCAGTTTCCTACCTCTACCTCCTGAGAGCTAGGATTAAAGACATACGTCACTACATCCAGCTTTGTCTGGGGTAACTTTAAAAAAAAAAAATTAGTGCTGGAGAAATGGCTTAGCAATTAAGGCAGTTGCCTGCAAAGCCAGAGGATCTTGGTTCAATTCCCCAGTACCCATGTAAGCCAGATGCACAAGCTGGTACATCCATCTGGAGTTTGTTTGCAGTGGCTGGAAGTCCTTCTCTCTCTTTCTCTTTCTCACTCTGCCACTTTCCCTCTCTCAAATAAATAAATAAATAAATATAAAAATAATCATTTATTTGAGAGAAAGAAAGAGAACTGGCGTACCAGGGCCTCTAGCTGCTGTAAACCAATGCACTACCACATGCATCTGGCTTATGTGGGTTCTGGGGAATCAAACCTGGGTCCTTCCACTTCACAGTCAAGCTCTTTAAACATTAAGCCATCCCTCCAACCTCCCTCCCTCCCTACCCCTCCCTCACCCCCCCCACTTTTTTTTTGAGATAGGGATAGTCTCATTCTAGCCCCGGGCTGACCTGGAACTCATTCTGCAGTCATAGGTTGACCTTGAACTCACCCAATCCTCCCACTTCTGCCTATTCTGGAGTGCTGGAATTAAAGGCATGCACTACTATGTCCTATATTCATTGCTCAGGCCCTCCCCAGTGTATCTCAGGCCTTCCTATGATGTAGCAGAATCCTCTACAATCCAGGTTAATGGCTATGTTCTAATTACTTGATGGTTAGGGTGTAACAGTCATTAAATGTGTAGGTCAACATTCACCCAGGAGGGCACTATAACCGGCTACAATTTTCATTTCAGTTGCAAGTAGTAAAAATTTTACTCAAGTAGTCCATGGACGTAGTAATTTATAATTTTGTTGTTCTTGCTTTTTTGTTTTTGTTTTTCTAGGTAGGGTCTCACTCTAGCCCAGGCTGACCTGGAATTCACTATATAGTCTCAGGGTGGCCTCAAAGTGATCCTCCTACCTCTGCCTCCCAAGTACTGGGATTATATGAGTTCCTGGGTCCTCCAGGGCTGGCTGCCTTTCCCCCAGAAGGCATCCCAGGCAACTGTGGAGACCAAGGTTGTGTGCACTTGATGAGCAAGAATCACTCCCAGGAGACAGTTTTGGTGAACAGCTGTGGGTTTATTGTAGGGAAATGGGTTTATAAGCAGTTGAGGATCCTAAGGGGATTGGATGTACAAGGTTGCTTGGTAATGCATAATTAGCATATGGAGACATTCATTCCAGCACCTGGAGGACGGTACAGGGGGATGGGCTTGCAAGGTGCTGGCCAATACCATATAAGGAGTTTCCTAGGCAAGTGGCCAAAGGCCACAGGGTTATGAGCAAAGCGTAAGTCCTATCTGAATGTCCAGCTATCCCTGCTTGGAGAGGGAGTGGCCGTACTTCCAGGTCTGAGTTTGGTTCAGGGGTCCAGCCTCATTGCAACCCCCAAGAATGGCAGGTGGATCCTGGCTCACTGCAAACCTCCCCCCAATGGGAGGAGCTCACCTGTGGGTCTGGACTTGGAGACATTAAGGTTCTGGCTGCTGCAACCCCCCCACAGCCTGGGGCCTTCATGTCAGACAGCTTAGGTTTGCTTTAACCCAGGACCCTGCCTATGTCTGACAGGGTTAGAGGGATGCACCACATTGCCCTGCTGTTTTTGAGACAGGATCTCATGTAGCCCAGACTGAGGTAGAAGATTGCTATGAGCTAGAAGCTAGCCTAGGTTACATAGGACATTCTCTAGGCCAGTCTGAAAAAAGAAGAAAGAAAGAAAGAAAGAAAGAAAGAAAGAAAGAAAGAAAGAAAGAAAGAAAGAAAGAAAGAAGGAAGGAAGGAAGGAAGGAAGGAAGGAAGGAAGGAAGGAAGGAAGGAAGGAAAGAAAGAAAGAAATAGAGTATGGTGGGAGGCTTTAGGCCTTGGAGATGTTATTAAAGAGGAAAATGGGATCCCAATACCTTTCTATTCCTCTTTTTACACCATGGCTATGAGATGAAGTGTTTTGTTACACAACAGATTTCTGGCCATGAAATACTGTCTACTACATAACCAGAGGTCCTAAAACAATAGGTCTGTCTTATTGAAATCTTCAAAACTGTGAGTCAAAAAGAAACCTTTTTCTAAAGGAAGGGTAGAACTCCTTACAACACACTCCCCCAGACACAAAATGGCCTGGATATCCATGACCTCACAGTACTTGACACTACCTGCCCAAGACCATCATAATAGGAGGAAAAGATAATGACATCAAAATAAAAGAGATAGCTGGGCATGGTGGCACATGCCTTTAATCCCAGCACTCATGAGGCAGAGGTAGGAGGATCACCATGAGTTCAAGGCCACCCTGAGACTACATAGTAAATTCCAGTTCAGCCTGAGCTAGAGTGAGACCCTATCTTGAAAAAGCAAATAAGTAAATAAAATTAAAGAAAGACTACTAGACCAGTCCTGGCTAAAGAGTGTGACTTTGGAGCTGGAGAAATGCTTAGTGGTTAAAGCATTTGCCTGCAAAGCCAAAAGTCCCAGGTTTGATTACCCAGGACCCATGTAAGCCAGATGCACATGGTGGTGCATGTGTCTGGAGTTTATTTACAGTGGCTGAAGGCCTTGGCGTGCCCATTCTCATTCTCTACCTACCTCTCTCTCTCTCTCTCAAATAAATAAATAAAAATGAATTTAAAAAAGAGAGAGAGAGAGAGGGCTGGAGAGATGGCTTAGCAGTTAAGCGCTTGCCTGTGAAGCCTAAGGACCCAGGTTCGAGACTTGACTCCCTAGGACCCACGTTAGCCAGATGCACAAGGGGGTGCATGCATCTGGAGTTCGTCTGCAGTGGCTGGCCCTGGCGCGCCCATTCTCTCTATCTGCCTCTTTCTCTCTTTCTGTGTCACTCTCAAATAAATAAAATAAACAAAAAAAAATTTTGAAAAAAAAGAAAGAAACTGATTGAGAGGGGGAAGGAATATGATGGAGAGTGGAGTTGCAAAGGGAAAAGTGGGGGGAGAAGTAATTACCATGGTTTATTGTCTATAATTATGGAAGTTGTCAATAAAAAAATAATAATGGCTGGATAGATGGCTTGGTGGTTAAGACGTTTGCCTACAAAGCCAAATGATCTTTAAAAATATATATATTTTTTTAATTTATTTGAGAGTGACAGACAGAGAAAGAAGGAGAAAGAGAGAGAGAAAGAATGAATGGTCGCGCCAGGGCCTCCAGCCACTGCAGATGAACTCCAGACACATGTGCCCCCTTGTGCATCTGGCTAACGTGGGTCCTGGAGAATCGAGCCTCAAACCGGGGTCCTTAGGCTTCATAGGCAAGTGCCTAACTGCTGAGCCATCTCTCCAGCCCCTGCCAAAGGATCTTGATTCAATTCCCCAGGTCCCACATAAGCCAGATGCACAAAGGAGCACATGAGTCTGGAGCTCATTTGCAGTGGCTGGAGGCCCTGGCACACCTATTCTCTTTTTCTCTCTCTCTCTGCCTCTTTCTTTCTTGCTCTCTCAAGTAAATAAATAATTTGAAAAATAGATAGACAAAATAAAAATAAACATAGGATGGAGGGATGGCTTAGCAGTTAAGGTGTTTGCCTGTAAAGCCAAAGGACCCAGGTTCTATTAATTGGGACCTGTGTTAGCCAGAAGCACAAGAGGGCGCATGCGTCTGGAGTTCGTTTGCAGTGGCTGGAGGCCCTAGGGTGCCCATTCTCTCTCTCCTCTTTCTCTGTCAAATAAATAAAAACAAAATATTAAAAATATAAATAAATAAAACTTTTTTAACCAGGCGTGGTGGTGCACACCTTTAATCCCAGCATTCATGAGCCAGAGGTAGGAGAATTGCTGTGAATTAAAGGCCATCATGAGACTACATAGTGAGTTTCAGGTCAGCCTGAGCTAGAGTGAGACCCTACCTCAAAAACAAACAAAAACAAAAAATAATACTTGTTTTTTTTTATCGTTTCCTTTTCCTCTTTCTCAGGAAGTAGAAACAACAGTTTTATTGTTGGTGGGACTTTGAACTGTTACAATAACTTTGGAATGCTATCTATTAAAATTAAAAATATGTGGCTAAGGGCTAGGAAGATGACTTTGTGGCTAAAGGAGCTTTCTTGCAAAGCCTACCAGCCTGGGCTCAATTCATCAGTATCCAAATAAAGCCTGAAATCTGGCACAAAGTGTTACATGAGTCTGGAGTTTTTTTGCATCACTACCATGTTCATCCATCCATCCATTTTCTCTCTTCTTTTCTCAACTAAATAAAATAATTTTAAAAATGTGGCCAGAGGGCTGGAAAGATGGCTTAGCGGTTAAGCGTTTGCCTGTGAATCCTAAGAACCCCGGTTCAAGGCTCCATTCCCCAGGACCCACGGTAGCCAGATGCACAAGGGGGCGCACGCGTCTGGAGTTCGTTTGCAGTGGCTGGAGGCCCTGGCGCGCCCATTCTCCCTCTCTCTCTCTATCTGCCTCTTTCTCTCTCTGTTGCTCTCAAATAAATAAAAATTAAAAAAAAAAAATGTGGCCAGACATGGTGGTGAATGACTGCAGTGAATGACAGCACTTGGGAGGCTGAGCAGTTTTATAAGAATCACAAATTCAAGCTCATCTTGGCTACTGAAAGTACTAAGCTAACCATAAAAACTCCATTTTGTAAGCTGACCATAGGGACTCCATTTTGTTAAACATTCTCCATATCGTTCATGTATTTTTGTTAAAGGTATTTCCCTGTAGCTGAGCCAACCAATAATAAGTCAGATCCCCTCTCTGAATATCCTCTATACTTGCTAACATCCTGAAACCCAAACAACTAGTTCCTTAAGTACAGTTACATGGTTACAATGTATTTCTCCACCTGGAACCCACCAATCTTGTTAAAGGTCACCCAACTCCTCCCCTGGCTGTACATTGCCCAGCACCTGGTTCCCAGCACTTGGTTGTGATGTTTCTTTAAAAAGCCTGTGAACCACTCCTTCAGGGCCACAGTTCCAGCTCCAGTCTGGCTGTGTCCCTGATCTATCAGCTTTGTCATGCCTTGGCTGTAATAAACTTTTTTTCTGGTTTTTTTTTGTTGTTGTTGTTGAGCTCGAGCAGTCTGCCTCATTATTTGCGCGATCCCCTGACCCAACAGCTACAGAGAGAATTTAAGGTTGCACACACCTTTGACCCAGCAATTGGGAGGCAGAGAGGTAGGTGGGTTGTGGTGAGTTTGAGGCCACATGTGCTAGAGTGAGGCTCTCTACCTTGAAAAAAAAAGGGGGGGGGGAGGGGGAATGAGGGAGATAGCTCAGTGGTTAAGGTGCTTGCCTGCAAAACCTAACAACCTGGGTTCAATTCCCCATGTAAAGCCAGATGCACAGTGGCATATGCATCTGGCATTCATTTCCAGTGGCTGGAGGTCCTGGCACACCCATTCCCTCTGTTTTAAATACATAAATTTAAAAAAAAGAAACAAATCCCACAGAGTGGGGTATATCAGTTATTTTGCTGTTTCATGTCTTTTTGGAAGGGGTTATCTATCTACTACATAGTAAATTCTAGGTCAGCCTGGACTAGAGTGAAATCCTACCTCAAAAATAAATAAATAAATAAATAAGGAATAAAAAAAATTAGAAATTGGGCCAGAACAGCCAGATGTGGTGTAGCATGCCTTTAAATCCCAGCCGGGTTCGCAGAGGTAGGAGGATCACTGTGAGTTTGAGAGACACCCTGAGACTACATAGCGAATTCCAGGTCAGCCTGGGCTAGAACTAGACTCTACCTCAAAAAAAAAAAAAAAAAAAAAAAAAGTCAGAAATCAGCCTGGAGAGGTGGCTCAGCAGTTAAGGGGCTTACCTACGAAACCTAGGGACCCAGGCTGCTTCTCTCTCATCAGCCTCTCAATAAATACAATTCTTTTTAAAAATCAGAAATCTTCTGGTTCTTTTTTTTAAATCCATTTATTTGCAAGAAGAGAGAGAAAGAGATTGAGACCATGAGAATGGGTGCACCAGGACCTACTGCCACTAGAAATGAACTCCAGACACATGTGCCAATTTGTGCATCTGGCTTTGTGGGGTACTGGGGAAGCAAACCCAGGCGTTCAGGCTTTGCAAGCAAGCACCTTTAACAGCTGAGTGATCTCTCCAGCCTGGTTCTTGTGTTCGTTTGTTTGATTTTTGGTATTGCGAGGTAGGTTCTCTGTCTAGCCCAGTATGACCTGGAACTCACTGGTAGTCTCCAATTCACAAATGATCTCTTTTGTACCTCTGCCTCCCCAGTGCTGGGACTAAAGACGTTTGAGACTAAAAAAAAATTTAAATGGCTCCACATTGCCCCCTATTGGCTTCTCTATCTGCCCTGAAGGTGGAACTTCCAAGACCGGAAAGCACCGGCTGAATCTAGGATTGGCCATATTGACTACGGGAATGGGAGGAGCGAGAGGTTGGCATTTTCAGTTAGGACAAACCGAATTCCCGTCACCATTTTGAGTGACAGCAGAGGTGGAACTGTGACTCGCTCATTAAGAGCCAGGCTCCGAGGGCATCTCTCCCGCCCCCCCCCAGGCAGAAAGAGGTGGGCAGGCGCAGTCCCGCCTTCGGCTTGGGGTCCACCTCCCGGCCTTTCTTCCGCCGAGAGTCAAAGTGTCGGCATGCTGCCGTAAAGCAGGTCGCGGGTTGCCGCGTCACCGAAGATGGCGGCTGCGGCGGTGAACGGTGCGAGTGGTGTCCCGAGCTCCGGGCCCGCGGCCCCGTCGGGCGCAGTCCTCCAGGCCGCAGCTGGCATGTACGAGGAACTCAAAGGCGAGTGGAACCGTAAAAGCCCGAATCTTAGCAAGTGCGGAGAAGAACTGGGTCGCCTCAAGGTAGGAGTCGGCTGTGCCCGGGATATGTATGCTTGCTGGGGAAGGCACGAGCTCGGCTGGAGCGGGGGCTACGGGAACAAGGCTGGTCAGGGAACCCGAAAGAGCGAGATTCAGGACAACCAAAGTGCGGGCCTGGAGGGGTCCAGGAGTAAGAGACGGCTGGACAGACCCAGTGTAGTCCCCTGGGGTTGAGGAGAAGGAGTACTAGGAAGACTGGTTATGGCAAAAACCGATTGAAAGTTCAAATTTGGTACTTGGAGAGGCAGGATTGGGGTTATGGGAGTTTTTCTAATGGCGAGTCCCAGCCTCGACCAAGTGGACGTCTGGACTGCACGGAGTGATGAAAACGAGGCCGAGGGGACGGGGTGTTTAGAGGATGTGTAGTTAAGAACTAGCCAAGTTGTGCTTAAGGAGTCATGTTTTATAGGGGCCCTACTGTACCCAGCAGAACAAGAATATGAAGTGCCGGTGTAAACCCAATGAACTATTTGGGAAATGCCTGGCCAGGCTGCTGAGTTTACGTGGGAGAAGGTTGGTGCCTCTCCCTCAGTGTAGTTACTCATTCTCAGGTAGAGTATGGGAAAGCTCTGCCCTGAACGGAGGGTGCTAGCTTGGGCATGGTGGCCCTCTGCTTTAATCCCAGCACTCTAGTTTTGAGGACAGCCTGGGTTATATATTGAGACACTCTCGGGGGGGGGGGGGGGACCAAACCAAAAGAACAACAAATGGGGGCGTAGTGGCGCACGCCTTTAATCCCAGCACTCCAAAGACAGAGGGAGGATCACCCTGACACTACATAGTGAATTCATGGTCAGCCTGGGCTAGAGTAAAAACCTACCTCTGGGGGACGGGGTGGGGGGGGAGGAGGGAGGGAAACAAAAACAACAACAACAAAAGAACTGAGGGTGCAGGTATCTTTCCCACCTTATGATTTCATTGGGTCAAGCCCTGAGTATCTCTTGTTTCCCAGTGGGGCTATTAATAATTGTAAGATGATGCAATTCTTAAATGAGTACTCTCTGACTTTATTCTGAATGTTGTACCCTTAGGAGGACTGACTCCAATTCATAACAGGTTAGCTCTGTTTTCCAGGTAGTAAAACCAAAGTCCAGAGACGGTAAGTAACCTATACTTGAGGTCTCATCTTCCTTTTCCATCAGCTGGTTCTGCTAGAGCTCAACTTCCTGCCAACCACAGGGACCAAGCTAACCAAACAACAGCTTATTCTGGCCCGTGAGTGTTACTGAGGTTGGTGGAGGGTGCTGGGGTGGGGGTTGTAGGAATAATGCTGGCTGTGGTCGTGAAATAATTCCAGTAACTACCTAAGAGCACACTCTGTCACTCACAGGGGACATCCTGGAGATCGGGGCCCAGTGGAGTATCCTATGCAAGGACATCCCCTCTTTTGAGCGCTACATGGCTCAGCTCAAATGCTACTACTTTGATTACAAGTGAGGATGGGCCCCAACCTGGACTGGGGTTCGGGTTCGGTGGGGGCCGGGTGGGAGAAGGGGCTTACTTAACAGTTCATTTATTAGTGGTGTGGATTGACTTCTTTCACCTGAGAACTGCTATTCTGCTTCACTCTGTCCCTAGGCGATTCAGGGTCAGGGGTTGTTTTTTGGAGGTTCTGAAACTTTGTGGTCCATCTTCTGTACATCTCCAGTTTGTTGCCCCTTATGCATTCACATAGTACACCCTTTGCCCAGTGTCGCGACCATCACCCTTTACTCTTTATCCTGAATTCATGCTTACCTCTGATTCACATTCTGATGGCAGCCAGCAATATTAAAAAAATTATTTGTGAGGAGAGAGAATGGGCATGCTGGAGCCTCTTGCTGCTGCAACTGCAATCTAGATGCATGTGCCACTTTGTGCATCTGGCTTTTACATGGGTACTGTGAGATTTGAACCTGAGCCAAACCCAGGCTGTCAGGCTGTACAAGCAAGCACCTTTAAACACTGTGAGGAATTTTTCTTTTCTTTTTATTATGTTTTAAAATTTATTTTATTATTATTTTATTATTATTATTGGTTTTTCGAGGTAGGGTCTCACTCTAGTCCAGGCTGAAATTGTAAACAATATCCCATGGTAATTCCCTCCCTTCCCCACTTTCCTCTTTGAAACTCCACTTTCCATGGTGTCCCCTCCCCCTGAAAGGAATTCTTTGAGAGACAGAGAGAAGAGAAAGAGGCAGATAGAGGAGAATGGGTGCCCAAAGGCCTCTAGTCACTGCAAACGAACTCGACACATGTGCCACCTTGTGCATCTGGCATACATGGGTACTGGAGAATGGAACCTGGTTTCACAGGCAAATGCCTTTACTGATAAGCCTCCAGCTCAAGTTGTTATTTTTTTTACTTAATTTGAGTGTGTGTGTGTCTCAGGGTGGCCTTGAACTCCTATTTTGTTTGGCATTATTTATTTTTATTTATTTTTTCCAGGTAGGTCTCACTCTAGCCCAGGCTGACTTGGCATTTACTCTGTAGTTTCAGGCTGGCCTTGACCTCTGAGCGGGGTAGAAGGACTGCTGTGAGTTTAAGACCAGTCTGGGACTACAAATTTACCAGGTCAGCCTGGGCTAGAGTGAGGCCCTAACTCAAAATAAATAAATAAGGGCTGGAGAGGTGGCTCAGAAGTTAAAGGCAGTTGCTTGCAACACTTGATGGCTCTGGGTTCAATTCCCCATTGCCCACATAAAGCCAGATGCACCAAAGTATGGCATGTGCACCTGGAGTTCATTTGCACTAACAGGAGGCCCCAGCACACTCAGACTGTCCTCTGTCTCTATCTCAAATAAATAAAAATATTTAAAAAATAAAAAAATGAGCCAGTCATGGTAGTACATGCCTTTAGTTCCAGCACTTGGGAGGCAGAGGTAGGAGGATCCCTGGGAGTTCAAAGCCAGCCTGGGATTATACAGTGAGTTCCAAGTCAGCTTGAGCTAGAGTGAGACCCAACTTCAAAAAAAATGAAACAAAATAAAAATTAAAAATTAAGAATACAAAAAAGGAAAAAAAATTAAAAATTAATAAATAAGCTAGGCATGGAACATATTCTTTTAATCCTAGCACTGTGAGTTTAAGGCCAGCCTGGGTATAAAGAGATTGCCAAGTCAGCCTTGGCTAGAGTGAGACCTTAACTCAAAAACAAAACAACAACAACAAACAAAACATTAAAAAGACAAACATGGCCGGGCGTGGTGGCACACACCTTTAATCCCAGCACTCAGGAGGCAGAGGTAGGAGGATTGCCATGAGTTCAAGGCCACCCTGAGATAACACAGTTAATTCCAGGTCAGCCTGGACCAGAGTGAGACCCTATCTCGAAAAAACCAAAAAACAAACAAACAAAAAAAGACAAACATGGTGGCACACATCTGCAATTCCAGCACTAAGGATTTAAGACTGCATTGAGTTCAAAGCGAACCAGGACTACATAGTAACACTCTGTCTCAATAAATAAATAAAATAGCCAGGCATGGTGTTATTAAAGTGCTGGGATTTATGGTGTGCGCCACCACACCTGGCCTGGCCCAGTCTTGAACTCTTGAACCTTATGGTCTGTATCCTGATTGCTGGCATTATAGGCCTACAGTACCATACCCACTTTATGTGTGCTAGGAATTAAAGCTATGGTTTCATGAATACTAGGCAAGCACTTTATTTTTTTGAGGTAGGGTCTCTAGCTCAGGCTGACATGGAATTCACTGTGAATCTCAGGGTGGCCTCAAATTCATGGCACTCCTGCCTCTGCCTCCCAAGTGCTGGGATTAAAGGTGTTCACCACCACAACTGGTCTGGCAAGCAGCTTATTTACTGAGCTCCACTCCTGCTTCCTGGCTACTGTTCTTAGGGCTTTACCTCAGGCCCTTTAATTCACTTAACCCCTTAACTCACTGAACCTATCTCTATGACGTGAATATTTTTTTAAACAATTTTATTTGAGACAGAGAGATACAGAAGTAGCCAGGTAGAGACAGAGAATGGGTACACCAGGGTCTCCAGCCACTGCAAACGAACTCCAGATGCATGTATCACCAATGTGCATCTAGTTTATGTGGGTCCTGGGAAATTGCACCTGAGTCCTTAGGCTTTGCAGGCAAGCACCTTAACTGCTAAGCCATCTCTCCAGCCCTGATTTGTGACTTTCCATGTCTCTCAGGACTTCAATTTCCTCATCTGAACTACTTGAAGCAACTAACTAGAGGGTTCTGGAGCATGGAGTGAGGCACTTGGTAGGTCTGTAGACCTTTCTCACCTGGTTATTTCCTGTCCCTGTTCTGCAGGGAGCAGCTCCCTGAGTCTGCTTATATGCACCAGCTTCTGGGCCTCAACCTGCTCTTTCTGCTGTCTCAGAATCGTGTGGCTGAGTTCCACACAGAGTTGGAGCGTCTGCCTGCCAAGGACATCCAGACCAATGTCTACATCAAGCACCCTGTGTCCCTTGAGCAAGTGAGGCTGGGCAGGGAAAGGGAGGCCCTGCTGAGGTGGGTAGTAAGTACCAGGTCAGGCTCAGGAAGGCGTCCTGGAGGAGTGGTCAAGGTTCAGCCATCCTCAACGCCATGGCTTGTTACTTGTTCGGTCAATAAATAGCGAGCCTTAGCTGTGTGCCAGTTAGTGGGGTGCGTTTCAGATTGCAATTAAACAGAATCCCTAATCTTGAGATGGCAGTAAGAGGAGGAAGCTGACAGGTACCAGAAGAGTAAGTGACCCTGTGCGGTGTGTGAGATGGTGGTGTATGAGATGTTAGGGTCAGGAAGCAATCACAGAGGCCTATTGTGGAGGTGAGATTTGAGAGGGAGTCACATTGCCATCCAGACTGAGGCACCAATAAGTCTCTGTTCTGAAGCTGAAACCTGCCTGTTAAGTTTGAGAGACAATAAAGACTGGAACAAAGGCAGAAGGGCCAGTATGGAGCCTTAGGATATTGGGTTAAGAAATGGTTCCTGGAATTGAGGCCTCCAGAGGATTGAGTTGTGGGGTTGGTAAAGCAGTAGGTAAGGTCACTAGTTTGGGTGGGTGCCGGGGTGGGGGTGGTGGATTTGGGATGGATCCGGCTCTGTCTTCTCTATAATCAGTCACAGAAGAGGTGATTAGATGCCAGCCTAGGGTAGTCTTGAGAGAGCGAATGTAAATTAGGGAAGGCTTCCTGGAGGAGGAAGAATCCTGCCTGTCGGGAATGAGTGGACTATGTAGCGAAGGACTGAGGAGCACTGAGAGGGCAGGGAGGCCCCCTGTGCTGTCCCTTCACCCTTTGCCTTCTCCCAGCAGTACTTGATGGAGGGGAGCTATAACAAGGTGTTCCTGGCCAAGGGAAATATCCCTGCTGACAGCTACACCTTCTTCATCGACATCCTCCTGGATACTATCAGGTATGTGGGGGAACAGCCTTCCAATCCTTGTCATCATGGTTTTTCCCCAAGATACCTCGTGTTTTTTTGTTGTTGTTGGTTTGTTTTCTTTAATATTTTGAAAGAAAGAGGATGGATTGGGTGTGCTAGGGCCTCCTACCACTGCAAACAAACACCATCCTGATGCATGGACCACTGTGCATCTGGCTTTATGTAGGTACTAGCGAATTGAACCCAGACTGACAAGGTTTTGCAAGTTCCCCTTCTCCACTCCCCCCCCCCCCTTTTTTTTTAACATCTTGGAATTTTGAGGCAGGATTTCAGCCTATATAGCCCAGGTTTCCCTGGAACTCATAGCAGTTTTCATGCCTTAGCTTCCTCAGTTCTGAAATCCACCCTGTGGCTAGTAGTAGGGTTCAAAGTGTAGATCCATAATTGGTTCCACTGTTCTGGAGTCTGAGACTGAGTTGTGAGTTCCTCTATCAGTAACCTAGGGTAGAAAAGTATTCAGCCATCAATGCTGGACCTAAGGATCAAGCCTGAGAAGTTGTTTCCTCATAATAAGAACCATGTCCTCCTCTTGCAGGGATGAGATTGCAGGATGCATTGAGAAGGCTTATGAGAAAATCGTTTTCACTGAGGCCACCCGGATCCTCTTCTTTAATACACCCAAAAAGATGACGGACTATGCCAAGAAGGTGGCTGGGGTGTGGGACAAGGGCTTGTGGAGCTGGGAAATGCACCCTTTAACACGCTGTTGCACAGTGGGTAATCTAGAAGGACAGTAGGGCAAACAATCTGTCTAGGATTAAATCCAGCTGAGGGATATCAGGCAAATTTTCCAGCCTCTTTGAGCTTCAGTTTGCCTCTCCATAAAAGGGAGTTAAGATGGGATGAGCTATTGTCAGGTGCGAAAGTGCTGTGCATGTTGGATTTTTCCTTGTCAGAATTCCATACTGGGAGCTTTTTCCATAAGACTGCTTCATTTGGTGTGGAGCATTTGAATACGAACAGTGCCCCAGGAGATGCTGATGCTTGGTGCACTGACCCTGCTTTCCCAGGAGGCAGGAAGAAGGGATAAAATTGCCTCTTGAGTGACAGCTACAGCCATTGATTACTGTGGGCCAAATACTATTTTTGCTCACCAAAGGTTTTGATTTCCTGAATCCTTGCAGCAGGCCCAGATCAGAGCATGAGTAGGGTCCCTATCTCAAACATGGAGAAACTGAAGCACAGAATGAAATTCCTTGGCTCTAGTTGTGTGGGTGGAGGGGTTTAGTGAGGAAATAAGCCATGAGACAAGGGACTCCATGGGATGGCCTGTGGGATTACCCATCAATCTCTAATCTCTTTCTTTCCCACAGAGAGGATGGGTCCTGGGCCCGAACAACTACTACAGCTTTGCCAGCCAGCAGCAGAAGCCAGAAGACACTACCATCCCTTCCACTGAACTGGCCAAACAGGTCATTGAATATGCCCGGCAACTGGAGATGATCGTCTGAGCTTTGGCTGGGGTGGATGGGCAGGGCCAGTCCCAAGCGTCCCAGTGCCGGCTGGCCTCCAATAAAAGTGGATAAACCTCTCTTCCAGGGCCTGTCTCCCCAGTGGTATGGCTGGAGACATATTCCTGCAGATCATTGAAGTTTGGGGGCTATTGGGAGTTACAAATAACACCCTTTTGGGTGTTGTCCATTGGCCATTCCTCTGGGTTTCACACATGCCCAATGACCCATGGGAGAGCACAGGCCCAGTTAGAGGGACTTTAGCTAGATGTGTACACATTGCAGTATTGGGCAGAGCATCAGTTTTTTTCATAGAAGGGGTGAAGTGTCTCAATTTTTAAAAAACCTTGGCAATAAATTAAATAACTTAAAAATGACCATGAAATGGACCCTGCCTGTGATCTACCATTATGAGTGATCTGTGGAACAAAGAGGTGAGCCCTAGTTCCCCTTCTTCCTCAGCCTGCACTGTGACTTGGAAAGCTCCTGGCCTACCAGCCTATTGCTTGCTTTGAAGTTCTTGGTAAGCAGTCTAGGAGTCTGAGTCCAAACCTGGCTGAGCCATATGTGGAGCTTGGAGTTTTCAAAAGTCATCCAGAGCTGGCTTTAGTGTTACATCGGCTACACAGTTTTAGGGCCAGCATGGGCTACATGAGACCTTGCCTGAGTTTAAAAAAAAAAAAAAGGTCAGCAGTTAGGAAACTGAGTTACCTCTCCATTGACCCCTGAGGCTGGATCAGCTATTAAGACTGGTGGTATGAAGGTGAGCCAGACCCTCCAGCCTTAGGCTGACAATGTGGCTGCAACCTTACTGCTGCTATGAGTTCAGATACCTTACCTTCAAAGTCCAGGATGGCACATGGGGTGGGGGCTCCCATTCTTGGCCCTCTACTTCAGATCCCAGTGGTTACTGATAGGTAGCTGGGCAAGGCATTTAGACTGGGTACTTTATTGGCAAGGAGGACGAAGCAGAGGGTGTTGAGTAGACTCAGTTGGAATGGGTGGTCTGCAAGTCGTAGTGTTCCAGCCCAGCTACCAGAGAGCCAGCTAGCTTGATGGTAGCAACCCATGGCGGTTCGCTCAGGTGGTTGGTGGGTGTGCTCAGCCTGGGCAGAGGAAAGAATTTGTAGGTGTGACTTTTCTGCCATCACTTTGCCCATGGGAATAAAGAATCGGAGGAAGCTGTCTGAAGCTCCTAAGGGCAGTTTGGGCTAGAGTTATATACACATAGAATAGAAAAGAGGATTATGGTGATGGGGCCCCAGCTGAGTCTTGAAGGGATCCAGGGTAAAATCTTGGGAAATGGGTATACTTGGGAATCAGGGTTAGTCCTGGTAACCAGATCAAGGGGCTTGACATATGAGTGTAGGTGGAGAGAACTGATGTTTCCTGGTCTAGGGACTCCAGAATAGCCTTCTCGAGCTTAAAGGCTGGGTCAGCATTGCCAAAGGTTGCGGTTCCTCTGCATTCAGTGAGATGGGGGCCTACATTTACCCCACTTGGGGTGTTGGAGAGGTAGTTGACTCCATCTCTGAAAAGGCAGAGAATTGGGTCAGGCCTTTAGAAATAAGCTTCC
Organism: Jaculus jaculus; assembly: GCF_020740685.1. NCBI lineage: Eukaryota > Metazoa > Chordata > Mammalia > Rodentia > Dipodidae > Jaculus > Jaculus jaculus. The sequence goes on along the minus strand of NC_059108.1, from coordinate 446,625 downwards.
CCTCCTGATGGCTCCAGAGATGAAGAGGAGACCTAGGGTCAATTTGGTATCTGAATACCAACGGGCTGGGCAAGGGTCCTGGAGCTCAGCTAGGTTAGGCTGTTTAGGGCCAATAGTCAACCTAAGGTCAGGATGTCAAAGCACTGAATTGGGTTTTATCCAGTTCTTGGGGTTATGGGACTTGTATGCCCTCCCCTCTTTTACTGAACCTCCCTCACCAGGCAGACACGTTGCGTGGCAGGCGACGATGGCGGGGCTGATGACGGCAGTAGCACTTGCAAGGACAAGAATTAAGCACCTGGAAGGGTGGCCAGTGATGAACCGTGCCCTTGTTAGATGCCCCAGTGGTAGGGGCCCTGCTGCCACCTCCTCCACTGCCGCTGTCCTTCACTGTAGCCATAATCGGTTCGCGAGGGTGGTCTGCTGGGGTGCCATCTTCACGAATAACGCCTCGAGCCACACGCGGACCCTTGTGCCTGCGAGGGCGAGTCTTGATGGGTGGGGGTACGGGCATCGATGGCTCTGCGGTACTTGGAGCTGGGGCCAGGGTAGGTGTCACAGCCTGGTCTGCGGCCAAAGTGGGAGGTAGGATGGGAGGTGGGGCAGGAGCCTGGGCTGACTCCACGTGGCCGTGGCCCTGGCCTGGGGTGGGAGGGCGGACCACCGGCAGCGGCATCTGCTGGAGCGTGGGTGGCTGGGGCGTGGGTGGTGGTGCTGGAGGCGGCGTGGCTGGTTGAGTGGGTGGTGGCGGTGGCAAAGGAGGTGTCTGCTGCAGACCGGGAGACCCTGGACGCAAGGGTTCACCATTGGTGGGCGCCGGGAAGATGAACATGGGCGGCGCCAGCAGGGCAGGTGGGGGCCTGCGGGGCCCTGGAGCTGAGTGTGTCGGCCCAGTGGGTGTCGGAGGGGAACCCCAGGGCCCAGAAATGGTGGCTGCACGCCGTCGGGGTTCCCCGATGCCTCCGACAGCCCCGTTGAAGCGGAAATGCCGTTCCGTGCCATTAGGAGGGCTCACCCAGTCGAATTTGGGCTTCGAGCCTCGGAAGGTGGTGTAGGGGGGTGGCGGCAGAGCTCGGACGTGGGGCGCAGGTGCCGAAGGCGGAACAGAACACCCTTCACCATCTCCATCGCCGCCTTCGGTTTCCTGTGCTGTACGTGGGACCTCTCCCAGGGGACGAGAGGCTCCAGGAGGTAGGGTTCCCTGCTTCAGCACCTCAGCATAAGAGATGGCACCGGAGGCAGTGAAGAGACCTCCACCTCCGCTGCTCCCAGGGTTAGAGGCTTTGGCCGCTAAAGGACCCGAAGTTGCGGAGGACAAGTGGGAGCCCGACTTGAAGGTGACTTTACACAGCAGATTCAGGCCTGACTCAGAAGCAGCAGAACGGGCCATTTCGCCCTCTCCAGCTTGGGAAGGCGCCCCTCCAAGGGCTCCGCCGGCCGCCTGACCCTCGCTGCGATGCCTGACCTGGCTTTCTGTGGGGCTTGTGGTGGATGTGGCCAGAGGGATTCTGTTGTTCAGGGGCTGCGGGTCGGAAGGTGGTGGTGATGGTGGTGGTGGTAGCAGGGGCTTCTGCGGCTCTAGAGGTGTCGGAGGTGGGGCTGGGGCCCTCGGGACCGGGTCCTTTTCGGTTAGTTGCCGAGGCAGCGGGCGGAGGCTCGGAGGGTCACCCTGTCCGCGATGGCTCGCCTCCAACAGGCCTCGAATCCGAGGCACCGTAGTGCCCGTGTGTTTTCGCCACTTAGACGGCGCGGGCAGCAGAGTCCCCACGGGGACCGGGGATGGTGTGGAGACGGCAGCCACAGCCGCTTCCTCTGGAGGGGGCGTCACTGGCGAGGGCAGTTCTAAGGTCAGGGGCAGGGGCGCGGGTGAGGCCTGGGGCTCCGGGGGCATCAGGAGTCCCGGGGACGCGGAACTGCCAGGGAACCAGACACCCAGCCCTCGAGCCAGGCGCATGGCCGGGGAGGAGGGGGTCACCTCGGGCTCCACCAGGGACGTCCGGCGGGAATCGGAGGCACGGTCGGAGGCCTGCTCTTTGCGGGAGCCCCCGCCCGCGGACGGGTCCGACTGCACATTCCCCATTTCCGACGGAGGTCGGGGACTGTGGTCAAAGAAAGTCAGCCGTTACGGTGGGGACCCCACGAAGCAGACTGTTCTTGGACTTCCTTTTCATCGGCCCGCCCCTGTCCAATATTCTCATAGCCCAGGTCTCTTAGTTGACTGTTCCCTGAGACAGGACGTTCTTTTCGAGTTAAGATCTTGGTCTAGCTCAGGCTGGCCTCGAACTCCAACGATCCTCCTACCCCAGCTTCCCGAGTGCTGGGACTAAAGGCGTGCGCCACCACGCAAGGGCAGCGATTCTTACTCTTAGGCCCCAACTTCCGAAAGTACTAAAGCTTCAACCCTGTCCCTTTGGATGCTTAGATCCTACACTTTGGGCCACGCCCAGGATCTCCAGGCTTTAAGAGCCAGTTCTTGCCAGCCTTTTGGTCAGGCTCTCAGACCACACTATTAAGTTGTGCCCAGTAGTGTACAAGGTATTCATTCATTCAGGCTTCTCTGCCCACTAACCAGGTTCCTGTGAGGTAGGCCCCGCCCTGTTCCCCGATCCCGCCCTCGATTGTCAGGCTCATCATCACCCCGCCGGCCCCAACCTTAAGTCTGGTTTACCTCTGCCTAACAAGTACTAGGTATTGTAGTTAACCTGAAACCTCAGTCCTGACCCTCAGATCACCCACTCTCTCTCTTGGTCGATCATGTGGATCCCTTCTTCTTCGCAGGTAGCAGCAAATTCTGGAGCCTCCTAAATTTCCTGCTTTACTTTGACCACAGGTCTCAACACCTAGGCTCCACCCCTTTCCTCAAGACCCGCCCTGGCTCCGCCTCTCAGAGGACCCCACTCACCTACTCCTCCAGCCGACCAAAGTTCAGATCGTGGCCCCGTGGGCTCTGGGCAGGGCGGGGAACGGCCGTAGCAGAAAATAACCGAAAAGAACGGGGGTGCGGGTGAAGGCAAGTGGGCGAGATAGCGAGGGCGACCCCCGAGATCTACGCCCCACCCCGAGCTCGAGGCCCCACCTTCCTGTGAGCCAACTTGTGCGTGGCCCTTCGAACCTGGATCTCCTTTGGAAATACTCCAGCGTCTTCTTCCCTGTCCTCACGTCCTAAGCCTCCCTAACCCTTTTAGAACGGTCTCCTGGGTCCCTCCCCTTTGTAATGCCCCGCCCATCTTCTTAGTATCTCAAGCTCCGCCCATTGTGAACCTGGCTTAGTATCGCTTCCTTTTCAACTTCTTTTTGGATCCCGCCCCTAAGGAAATTTATTTCTAAGCTCCGCCTTTTTAGATTCCGGCAGCATCTTTTTTCCAAGACCCTGTCATTCCTCCTGCTAGAAAAGCTCATCCAACCCGCCTCTTTCATGACGCACTCTCTGGGTTCCTTCAGCAGTCAAACCGTCTTCCTCAGGCCCTAAGACCCCGCCTTTGGCGAACACCCCCTTCTCGCCCCACCTCTTTTCGAACCTAGCCAGGCACCCAGCCCTCCCCAGTTAGAGCCCAAACAGTGGACCACCACCTCTTTAGAACCCTGAGACCAGGACTAATCTTTGTCCCCTTCTTAAATCACCAGAGACCAAACGTCGAAAATTGGGGGATTTCCTTCTAGATCCTGAGAAAATGGGGGCTGGGGGAGAGTGCTGGTTCGAGCCTGTGCCGGGCTCTAGGACCCAGCGTGCAAATACGCCCGCCTCGTTTTTACCCCTCCCCCAACCGCGCCCCCTCCCCCCACCCGTCTTCCAGGTTCTCCCTCCCTCCCCCTCGCCCCGGCTCCGGGTGCCGGTCTCCTGCGCCGCCCCAGCCAGCAAGGGAGCCGTAGCGAACCGGAGGAGGAGGCCGCGTCGCCGCCGCTCGGAGCCCGGCCGGAACCTCCCAGGCAGGTGCCGAGGGCTGCGAGGGGACCGGGGTTCACACACCGCCTGCCCCAGTGAGGGGGCGATTGGGACCGCGCAGTATCTTCGGCCCACCCGGGTGCTACGACTGGTGATACCCGGCTGGAATGACTAGGAGAGTTAGGGCCCCCAAACTGTGCGGTAGCCATTTGGAGTGCCAGTCATTTTCCATTTGGGGGTCCTGGACTTCTGTGGACGCCCCATTCACAAAATTTCGTCTTGGACCCTCACCATTGAGGACTCTGGACATCTTTCTCCCCAGTAAATAGATGTATAGGGAGCATAGGGCATTCCGATATCCCAGTACCCCATCCCACCTAGGCCCTGCCGTGGGAGGGGGGAAGAGGACCCTTGCCCTCTTTCCTTGCTTCACCTGTTGTCGGGGGAGGCGGGCGGACAAAGGAAACAGCATCACGTGATTGCTCATTCACAAAATCCCATCCCATTGAGAAAAGGGGGCTGGGGGCGCTATGGCTGCCCCCTTCCTCTCTCGAAGGGTCAGGGGAACCCAGCAGCTTGTAGGTGGGAGAGAGAGCAAGAACTCCTTGTCTGGATCCCTAAGATTAGAATTGGTGGCAGTGGGACCGGACCCTAACCCTGATTATTGGGCAGAAGGTTACCTCCCCTGAGCTGGGGGCAGGGTAAAATGTTTCTGAAGGGTGGTGGGGGTGCCTGCAGGGAGGAATCAGTAGCCCTCCCCAACTCTTCCTTTGGGCTTCCTTTGGCTGAGACCCGAGGGAGCGTGCTTGGTTTTTGTGAATGAGATACTCCTTGTGTTTCTTTGGTCACCCCAGTTCCTAGCTATCTCTGCCTCCATCCCTTTTCTCGGCCTCTCTTTCTGGCCATTTCTGGTTCTCTCCTTTCTCCCTGCCCATCTCCTCGATGCTGGGTGACTCAGTGAGCTTTGCATCCGGTCTCATTCATAAATCCGGGAAAGAGGGGGGGGCAGAAGGTTTTTCACCCAGCTAGTGGCCTGAGAGACTGGGTGCAGAGGCAGCGTTGGAAGGAAGGCTCGAGCTGAGTTGATGGGTCCAGGAAAAAATACATATGCGCAGGAAGTGGGGGGGTAATGGGTGGGGCTGTAGGTGCATGATGTGCTGAGAGAGAAGGAGATGGGTTTGAGGGGAGAAGCAGGAGGGAGAGGGGAGGTGGCAAACCAAGGCTCTGGGGATGGGGATAGGGATAATGCATAAAGGAAAGGTAGATACCAGAAAGAAGGTAGGTGGGAGGGATATCACCAAGAAGAAAGAAGCCCTGCTAAAAGAAGGTGGGCATGGGAGGGGAATGATGATGGGTACTGGTGGCTTGTGGCTCTTTGGCTATGAGAGATGCAGGCGAGAGACCAACGCGGGGGAAACTCTGAAAGGAAACTCTTTTGTAAAAATATATTTTATTATTTATTTATTTAAAAGAGAATGAGAATGGGCACACTAGGGCCTACAGTCACTGCAAATGAACTCCAGATGCCGGTGCCCCCTTGTGCATCTGTATTACTTGGGGCCTGGAGAGTCAAACCAGGATCCTTTGGCTTTGCAGGCAAACACCTTAACTGCTAACCATTTCTCCAGCCTCTGAATGGAAACTCTTTTTTTTTTTTAAATTTTTATTAACATTTTCCATGATTATAAAAAAAATCCCATGGTAATTCCCTCCCTCCCCATGAATGGAAACTCTTAAAGGGAGTTAATGGCTTCTGTTGTCTCTGTCCTCCCAACCTCCAGGTACATGGTGCAGGTCCGAGCTGTGGTGATGGCCCGAGATGACTCCAGTGGGGGCTGGCTGCCTGTGGGGGGCGGGGGCCTCAGCCAGGTGAGCTTATGTCGGGTCCGAGGGGCCAGGCCCGAGGGTGGGGCCCGCCAGGGGCACTACGTCATCCACGGGGAGCGCCTCCGGGACCAGAAAGTGAGCCACCCTGGGGCGTGGGGATGGGATGGGTTTTGGGGGAGGCAGGGATGGGACTGGGGGGTGGGGACAAGGAGAGATCAGGTTGTTCCTACACCACTGGAACTCAAGCAGGACGTAGGATGGAGTTTGGAAGTGAATGTCTGATTTATGGAGAAGAGCTGGAAATTAGGGGTATTAGGCAGCTCCTGTTCATTGCCTCTCTGGCTAGTCTGTTACAGCATCCTCTTTACTGGTTTCCCTGCCTCATTCCTGTTCCTCCTCCAACCTCAGTCTGTTCCATAATGATCTTGTTCACACATCCACTTCACATCATGTCTTTCCTGTGCTCAGAACTGTCTCAAGGCTCAAAAATGCTCACCATGAGGCCCTCTACCAACTGGCCTGTCTTCCTTAAGTCCCTGGAGGCATTTGTGGGAGTTCCACTTGGAAGTGTCATATGGTGTTTACAATCCTATGGTATCTGTAATACTAGCACTGGGGAGGCTGAGGCAGGAAGATTGTGAGTTCAAGACCAGTCTTGGCTATATAGTGAAACTTTGTTTCAAAATAAAAGGCTTTGAGAAGGGTAGCATTTCAGGGAAGGGGTCTGCAGGAAAGACATGGCATATTTGGAGTGGTGTGGAAGAAATAGTGATGTTAGACAAGAATAGGGGAGAACAAGCCGAACATGGTGGTACGTGCCTCTAATCTCAGCACTTGGAAGGCAGAGGTAGGAGGTTTGCTGTGAGTTCAAGGCCACCCTGAGACTACATAGTGAATTCCAGGTCAGCCTGGGCTACAGTGAATCCCTACATTGAAAAATTAAAAAAAAAAAAAAAAAAAAAAGAATAGGGGAGAACATGCAGGGTTTGGCCAGCATTGAGGAGGAATGTGTAGAAGTTTAATATCTTTCTGGAAATTTTCTTTTAGGTAAGTTATCAGAGAGGAATTGACTAATTTTTTTTTTTTAATTTAATTTATTAGTTTTCTTTTCAGTAAATACAGGCAGTTTGGTACCATTATTTAGGCTCATCTGTGATCTACCCCCTCCCATTAGACCCTCCTTATTATTGAAAATGGGTCGTGCATTGTGGAGTTAGCCGCCAGTTATTAGTATGATAAATGTCTCTGAAAATCATGACCCAACATGTAACTCTGACATTCTTTCCGCCCCCTCTTCCGCAAGATTTCCCTGAGCCATGTTGGGTTCATTTTTGGTCTGCTTCAGTGCTGAGGTGTTGGGGGCCTCTGAGGCTCTGGCTCTCTGATTTGGTAGGAGTTGATTTTTCTCTGCATTGATCTCCTTCCCCTTTGTGCTGGTATCCAGTTCACAGGAAAACATCACCCTTGCTTATTTCGCCAGTTGTCCTTAGTTTCAGTTGGGCCCCTTCTGAGGTATGTTGGGGCAGCTCTCTTCTTAGGATCTGCATCTATCTTGACTAATATTTTAATATGTTCAGTAAAGTGTGAGGAATATTTGAATCAGGTTTATGAGAAAAAGGTTATTTTGGTTTTATTTTGTTTTGTTTTTCAAGGTAGAGTCTCATTCTAGCCCAGGCTGACCTGGAGTTCACTATGTATTCTCAGGGTGGCCTTATACTCACTGAGATCCTCCTACCAAATGCTGGGATTAAAGACATGAGCCATCATCACCAGCTAGAAAAGGGTTAATTTTTAAGCATTCAACAAAATTTTGGGTTCTTACTGGGGCATCAGAAGAGGAAGTTAGATAAATATAGGGATCGAAGGATTGAGGGAATATTGGTATAAGTATATGTAATAAAATGAGGATATGTTAGGATGTAGTTCAGAAATCTGTACACCTGGGAGTAGGAATGAGGTTGTTGGGATACACAGAGAAGCTAGGGGTCAAGAGGAAGTCATAGGCATGGCTGGGAGTGTCTGACCTAGCCTCTTCCTGCCTTCTTAGACCACCTTGGAGTGTACCCTGAGGCCAGGCCTAGTTTACAACAAAGTGAACCCCATCTTCCACCACTGGAGCCTAGGTGACTGCAAGTTTGGGCTGACATTTCAGAGTCCTGCAGAGGCTGATGAATTCCAGAAGAGTCTGCTGGCTGCACTAGCTGCCCTTGGCCGAGGTGAGAGATGCAGGTGTGGGAGCGATGCTGGGGAGATACACATGGGAGAAGCTAGGAGCTAAGGACTCACTCTCTGCCTCTTTCTCTGCCCCAGGCTCCCTTACCCCTTCTTCTTCCTCTTCCTCCTCCTCTCCTTCCCAGGACACTGCGGAGACTCCCTGCCCTCTGACGGTGAGTCTTGAGGCGCCTCTCAGATGGGAAGGCAAAGGGTTGGTCCTAGTATACAGACATTGCTGAACACCTTCTGTGTAGCAGCTACTGGACAACATGGGGACACAAAATCAGTCCCAAACTAGTGCCAGTTCAATTCTGGTTATTCTAGCTTTTCTGTTCTATCATGATTCATCATTCATTCAAGGGCATTTACTGCACAACTTCTGACTACCAGTGTTTTTAGGCATTGTGAATACCAGTAAGAAAACCAAAATTCCTTTGTTCTTAGAGTTTAAGATTAGAGCAAAAAAGCAGATTTTTTTTTTAAAGATAACTAGCAGGGTGTGGTGGCGCACGCCTTTAATCCCAGCACTCAGGAGGCAGAGGTAGGAGGATCGCCATGAGTTCGTGGCCACCCTGATACTACATAGTGAATTCCAGGTCAGCCAGAGCTACAGTGAGACCTACTCTTTGGCCACCCTGATACTACATAGTGAATTCCAGGTCAGCCAGAGCTGCAGTGAGACCTACTCTTCTTTTCCTACAAAAAAAAAAAAAAAAAAAGATAAACTACAAAAATGATTACATTGCTAGGCATGGTGGCGTGTGCCTTTAATCCCAGCACTTGGGAGGCCAAGGTAGGAGGATTGCTTTGAGTTTGAGACCACCCTGAAACTACATAGTGAATTCTCAGCCTGGGCTAGAGCAAGATGGAAAATTAAATTTAAAAAAAAGAATAAATATTAGGCTGGAGAGATGGTTCAGCGGTTAAGGCAGTTGCCTACAAAGCCTAATGACCCAGGTTCTATCCCCTTGTACCCACAAAAAGCCAAATACACAAAGTGGCACATGTATCTGGAGTTTGTTTGCAATGGCTGGAGGCTCTGATGCAATCATTCTCTCTCTTTCTGTCTTTATTTCTGCTTGCAAATAAATAAATAAAATATTTATATTTTTACTTATATATAACATTTATTTATAAATAAACAAAATCTCCTACCTCTGTGTCATAAATGCTGGGATTAAAGGCATATGCCACCACATTGGCCTATTTTTTTTTCCATTTCTAATGCTTCCTTGAATCTGCCTGTCACAGTTCCCTCTCTCTCTGTCTCTCTCTCTCTGCTGGATATTAAACCCAAGGCCTTCTGCATGCTAGGCAAGCACGGTACCATTGAAATATAGCCCCAGCCAAGGTTCTACTTTCCAAATGGTTAGAATCTGCCTCCCATTTGGTACTTGTCCAACCTAATCTCCTAAACAAGTTTCTCATTGTCACCTTCTCTCATGACTTCTATCATCAGTTCCCCCACACATAATGAGGAGGTCCTTTTTTTTTTGTCTGGGAAAAAGAGATTTATTTTGGCTTACATGCTCCAGGGGATGCTCCACGATGGCAGGGGAAAACAATGGCATCAGCAGAGGGTGAACATCACCCCCTAGCCAACATAAGGTAGACAATAGCAACAGGAGAATGTGCCAAACACTGGCATGGGGAGGCTGGCTATAACACCCTTAAGCCTACCCCAACAATACACTCCTTCCAGGAGGCGTTAATTCCCAAATCTCCATCAGCTAGGAACCTAGCATTCAGAACACCAAAGTTAGCCGGGTGTGGTGGCGCACGCCTTTAATCCCAGCACTTGGGAGGCAGAGGTAGAGGTAGGAGGATTGCCATGAGTTCAAGGCCACCCTGAGATGACAGAGTTAATTCCAGGTCAGCCTGGACCAGAGTCAGACCCTACCTCGAAAAACCAAAAAAAAAAAAAAAAAAGAACACCAAAGTTTATGGGGGACACCTGAATCAAACCACCACATTCTACTCCTGGCCCCCATAAACTGATAACCTTACATGATGTAAAATGCAATGCATTCATCTAACTTTAAAAGTCCCCATAGTTTTTATCAATTCCAATCATGTTCATACACCCCCATAGTCCAAGATCTTTTAACTGAGCCAAATAATACCAAAAAATAACCTCAAAAAAACACTTATTTTCTTAAAATTTTTTGTTTTTTATTTATTTATTTGAGAGCAACAGACAGAGAGAGAAAGAGGCAGATAGAGAGAAAGAGAGAGAATGGGCACGCCAGGGCCTCCAGCCACTGCAAACGAACTCCAGATGCATGCACCCCTTGTGTATCTGGCTTACGTGGGTCCTTGATAATTGACCTCAATTGGGTCCTTAGACTTCACAGGCAAGTGCTTAACCATTAAACCATCTCTCTAGCCCCAGGAGGTCTTTATTGATAGTCAAATCAGATCATACCTTCCCCTCACCCAGAACCCTCCCATAGCTGACAATAAAGGACAAAGTCCTTATAGTAGCATATAAGGTCTCATACCATCTAGACCTGACTTACTCTTCCCCTCACCTTGCCCTAGCTACATTTGCCTCCTCCTCACTCTCACTCCAATAGGGTCAGCACATTCCTTATCTGAGGGCTTTTGCACTAGTGGTTCCTTCTTTCATAGAACATTTCTTCAAATTTCCAAGTGGCTCCCTCCTATTTCAGGGATTTACACAAATGTTACCTTCTTTGTAACCTCACTGAGCAACTTATTTAAAATTGCAATTCCTCAATACCCCTTATCAGTTGTAATTTTCTCTTATCATCTAAGACATTTCCCTTAATTTTTTTTTTCTTTCTGAAAAGACTTTTTTGATTTTTCAAGGTAGGGTTTCACTCTAGCCCAGGTTGACCTGGGATTCACTATGTAGTCTCAGGGTGGCTTCGAACTCACAGCAATCCTCCTACCTCTGTCTCCCAGGTGCTGGGATTAAAGGCGTGTGCCATCATGTCTGGCTCAAAAAGACTTTTCTAATCTACTAGCTTACTGTTTATCTCCCATGATACAAGGTCAGCTTCAGGAGGCCAAGGATCTTTTGCTGGCTCCTTGCTTCACCTCCAATGCCTAAAAGAGTGCCTGGTACACAGTAAGTGTTCAGTAGCTGGGTTGAATAAATTAATCAAATGAATGAATAAATGAGACAATGTCATGGTGCATTCTGGCACTTTCTGACAACAGTGGTAGTTGCTGAGAACACCAGGAAGAACAAAACTAGTTCCTTGGGCAGAAAAAGGGGGAAGTATGGGGATAGACGTGTGGTCACAGCAGTCACAGACATTTCCTGTATATGGAACTCTTACTCAGAGCTAGAACCTGCACAGCAGCCTTTGTGACTGCATGTCATGGTACTAGATGTAAACTGAGGTAGTGAACAGATGAAGTCGCCATTAATGTCCAATTTACAGAAAGATTACAGAGGGGTTGACTCTGGTTTGGATAGAAGCAGAGCACCAGGAATGAGGAAACTCTCAGGGGAGGGGATGAGGAAGGAAGCTTCTTACTGGTTAAGGGAGAGGGCTCTGTGAAGTGAGAGGATGGTGATCTGAGCAGTTAGGAGAGGAGGTAATAATAGTTACCATTTCTGGATCCATGAGTGGTAGCACACATCTGTAATCCCAGCTACTAATGAGGGAAGACAGGAGGATAGAGAGTTACATAGGGAGATCTAAAAAACCAAGGGCTATGGGTAGGACTCAGTGATAAAGATCTTGCCTAGAGTGCACTCGTGAGGGGCTGGGAGTCTAGCTCAGCAGTAGAGTGCTAGCCTAGTATGTAGAAGGCCTTATTTCCATCAGCAGCTCTGTGTGTGGGGAGGGGACGGGTGTAGAATTTTTAGGTTTCCTGTGTACTTCCAGTATGTGAGGTGCCTTGACAATGTCCTAGTCATACCCCTCTGAATAGCTACTACGATGAAGCCCATTTTACAGAGGAAGACATTGGAACTCAGAATGAGGTCTTGAACTTGGGCCTTCCTGGCTCTCAATGGAAGGGAGGTCTGTGTGAGGGCATTAGCTATGCTGAAGAGGGTGGGTACTTCTTGTGCTGAGGGCTCGAATCTCCCCAGTCTCATGTGGACAGCGACTCATCCTCCAGTCACAGCCGCCAGGAGATGCCTCCCTCTGCTGCCATGGTACCTATTGTCACCTTGGAATCAACTTCCACCTTTGGACTGGCCACACCCCCACAGCTCCACTGCTGCTCTACTCAGGTGTGACCTCAGTTCCTTAAGGGATAGTTTGGGTAGAATAGGGCTGTGTGTCCCTAAGGTGAGAGATGAGGCCCAGGAACTGAGAAATGGCACAGAACCCAGGGACCTGACCTGATTACTGGGTTTGGGGGTGGGCAGGAAATAGAAAGAGTCCTGGGTTTCAGGCTGGGATGTAGTGCAGTGGTACAGTACTTGCCTAGCATGGGGAAAGTTCTGGGTTCAATCCCTAGCATGTGGGAAGAAAGAAAGAGGCCTGGGTTCTTCAGAGGGCTGGGCAGGGAGCTTACCATGTCTTCACTCTTGGAGATTTGGAGCCTGTTAGATTTTAGGGTCAAGATTTAGTGAGGCACCTTATTCTGTAGTCAAACCATTTCTTTTGTTCAAGAATATATAACTTTTTTTGAGGTAGGGTCTCACTCTAACCCTAATCTACCACACCTGGCTCTGCCCGGGGAAGGGGGGTGTCTAGATTCCACAGGGGCTTGAGTAATGATGTGGACAGATGTTTGAGTATGGTAGATGCTGGTAATAATGCAAAGACTCCTTTACTCCTTAGGACTGCTTCTTTATCCTGAAGGTGGGGGTAACTGGGAGTTGGGACTCCTGGATATTGAGAGTGATAGGACTGGGAAGCCTTAAGTCACTAGGAGCTTAAGGTGTGTGTTTGGTGCCAGCATTTGTCTGTCTCTGTGGGCTGAGGGTTTTGGGAGAGGAGCAGGCTGGGCTCTTGGAAAATCTGAACCATGAATCCTGGAGAGTCCTGGGTGACTGGTGCTTGTAGCTGTTTGGAGTTTTGTGTCTTCTGAGCCTGGGATAGAGTGGGTTGGGGTGGGAGGATGACGTGCAAGGTGAGTCTCAGATCTCACTAACCTGATTTCCTTGTTCCTTGGTTCTGTAGAGCTACCCTCCACTTCTACCTTTCACTGGGATTCCGGAGCCCTCAGAATCTGTGGCTGGGGCAGGGAGCCATGGCTGGGGTGGTCGTGGCTACGAGGATTACCGGAGATCTGGTCCACAGACACCTCTTGCCCTGTCCACCTGTGTCGTGCGCTTCGCCAAGACTGGTGTGTTGAGGGGTGCAGCCCTTGGCCCTCCAATGTCACTACCTGTCCCTCTCACCGAGGCTGCACCCCCAGCACCCCCTGCTCGCTCACCCCCGGGCCCAGGCCTCACTCCTGCTCCAGCCAAGGCCTCCCCAGAGGCAGAGGAGGCAGCTCGCTGTGTGCACTGCCGAGCCCTCTTCCGTCGCCGAGCTGATGGGCGTGGTGGTCGCTGTGCAGAGGCCCCGGACCCAGGTCGCCTTCTGGTGAGGCGCCTCAGCTGCTTGTGGTGTGCAGAGAGCTTGCTCTACCACTGCCTGTCAGATGCCGAAGGTGACTTCTCGGACCCATGCGCCTGCGAGCCGGGCCACCCACGCCCTGCAGCACGCTGGGCCGCACTGGCTGCGCTCTCGCTGGCTGTGCCCTGCCTTTGCTGCTATGCACCCCTGCGTGCGTGTCATTGGGTCGCAGCGCGATGTGGCTGTGCTGGCTGTGGGGGTCGTCATGAAGAGGCTGCCCGGTGAGGACAGCCTGAAAGGTCCGGAAACCGGACTGGGGACCCAAAATGGAGTTTCCAGGACCTCAAACTCAGTTTGAGCCTAAAACCCAAACCTAGGCACACCTGAAATTTAGAGCTTGCATTTGGATTAAGAGACCCCAGATCTGGAACGTGAACTCCAAATCTAGCCCTGAGACCCCCAGACCCAGCTCCATGGAGGTGTCTGTCAAGAGGACCCAGGTGTCCTGAATTCTGGATTCCCCCCTTCTCTTACTCACTAAGGCGACTCCAGAGGGCCTGGGGAACACACAAATTACTGGGAGATTCAGGGACCGGGAACCCTGACTCTCCATATGCCCAAGCTAAATTCGGGTCGTACTAGTACCATGAAACTCACAGATTATCTGCCCCAAATTAGTCAGGAGTTGCTAATACCTGACCCTATTTACAGTGACTCCCAGTCTTGAGATCAGAGGACCCAGAATCACCCCCAAGTGGTCCCTAAGCTTTCACTGGAGACCTGGCATACCTACATCTTGGGTGCTCTTGAAGTCCCAGGATCTCTGAGATGCCAAACCCTTGTGGATTTGAGGTTCCAGATTGGTTTTGAATCAACAGACACTGGCCCAAGTCTACCTACAGACTTGGTCTTTGATTGATGTCCAGGTGACCTCCAGATGCCCTAGGACTGCAGATTTAATTTGCACTAAGTCCTTAGATAAGGTCAATCATGAGTGGTCCTCTGGCCAAAATAATATGGCAGGCTTGTTCCAGAGCTGAGTAAACTCCAGGTGGCAGACAATAAGATTATCTGGGAGCTAGGGATTGAAGATCTCTATAGACCCACCTGACCCAAGCCAGTATTCTTGGGAGCTTTGGGCCTCATGTATGGGTTCTGAGGAGCCTGGTATTCCCATAGGTATGGCTGCAGGCCACCAGCATTTTGGGCTCAACACACTGGTTGCAAGTCCTCAGTTAGCCCTCTTTCAGTTTCCCCTAGATTTGGATACCGAGACCAAAAATGTTTATGACTCTTTGGCTTCCTTCTCTCCCCAATCCCTTAAGGCTGGATTTGCACAGCAGTAATTTTGGGGCTAGCTATTGCCCTGCAGTAACCCTCATTTGATTTCCCCAGCCTTCAGACACACTCCTTCAAGCCCAATTTTGAGTCCTATCCCCAGTCAAGCTCCCAGAAGATGGGGTGGTCACAATCCAGGCCTCTGATCCTTTAGTCCCAAATTCCTGAGTGACTCCACCATGCTTTAAGAGCACTGACTCTAAGACGCCATGGTGACATTGACCCTAGGTGCAATGTTCTAGTCCCTACAACCTTGGGATTGTTTTTAACCCAAGACCTTGATTTTTTCATGCTGGATATGTTCAGATCCAGGATGCCCCAGGACCCTAGCACCCTTAGACTCCATATTTCCTTGGATCACTTTAGACTGACGAAGCCCCAGGATTCTTTACCTGTTTCCCTGGGTTCTGCTTGTACTCCTTCTGAGGATCATTGCCCCTCCAAATCCTGCCATCCATGGGTCCATGAAATCCCAAAGTTATAGTAATCCTCGCAATTACCCTTTATCCTAGGGGAAAACCACATGTTTAAACTCATATTCCTGGATTCCAGAGCCGCCTAGCATCTCCTCTGACCTGTAGGGCCTGGTATTGCCACAGAAGATTATATATTCTTGACTAAGTAAAAACAGACAGCTGCTGTATTTGGGCAAGCTGGATGATCAGAGGAAGGTTTGCCCTTCTTGAGTTTGCACGGCAGTAATTTTTGGGCTAGCTATTGCCAGGTAGAAACCTCCGTCAGATTTCCCCCAGCCTTGAGACACACCTTCAAGCCCAGTTTTGAGCCCTATCAAGTCTACTCCATTAACCTCTTTCATCTCAGAGTTGGAGATTTCTTTGGAAAGCTGAAAGGCCTATTTCATGGCCCCTTCCCCAGACTCCTTTTCCAGAAAAGAGGAATGCTACAGTCTCTTTTCCCCAAGTACAGAGGGGTGTCCTGAGTACCTAAGGCCTAGTGTCCTGGATTTGGGGAATAAGACAAGACTTTTTATGGGTTTAGAACCTGCATCTGGCTATAAGCACTTGGGAATGTGCACTCACCTTTTCCTCCATTATCCAGATAGGTAAACTTGTGAGGATTTGAGGGATAGAGATTTCCATCACTTCCTTTAAATTATTAACTATTACATCCGGAACCTGTGAGATTCCGCTCTCCCAACCTGGGATGGGTGAGAGAAAATGGAGGTGGGGGTTGCCCCTCCCATTCCCACTCTGCCCATTGCTCATCATTGTCATACCCACCAGAGCTGAGGGTAGAGGGGCTAGGACAGCCTGGGTCCCCATCTCCCTCTCTGTGCCTCAGTCTCCCCCTTCTGTGGTGGGCTGGGGGAAGCTCCATTCTTAACCTACCTCGTTTTAGGAGGGGTAGGGTGGGGGACCAGAGTGCTGCATGGTGCTGTGAGGTCTTCAGATTAACCAGTGGGGGGGTCCCCAGCCTTCAATTCTCAGCACCACCTCTCCCAGCCCTGCTTCTTACTGATACCCACCTCTAATCCATGATTACTCTTCATTGCCCCCACATCTGGGGTGCTTGGAGGACTGACCCTGGGAGCCAGGAAAACCTCAGACCCTGGAGCCCCCAGGCCCAATTTCTCAGTCACTTGCCCTTTGGATAGGATGCTTTAGCCCCTCAGACTTGTGGGGGAGGCATCCCAACATTTATCTTCCTGATCTCTATTCCAAGCTTGTCTCAATATTAGCATCAGTGCAGGCTGAATTGGTAGCAAGATGGGGGCCAAAGACCCAGCTTTGTTGTGGAATTGTGGGGGCTTGAGATCTGCTCCAAGAAATGTCTGTGACAAAGTCTGAGCCAGTATTCTTTATTTGCATTGATGCGCTCTGCCTACTTGCTTTCCTGAACTGCCTTACAAATCTGCATTTCTTCTGTCCTACTACATCCTTAAGTCCTAAGCAGACCATCCAGTTGAGTTTTATACATCCAGTCACTAGGTGCATTTATTGAGCACCTAGCATGTGCCTAGCAAGTCCTGCAGTAGGCACTAACAGGGAACAAACAGACATTCAAATAAAGCTTTAGAGGTGGAATAGGGGGTCTGTGGGTGTGTGCAGGGAACATCCTGTGAGTCACTAAGGTAGTGTACCTGGCAAGTCTAAACATCATAGGAGCTGTTACAATGACTGGAGGGGAGAAAACAAGGAACGTTCTGGGAGAGGAGGGTGTAGAGGTGATGGGTAGATCTGCCAACCTTGCAAGCCATTGTTTGTATTTTTTTTTAAACAGTTGAAATGGAGCCTCAAGAAGGCTTCAGTGAGTGGGTTCTGACCTGACTCATGTTCCCAAGCTCCCTGTGTCTGTCTGGGAATCAAACATGAGTGGGGAGGGCCGACAGGAGGCTGTTGTAATGCTCCTTGGGGAAGCAATGGTGGATAGGACTAGAGTGAGGGTAGTGGGTGGGGGTTGGGGAGAATACTGAAATGTTTTTTTTTTTTTTTTTTTTGAGGTAGGATCTTGCTGTTGCCTGGGCTGACCTGGAACTTAGTCTCAGGCTAGCCTCGAACTCAACACAGTCCTACCTCTGCCTCCTGAGTGCTGGGATTAAAGGCATGCATCACCACATTCGGCTCCTGAAACTATTTTGAAAGGAGAGTCCACAAATTTATTTATTTATATATATATATATATATATATATATATATATATATATGTGTGTGTGTGTGTGTGTGTGTGTGTGTGTGTGTGTGTGTGTGTGTGTATACATACATATATATATTTATATATATATGGTTTGATATCAAGAAAGAAATCAAGACCAGGAATGTAGCTCAGAGGTCAAGCATGGGACAATGGTCTGGGTTCAATCCCCAGCACAAAAAGAAAATGAACCAAAGATACTAGCCCAAATGTTTGGACTGAAATTTTTTATTTTTATTTTCTGAAGCAGGGTTTCACTGTAGCCCAGACTGACCTGGAATTCATTCTGTAGTCCAGGTTAGTCTTGAACTTACAGTGATCCTCTTACTCAGCCTCTCAAGTGTTCACATTAAAGGCATGAGCTACCACACCCAGCTAATTTTTTAAAAAAATTTTGTTTATTTATTTGAGAGCTAGAAAGAGGCAGACAGAGAGAGAATGGGTGCATCATGGTCTCCAGCCACTGGAAATGAACTCCAGATGCATATGCCACTTTGTGCATCTGGTTTATGTGGGTACTGGAGAATCGAGCCTTAAACTGAGGTCCTTAAACTGGGGTCCTTAGGCTTCATAGGCAAGCACTTAACCGCTAAGCCATCTCTCCAGCCCAAATGTTTTATGTAATTTAGGTCAAGTAATCCCCAGGTATATGGAGGAACCAGAATAAGAACAAGTTCAGCCTCCCCCACTTTTTTTTAACATGAGAGCAAATTGGCACTCCAGGTCCTCCAGCCACTGCACTGGAACTTCAGATGTGTGTGCCATCTTTTGGGCATGTGTAACCTTGCATGTCTGGCTTATGTGGGACTTGGAGAGCTGAACTGAACATGGGTCCTTAGGCTTTGCAAGGAAGCACCTTAACCGCTAAGCCACTCTCCAGCCCCTTTTGTTTTTTTTAGAGTCTCCCACCCACTCCAAGTAGAATGAAAATAGAAAATATTAGAACTGTAACAATGACTTCATTGATATTTTTGTATGTGGTATATATTAACATGTATGTATAGATGTAGCACCCTGTGTGCACACTTGAGGAGGCCACAGGAGAATGTTGGGATCCCCTCCATTACTTATCCACAGGTTTCCTTGAGACAAAATCAATGATTCTATTTTTTTTTAAGTATTTGTTTGAGAGAGTGAAAGAGTTAGAGAGGAGAATGGTGTGCCAGGGCCTTCAGCCACTGCGAATGAATTCCAGACGCCACCTTGTGCATCTGGCTTACAAGGGGCCTGGGAAATTGAACTGGGGTTCTTTGGCTTTGCAGGCAAGCACCTTAACCATTAAGCCATCTCTCCAGCCCTGTTTGTTTATTGATTGATTGATTTGTAAAATACCACATTTTATTCAGATGTTACAAAGGAATGCAGAAAGGGGAAGGCTGGGATATTTATTTTTGTGTTTTGGAGGTAGGGTCTCGCTCTAGCCCAGGCTACCTGGAACACACTCTGTGGCCTCAGGCTGGCCTCAAACTCATGGCAATTCTATCTCCTGAGTGCTAGGACTAAAGGTGTGAGCCACTATGCCTGGCTATTTTTATTTTTTTAGGCAGGGTCTCACTCTAGCTCACACTGACCTGGAACTCAGTCTATAGCCCAGCATAGTTTTGCAGTGATACTCCTACCTCAGCCTCTGAGTGCAGTACCACCATGCCTAGATCTCCAACTGACTCTGAAACTTGTCTTCAAGAGTCCCAGTGATTCTCTGGTCTTGGCTTCCTACAGGACTGGGAATAACAATCTTTCTTTCTTTGTCAGCCTCCCAAGTGCTAGGATTATAGTCATGAATCACTAGATCCAGAATTATTTTGTTTTTTTCAAGGTAGAGTACCACTTTAGTCCGGGCTGGCCTGGAATTTACTCTGTAGTCCCAGGCTAGCCTTGAACTCACAGAGATCCTCTGCCTCCCAAGTGCTGGGATGAAAGGTGCATGTCACCATGACTGGATATATGTATTTTTTTTTAAGGGGAGAAAGAAGCAGATAAAGAGATTGAGTGCATCAGGGTCTTCAGCCACTGCAAACGAACTCCAGACACATGTGTTACCTTGTGCATTTGACTTGCTTGAGTCCTGGGAAATTGAACCTAAGTCCTTGGCTTTGCAGGCAAGTGCCTTAACTACTAAGCCATCTCTTCAACCTTGACTTAATTTGTGTGTGTGTGTGTGTGTGTGTGTGTGTGTGCGCGTGCGCCCTTCAGTGTCCTGTGTACTCACTTGCTGGGGCGCTTGCCTGTGGTGGCCAGAGCAGAATGTCAGGTGTCCCATTAATCTCTTTTCCACTCATTCTTTTTTTTTTTTTTTAATTTTTTTTTTTTAATTTATTTGAGAGCGACAGACACAGAGAGAAAGACAGATAGAGGGAGAGAGAGAGAATGGGCGCGCCAGGGCTTCCAGCCTCTGCAAACGAACTCCAGACACGTGTGCCCCCTTGTGCATCTGGCTAATGTGGGACCTGGGGAACTGAGCCTCGAACCGGGATCTTTAGGCTTCACAGGCAAGCGCTTAACCGCTAAGCCATCTCTCCAGCCCTCCACTCATTCTTTTGAGCCAGAGTCTCTTACTCATACCAGGAATTGCTGTTTTTCCAGCCCAGATGATCTTTGGTTGCTGTTTCCCTTTGTGAGACTGAGTTACAGGTATGTGTGGCCACACTCGGCTGTTTACATATGATCTGGAGATTTGAACTTGGTGGTTTCAGGACCCTTATGCTTGTGCAAAAAGTGCACTTAATTGTGGAATGATGAATTTTTTTCCTCAATTTTTATTAACATTTTCCATGATTATAAAAAAATTACCATGGTAATACCCTCCCTCCCCCCACTTTCCCCTTTGAAATTCCATTCCCCATCATGTCCCCTCCCCATCTCAATCAGTCTCTCTTTTATTTTGATGTCATCATCTTTTCCTCCTCTTATGATGATCTTGTGTAGATAGTGTCAGGCACTATGAGGTCATGGATATCCAGGCCATTTTAATGTCTGGAGGGAGCACATTGTAAGGAGTCCTACCCTTCCTTTGGCTCTTACATTCTTTCCGCCACCTCTTCCGCATTAGACCCTGAGTCTTGGGAGGTGTGATGGAGATGTTACTCAGTACTCCAGTCACTTCTTTCCAGCACTATGATACCTTCTGAGTTGTCCCAAGGTCACTGCCATCTGAAAAGAGAAGATGGAATGATGAATTTTTAAATTGTATTTGTGTGTATATATGGGCACATCAGGATCTCCTGCTGCAGCAAATAAATGCCTATCTGGTTTTTCATGGGTGGCTAAAGATTTGAACACAGATTGGCGGGCTCTACAAACCAGTACTTGTAATCTCCCAGCCTCTGGAATGATGATCTTTTTAAAACTTTATTTGAGATACAAAGAGGCAGATAGCAAGAGAGAGAGAAAACACACATCAGGGCCTCCTGCTACTGCAAATGAACTCTAGATGCATGTGCCACTTTGTGTATCTGGCTTTACATGGGTACTGGGAAATTGAACCAAGGCCATCAACCTTTGAAAACAAGTGCTGTTAACCACTGAGGCATCTCTCCAGCCCTGAGGAATGATGATTTTTAACAAAATAAGCAACAACAGAAATAGGCTCAGGGGTTTAAAAGACATGGAATTTAGAATTAGATTGTAGAGTTCTGGCACCACCCTGGATTCACTCTGATTTACCCTTTGTGGGAGGAAAGTGTCCTGCCACTGTAATCCCAGCCCTTGAAAAGTAGAGGCAGGGCAGACTTTAAGGTCATCCTTAGCTACAGAGTTCAAGGCCCTATTCCAAAAGAACAGACACCCTTTGTGAACCTGCTTGTGAAATAGGACCAACATACTTAAGCCCAGTACACAGTGCTCAATATATTTGTTATTCAACTGAGTCCCTGTCAAGTCCTATGCATCATTTAAGCACCATTTACATAAGGACTAGTTAATATTTACAAAGGGCCTTAAGAGTAGATTACTAGGAAGCTGGGAGTGGTAGTGCAAGCCTTTAGTCCTAGCACTTGGTAGGCTGAGGTAGGCGGATCAAAGTGAGTTTCGGGCCATCCTGGGGCTACAGAGTGAGTTCTAGGTCAGCTTGGGCTAGAGTGAGGCACTATCTTGGAGGTGGGGGTGGGGAGAGAGTAGGAAGGTTGGCACATGCCTATCATTCCAGTGCTTAGGAGGCAGAGACAGGAGGGTCTGCAGTTAGCTTTGAATATAGTGAATTGTCTTTTTTTTTTGTAGGGTCTCACTCTGGCCTAGGCTGACCTCTCAGGCTGGCCTTGAACTCATGGCAATCTTCCTACCTCTGCCTCCAGAGTGATGGGATTAAAGGTATACACCACCATGCCCCAGTGTGAATCCTTTTTTTTTTTTTTTTTTTTTTAGTTTTGTGTTCAGCAAATACAGTCAGTTTGGTACCCTTATTAGGCTCATTGGTGACCTACCTCCTCCCCACTGACCCCTCCTTGTTGAGATATATGGGTCGTACATTGTGGAGTTAGCCCACAGTTATGGGTAAAATAAATGTGTCTGCATATCATGACCCAACATGTGGCACTGACATTCTTTCCGCCTCCTGTTCCGCAAAATTTCCCTGAGGCACTTGGGTTCATTTTTGGTCTGCTTCAGTGATGAGGTGTTGGGGGCCTCTGAGGCTCTGGCTCTCTGATTTGGTAGGAGTTGATTTTTCTCTGTGTTGGTCTCCTTCCCCCTTGTGCTGGTATCCGGTTCATCAGGAAAACTGCACCCTTGCTTGTTTTGCCAATTTTTCTTAGTTTCAGCTGGGGACCCTTTTGAGGTATGGTGGGGTGACTCTCTCCTTAGGATCTACATCTATCTTTCCCTGGATTTGCAGCGCAGCTAGGCGGTCACCATCTTGGCAGGAAGTCCTGAATCCTGTCTTTCATTTAAAAAAAAAAAAAAAAAAAAAAGCAGTAGCCAGGCATCATGTCTCACATCATTAATCCCAGCACTTGGGAGGCTGAGGTAGGATCACAATGAGTTCCAGGCAAGCCTGGGCTGGAGTGAGACGGCAAACAAAAAAATATATGCTCTTATTATCCTCTTATCTCCCTTATATAGCTGGGAAGCCAATTTGGTAGGAAACTGAGCTAGTTAAAGATGGAGTCAAACCCCAACTCTGTCTACCTCTTTTCTGGAGTGTAAGTTCATTCTGCATTCTCTGTACTGTTATTGTGCCTGCTCTTTCTCTTCAAGGCTTAGAGAAGCAGAGGTGTAAGTAGCATAAGGGGCCCACTGCAGCGATGTCAGGAAAGGAAGGCTTAGCTGTGGAGGGAGTGCGTATGAAGAGGGATCTGCCATAATTCCAGCTGTAAAATGTAAAAAGACAATCTGGATTTGATAGGACTTGAACAACAACTGGTCTGGGATGTGTTAAGAACAGAGGGCAGCCAGAGTGGTGGTGTACACTTGTAATCTAACGCAGAGGCCCAGAGGACAGTTTGAGGTTAGCAAAATCCTGTTTCAAAAAAACAAAAGCCGGGCGTAGTGGCCCATGCCTTTCTTTAATCCCAGCACTCAGGAGGCAGACTGAGGCCAATTTGAGATTATATAGTGAATTGCAGGTCAGCTTGGGCTACAGTGAGACCCTTCCTCAAAAAACAAACATAAAACAATCGCAACAACACTGGGCAAACGAGGCTGGCTGAGGAAAAAGAAGCCAAAGTTGCTTTTTTGTCCTACAGAAACATTCCCCAGCTTTTGACAACTGTGGATCCTAAAGCCAGCTATAAAATTTACCACCCAACAGGTTACCTAAAGGGTAGCGTGGGTGGACGGAGCTTTAAGCCTTCTGAACTAATGGGAGCTCCGAACCCTTCCGCAGAGCCTGCCCCCTGCCAGGAGAGGCCGCCGCCAGAGCCCAGGGCGGCGTTTCTAGGAAGCCGGTGGAGGCGGAAGCGCGGGAGGGGTCCTCGGTGGCCCAGGACTTGCTCTAGGGTGCCGGGCTATGAGGCGTACTTGGGGTGGGGAGTCAGAAAGGAAGGGTTCGGCCGGGCGTGGTGGCGCACGCCTCTAATCCAGCTCTCGGGAGGCACAGATAGGAGGATCGCCGCGAGTTCGAGGCCAGCCTGAGACTACATAGTGAATTACAGGTTAGCCTGGGCTAGAGTGAGACCCTACCTCGAAAAACAAAACAAAACAATAAAAGGTGGGATCCTCCTGACGCACGCCCCGCCGCAGGCATGGGGCTTTTTCGAGAAGCGGCGTCGCCGGGCGCTCTGGAGCAGCGAGAGGCGGGCGTGGAAGAGCTGAGCGCCGGCCAGGAGGCTGGAGGAGTTACGGTGGCGCCCCGGGGTCCGGCACGGCCTCCACGCCCTGACGCCCCCCACCTCCTGCAAGCCCGGGAGCTGAAGAGCTGGCCGGCCAGCAGCAAGCACTGCGCGACCGGATCGTGAGTACGAGAGGGCCAGGCGGTGCAGCGCAAGCCAGGAGGAAGTGCCCGCCTTCTGCGTGAGCCCCGGTGGCCTTGGGAGGCGGAAGTGGGCGGGTTTAGAATAGAATATTGAAGAACCAGAAAAGTGGCCCAGTCTGTGAGGCGAGCCAGAGGTTCCCAAGTGAGACGGGGCGGGACTAGAATTCTAGATGAAAGACTGCCAACGATGGAATTGGACCAGCCACGTAGTTCAGATTTGGCCTTGGATGGGTGGGGCTTATTCTGGAGGCGGAGCCACAGTTCTACGTGGGCTGGGCTAAGCGGGGTAGCTGTCTCCATTGTACCTCCGTGAATCCCTTTTCTTATTTTTAGGGTTTCTTTGCTCGGAGCTCCACAACTCTAGCTGGATCCCAGTCCTATTGGGGAAGAGAAAAAGGAGAGAGCTGGCATGGTCTATGAACTGGTGCTTACACTCCAACTCTGGGGCTCCCTATACCCATTCATGGGACCAGGGCCAGCCAGCTACTTGGAGAGTTTCACACTAAGGTAGAGAGACACCCCACCTTGTTTCAATAGAGGATCTTGACTTCAAACGCGACTATAGCAAGAATGCCTAACCACAAGGATAGCTTGAGAGCTTTCCCGGGACCTGGTTCCACAGAGCTGAGGGAAATTGAAATCCGTAGAGAGTGTCCATCCTGTTTGTGCCTCAGTTGGCCTTTGACTTCTGTCATCAGATCTTGGATGTGGTGCCTTCTCTGCCTGCAGATTCCATGAAACCCCTCCTTAGCTTCCTCCTGGATGCAGCACGATGGGTAAGAGTGTGTACTGCTATGAGCAGAGTCTTCACTCCGAGACTCTATTCCTGGTTGAATTCCAAGGGTGATACTGCCATGACCTAATTATCTCCACCTAGGGTCTACCTCTTAGAGGTTTTACCACTTTTTATTTTTTGCTTCTGTATGTATGCATGTATGTATGTACATGAGTGTGTGTGAGTGTGGTGTGCATGCATGTGGAGGTCAGAGGTCAATGTCAGGTGTCTTCCTCAATCATTTTATTTTGAGACAGGGTCTCTCATTTAACCAGGAGCATCTCCCAAACCTCATTTTTTCCATATATATATGTACACACACACACACACACACACACATATATACACACACATATATATATTGTATTTATTTATTTGTGAGGGAGAGAGAAGCTGGACATGGTGGCACACACCTTTAATCCCAGCACTTGGGAGGTATAGGTAGGAGGATTGCCGTAAATTTGAGGCCACCCAGAGCCTACATAGTGAATTCCAGGTCAGCCTGAGCTAGAGTGAGACCTTACCTTGGAAAAACCAAAATGAATAAATAAAAATAAAGAGAGAATGGGCATATCAGGGCCTCTAGCCACTGTAAATGAACTCCAGACACATTTGCCACCTTGTGCATCTGGCTTTACATGGGTACTGAGGAATTGAACTTGTGTCCCAAATTTGGCTTTGTAGTCAAGTGTCTTAACTGCTAGGGTAACTCTCCAGCCCCCCCTTTTTTTTCTTTTTTGTTTTTTCGAGGTAGGGTCTCATTCTAGCCCAAGCTCACCTGGAAATCACTATGTAGTCCCCGGGGGGCCTTGAAGTCATGGCGAACCTTTTATCTCTGTTTCCCAAATTCTGGGATTAAAGACATACACTACCACACCTGGCTCAATTTTTTTTTCTTCTATGAGATAGGGTCTTGCTCTAGCCCAGGCTGACCTGAAATTCACTATGTAGTCTCACGGTGGCCTCAAACTTACTGCGATCCTCCTATCTCTGCCTCCCAAGTGCACCACCACACCCGGCTGATTTTTTTTTTTTTTTTGAGACAGGGTCTCATGTAGCCCAGGCTGGCTTCAAACTTGCTATGTAGAGAAGGATGATCTTATACTTCTGATCTTCCTGCCTCTACCTCCTGAGTGCTGAAATTATAAACTTGTGTCACCATACCAGGTTTAAGAATCAAACCCAGTGCATGCTAGGCAAATACTCTACTAACTGAGGCACATCTCCAGCCCTCTGTCACTTCTAGTGTGTGTAGTAGTAGTGGTAATGGTAGTAGTGTGGTATATGTATGGGCCCCATGTACATATATGTAGAGGCCAGATGAAAATGTCATGTATACTATATAACTCATCCATGTTTCCTTGAGACAGAATCTCTTAATATGACCAATGAGGTCCAGCAATTCTCTAGTCTCTGCTCCCCACAGGGCTGGAGTTACAGGCATGTATGGTCACTAACTAATAACTGGGGAATTAAACTCAGGGCAAATCAGGTCTTCTTTTTTTTTTTTTTTTTTTTGGTTTTTCGAGGTAGGGTCTCACTCTAGCCCAGGCTGACCTGGAATTCACTATGGAGTCTCAGGGTGGCCTTGTACTCACAGCGATCATCCTACCTCTGCCTCCCGAGTGCTGGGATTAAAGGCATGCGCCACCACACCCAGCTTAAATCAGGTCTTCTTAAGCCCTCATGCATGCATAGCAAGCACTCTTACTTGAGTCATCTCCTGGCTCGCTACTACTTTTTTTTTTTGAGGTAGGACCTTGCTCTAGCCCAGGTTATCCTGGAATTCACTATGTAGTCTCAGGCTGGCCTTGAACTCACAGAGATCCTCTTATCTCAGCCTCCTGAGTGCTGGGATTAAAGGTGTGTACCACCAGGCCTGGCATACTACCACTTCTTAACAGCATTATGTTAGGAAACAAAGGTATATGTACCTTTGTGGTACAGACCACATCTAAAGCATGGAGAGGCTCTGAGTGGAGACTACATGCTTCCGAGATAACGGATCTCACATCAGGTGGCTCTATAAGCACCTTGGGCATATTTCATCATGTGTCTCTCCCCACTGCAGGCCCAGGGAGAAGCCATGAAGGCAGTGCTGTTCCCAGTTCAAGAGGTTCTGACCCCAGAATCAGATGTCTCCATTGCACGTGTGCTGGCTGTCCGAGCTGACCTTTCTTATCTGTTGTGCTATCAATAAGGTGGGCATACCTGGGGCAGACAGAGACCCTGGCATCTTTGGCTTTCAAATTGGACTTTCACCCTTTGCTGTGGTCCATGATTATTCTGTCCTTCCCAGATTTCTGCTCCAGTGTTCTTCCTGGTTCCTGACTCTAGACTTACCACCCTAATCTAGCCATTTCATATATAGCTAGAAGGGACTTTTATGTATTATAGGTGTTTTTTTTTTTTTTCTGGGTGTGGGAGGGGTGGTCTTTTCAAGGTAGGGTTTCCTTCTAGCCCAAACTAACCTGGAACTCATTCTGTGGTCCTATGCTGGCCTCAAAGTCACAGTGATCCTCTTCTGTATGTCTCCTGGGTGCTGGGCTTAAAAGCACATGCCACCACACTGAGCTGGTTTGTTTTTGAGATACCCTGGCTGGCTTTGCAGCTAAGGCTGGCCTTGAAATTATTATTATTTTTTTGGGGGGGGGCGTATCAATATTTATTGAAATACTGAAAAAAATTCCATTTTATTGAGGAAATTCCTGGCAAGAACTGACACAACAATGTGTATTTCACTGATACTGTAAGAAAACATCAACAAGTAACCAACTTCACACTCTAAACATTGCATGGATTCAAGTCCAAGGCAGCTGCAGAATATCTGTAATATAAATGTCCAGACATTACAGATTGTCTGTTTACAAACATAGACCAACTATAATAAACCAAGGTAAGCCAGTAACCTTTCTATTCAAGTCTGCTGTTGTTAATAAACCCCGTAATTGATAAGGCAGTTGGCTAAGTAAATGTCTGGTTTCAAACTGGTTAATGAGTAACATCAGAAAATGTCACTGGCCACCCTTGGATGAGCCACAGATGCTGTCTATGGCGTATGCTTCAGATTCTGCCCTTGGTGTCCAGCAGCATGGATGTGACTTTGTGTTGCCTGTCATTCTAACCATTTTCAGGGTAAAATCTACTAGGTTAACAACATATCAGTATTTGACATTTTTTTTAGGTTTAATATTCAGTGGGGAGTACTATATAGCTAAAATAAGAAACCGTGGATATTTGGCAATGTTAAAGACTCTCCAGATAAAATAAACTTCTTGTCTCAGAAAAGCCTCCATCCATGTTGACAAACAGGACAGAGCTTTCATTAACCACAGACAACACCATTCCTCTCCATATGTCTTTAACCAACGTGGTTTTTAACTGGGGGAAGCAATGATGCCATCATTCTTTTTAATGCTTTGGATCTGAGCTCTGATTAGTGATTTTTTCCCCCCACTGTCCTTTGTGCCATGAAGATAACACAGATGATCAAGACTGAGCGTGTGTCAGCACAGCTAATGTGTATTCTTCATGTCAACAAACATTGGAGGTGATTAATAAAAGTAATAGAATAATCTTCTTTGTACACACTGAAGTCATAACTAATATCTTTGGTATACAACTTACAATGTTTTAAAGGAAAACCAGGTAAGACTCCATCTTGTTAAATTTACTTAAAAACAGAAAAGGCTACAAGTCACATAATTTACAATGGATATTAAATAAACTACAGAAGAATCATGGAGATTTATAGACATTTAATCAAGTGAATGATTTTAATTCATTAAGACCCTTCTATACCCACTATTATTATTATTATTCTCCTTCTTCCTCTTCTTCTTCCTGTTGGCTTTTGTTTTTCAAGGTAGAGTTTAGCTCTAGCCCAAGGTGACCTGGAATCCACTATGTAGTCTCAGGGTAGCCTTGGACTCACAGTGATCCTCCTACCTCTGCCTCCCAAGTGCTAGGATTAAAGATGTGTGCCACCATGTCTGGCTAAATTCTGATCCTCTGGTGTCCATCTTCAAAGTGCTGGGATGATAGGTGTGCTCCACCAGGCCTGGATATTTTTTCCTTCTGAAACATTTAGTCTAATCCATTCTCAGGTGCTTATAGGAGCTGTCCCAGATCATGGGGGCCGACCAAATGAGCTAGAGGCTCCAGTGCCCACCTGGCAGAGCCAAAGAGAAGGTGGAAGAGTGGGGAAGGCTCTGGAGCCAGAAGAAGAAGGAAAAGAAGAAGTGAAGGGGTCTGAGGAGGTTGGGAGAGGGACTTCTGTGAGATGCGATGCCTCCAGCCGCTGCAAATGAATTCTAGACGCATGCGCCCCCTTGTGCATCCAGCTAACGTGGGTCCTGGGGAATCGGGCCTTGAACCGGGGTCCTTAGGCTTCACAGGCAAGTGCTTAACCGCTAAGCCATCTCTCCAGCCCAGAATCATGTTTTTTGAGAAATAAATTTAATTTTTAAAAAATCTGTGTGTGTTTATGTGTATATTCATATGAGCTTGGGCATGCAAAAGGCACAGCACATGTAGAGGTTAGAGGACAACTTTGGGTTTCAGTCCTCCCATCCCACCTTATTTAAAGCAGGGTCTCTTGCTTGCTGCTATGCTTGCCAGGCTAGCTAGCTCATGAGCTTCTGTCTCAGTCCCCTGTCTTGCTGTAGGAACACTGAGATTACAGATCCTCAGGCTTCCACGTCTGGCTTTACATAGATTCTGATTATTCAAACTCCTCAGGTCTTCATACTTGTGTGGTAAGTGCTTTATTCACTGAGCCATCTCCTTGGCAACAAATTTAATTTTTTTAATATTTATATTTATTTTTATTTATTCATTTGAGAGTGACAGACAGAAAGAAAGCGGCAGATAGAGAGAGAGAGAGAGAAGGAATGGGCGCGCGAGGGCCTCCAGCCACTGTAAATGAAGTCCAGATGCGCGCATCCCCTTGTGCATCTGGCTAACATGGGTCCTGGGGAATCAAGCCTCAAACCAGGGTCGTTAGGCTTCACAGGCAAGTGCCCAACTGCTAAGCCATCTCTGCAGCCCGACCAAATTTAATTTTTGACAGTTACAGGACCTGTCTTTGTGGGGACAAGGTCAAGGGAGTGTGGGTTTGTGGAGAGGTAGGGTTATCTGTCCTTTAGGTCTGGACAGGCCCTTTGTTCTTTGGCAACATGCCTTTCCCTTCCTATGGGTGTGGGGAAAACCCATCGAGGCCTGGGACAAAAACTTGTCTAGGGTTCACCTGGTGCCACCCCTGTGCTAGGCAATGGGGCCACAGCAGTAGGAAATGACACAGATAAAATATCCCTGCTCTCAAGGAGGTGTTTCTAGAGAGGATAGGTGGACATTTAACAAAATAAATAGGTGAAAGATATAGCTAGCTAGAGGACCAAAGTACTATGGAGATAAACAAAGCAGGAAGGCAGCATCAGAAAGGGTGACATTAGCTGGGCATGGTGGCACTCAGGAGGCAGAAGTAGGAGAATTGCCGTGAGTTCAAGGCCACCCTGAGATTACATAGTGAATCTTGGTCAGCCTGGACTAAAAAAAAAAAAAAAAAAAAGTGAAATCAGGGATGCCTCACCAAGGGTATGTCATTTGAGCAAAGTTTCAAGATCCATATGGGCCTCTGGGAAAGAAATAGTATTTATTTCAGACAGGAAATAGTGAAAGCTCTGAGGTAAGAGTATTTGAAGCTTATTCTAGGAATATGAAGGCTAAAGTAGCTGGAGCAGGATGAGTGAGGGGGTAAGGAGGTGAGAAGCAGGAAGTGAAGTCAGAGAGGTGATGGGGGCAGATTGTATGGGGCTTTGTGGACCACAGTGAAGTAGGGTTGGAGTCTTGCCTCCCTCACCAATCTCTTCAGTCTTATCTATGAAGTGGGGGCTGGGAAATTGGTGAAATAATTTCTGAGTCCAAGTGTACCCAATACAGAGATGCAGATGCTGAGTGAAGACAAGGGATTGACAGCCAGTGCAATGCAAAGTAAAAAAAGAGTCTCTGGGTACGAGATGATCGATGCTTCATCAAAGTCAGTGTGGTGGGGAGGAGGTTTGGGGGCTCTGAGGAAGGGGAGTGAGAGAGAAGACCAAAATGCTAGGTATCTAGCTTGGAGGATGATGTAGATGATGGAACTGGCACTGAGAAGGGGACCTGGAAGGAAGAAGACAGTGTCATTTGTCTAGGGAACAGTTCCCTGTCAGGAGCAGTGTCTCACCCAGACTGGCTGAGTAAATAAGTCAATGTCCCCCATAGGGATTTATGTTATTATTATATTTTTGTTTTGTTTTGTTTTTGTTTGGAGATAGGGTTTCACTGTAGCCCAGGCTGACCTGGACTTCACTATGTAGTCTCAGGGTGACCTTGAATTCATGGTACTCCTCCTACCTCTGCCTCCTTAGTGCTGGGATTAAAGGCGTGTACCACCATACCCAACTTTTTTTTTTTTTTTAATCACATTTTGAATGTTTCTGCCTTTGGGAAGCAGAAATTATTCTACTAATTTTCATTGTAACTCCTGACATATTTGGCCTTATTCTTGCTGGCCTACTTTTAAAAAAGTGTTACTCAGGGTCTCCTGTAGCATAGCCTAGCCTAGAACTCACTACGTATGCTAGTCTCTTATTTTTGGCTATCCTGCTTCAGCTTCCTGAGTTCTGGGATTACAGGAGTGAACCACCAAGATGGCTTTTTCTCCTCCCTTTCTAAATCATTTTTCTGTGCTAATAAATACCCACCTTTTCTCCTAAGTATATTAAAACTTCCAATTCTCTTTAACATTAAAAATTAGAGTTAGAGGCTAGACAGATGGCTTAGTGGTTAAAGCACTTGCCTGCAAAGCCAATGGATCCAGGTTTGATCCCCCAGAACCCATGTAAGCCAGATGCACAAGGTTGTGCATGTGTCTGGAGTTGGTTTGCAGCAGCTAGAGACCTGGCATGCCCATTATCTTTCTCTCTCTTTATCTACCTCTTTCTCTTACTCTCTCTCTCAAATGAATTAAATTAAAATTAAAAATTTTTTTTAAATTATAGTCAGGCTAGGCATGGTGGTGCATGCCTTT
Organism: Jaculus jaculus; assembly: GCF_020740685.1. Lineage (NCBI taxonomy): Eukaryota > Metazoa > Chordata > Mammalia > Rodentia > Dipodidae > Jaculus > Jaculus jaculus. Next base: position 414,966 of record NC_059108.1, on the reverse strand, counting down.
AATCCCAGCACTTGGGAGGCAGAGGTAGGAGGATCACTGTGAGTTTGAGGCCACCCTGAGACTACATAGTGAATTCCAGGTTAGCCTGGCCTACAGTGAAATCCTACTTGAAAACAAACAAACAAACAAAATTATAGTCAGGCTGGAGAGATGACTCAGTGGTTAAGACACTTGCCTGAAAAGCCAAAGGACCTAGATTTGATTCTCCAGGACCCATATAAGCCAGATGCACAAGGTAGCATATGTGTCTGAAGTTTGTTTGCAGTGGCAGAAGGTCCTGATGTGCCCAATCTCTCTCTCTCAGATAAATAAATACATAAATGAAAGTAAAACTCTTTTTTGCAGGGTGTGGTAGCAAATGTCTTTTTTTTTTTTTGGTTTGTCGAGGTAGGGTCTCACTCTGGTACAGGCTGACCTGGAATTAACTATGTAGTCTCAGGGTGGCCTCGAACTCTCGGCGATCCTCCTACCTTTGCCCCCAAGTGCTAAGATTAAAGAGACATTTGCGAGCCGGGCGTGGTAGTGCACGCCTTTAATCCCAGCACTTGGGAGGCAGAGGTAGGAGGATCGCCGAGAGTTCGAGGCCACCCTGAGAATACAGTGAATTCCAGGTCAACCTGAGCTAGAGTGATACCCTAACTCGAAAAAAAATTTTTTTAATTAAAAATTAGAGTTACTGGTGATGTTCACCTTTAATCTCAGCACTTGGGAGGCCAAGATTGGAAAATCACTGTGAATTTGAGCAGCCTGAGACTACAGAGTGAGTTCCAGGTCAGCCTGGGCTGGAGTGAGACCCTACCTCCAAAACAACAACAAAATCACAGTCAATGGGACATGGAGGCTGTAATCTCACCATTCAGGAGGCTAAGATTGGAGGACTGTGAGTTCAAAAGGCCAGCCTGGAGGGGACTGGAGAAATAGCTCAGCGGTTAAGGTACTTTTCAGCAAAGCCTCATGATCTGGGTTTGAGTCCCTAGCATCCACATAAAGTCAGATGCAGAGTGACGCACGTGTATAAAGTTAGTTACAGCAGCTAGAGGCCCTAATGCACCCATTCTCTGTCTCTCTTCTCTTAGTCTCTCTCTGCTTGCAAATAAAATAAAATATAATATTTGGGGGGTGGGAAAGCCAGCCAAGAACTGGGTGTGGTGGTACATGCCTTTAACCCAAGCACTTGGGAGGCAGAGGTAGGAGGATCACCTTGAGTTCAAGGCCAGCCTGTGACTACATAATGAATTTCAGGTCAGCCTGGGCTAAAGTAAGACTATACCTCAAAAAAATCAAACAAACAAAAAGGCTTGGGTTACATAGTAAGACAATGTCTCAAAAAAAAAAAAAAGGTGGGGCTGGAGAGATGGCTTAGTGGTTAAGTGCTTGCCTGTGAAGCCTAAGGACCCAGGTTCGAGGCTCGATTCCCCAGGACCCACATTAGCCAGATGCACAAGGGGGCGCACATGTCTGGAGTTCGTTTGTAGTGGCTAGAGGTCCTGGAGTGCCCATTCTCTCCCTCTCTCTCTCTGCCTCTTTCTCTGTCTGTAGCTCTCAAATAAATAAATAAAAATAAAAATAATAGTTAATGTTTAGACTCTTCCCACCCAGGTGACGTTAGGCTTTTTGCATGGTTTTACTTTTCTATGTTTTCCAGATTTATCTAGTTTCTCCAAATGGCTTGTCTCTCCAGTATCCAGTTCAGGGTTCTTCCTTACCATCTCTGGCTTCCAGGAAGTGTGTGCATACTCAGTCTGAGTCCAAGCATGGCAAAGGTGACACCCAGTCTCAGGGTCCATAGGTAGTATATAGGAGAGATTGTCTTCAGAGCCTGTTTGTGAGGTGATGGAAGGGAAGATATATGGCAATGTCAGGAAGGGCTTCATGACCTTAGAGGTGAACCCGTCCACCAAGCCCTCTTTCAAGGACTGCTATGCTCCAGGTCTTACCATAGCTGGCAGAGGGAAGTGGTGAGGGTGGTGGTACGGAAGCTCCTGGAGGGCCTATGTCTCCTTTAGCCCCTGGCTTCTTCTTACATTCTACCCTCACTTGGTCCCTGCAGTGTCTGTGACAACACAGTCCACAGTCTGGGGGAAGGAGCCATTAATGGCTTCATTCTTCCATCCTGCAGGTTCCAGAATCCCTCCCACTCCAGGTACCCCACTTACCCTGACAACGGTAGCCTTGCTTAGTGACACCCCAGAGCTGAGGAAAGAGCAGAATTGTTTATCACAGCCTGGCCTCCAACTTGCTATGTAGACCAAACTGATTTTGAACTCCTGATCCTTCTGCCTCCATCTTCCAAGTGATGTGATTAAAGGCATGCACCCACAAGCCCAATTTATGCAATTCTGAGGACTGAACCCAGGGCTTCATACTTGTTAGATAAACACTGTACCTGCTGAGCTACATCCCCAGCCAAGAATTACATAAACTTCAGTTAACAAACAAACAAAAGAAGTATATTCTATGGGCGGTGACTTTTCTTTTAATTGATTTTTCAAGGTAGGGTCTTGCGCTAGACCAGGCTGACCTGGAATTCACTATGTAGTTGCAGGGTGGTCTCAAACTCACAGTGATCCTCCTACCTCTGCCTCCTGAGTGCTGGGCTTAAAGGCATATGCCACCGCATCAAGCTTTCTTCCTTTTTTCTTTTAAGGTTTTTTATTTATTTTATTTTATTTTTTAATTTTTATTTATGTATTTATTTGAGAGCGACAGACACAGAGAGAAAGACAGATAGAGGGAGAGAGAGAATGAGCGCTCCAGGGCTTCCAGCCTCTGCAAACGAACTCCAGACGCATGCGCCCCCTTGTGCATCTGGCTAACGTGGGACCTGGGGAGCCGAGCCTCAAACCGGGGTCCTTAGGCTTCACAGGCAAGCGCTTAACCGCTAAGCCATCTCTCCAGCCCTTTTTTGTTTGTTTTTTCGAGGCAGGGTCTCACTCTAGCTCAGGCTGACCTGGAATTCACTACGTAGTCTCAGGGTGGCCTCTAACTCTCAGTGATCCTCCTACCTATGCCTCCTGAGTCTGGGATTAAAGGCGTGCACCACCACACCTGGCTATGTTTTTCCTTTTAGAGACAAAGGTTTACCATACAGCTCAGTTGGGCCTGGAACTCTGTAAGTAGCTGAGAATGACCTTGAGATGCCCAAACCTGACAGAGTGATCCTGGGTTGGATTGTGGAACAGCTAGTGATGGAGGAACTGTGGCCTGGTAGAGGAGCGTCAGAAGGGAAGACAGCAGAGAGACAAGCTCATGGGGCTGGATCCATTGAAGCTTTTTATTTTTATGTACATATGTATGTATGTACATATGTATATATGTATGTAGTGTATGTTCATATGTGTGTAGATGCATGTGTATGTGCAGATGTACGTTCACTTGTTTGTATGTACATATGGAGGCTAGAGTCAGTGTCTGGTGTCTTTTCTTTCTTCTTTTTTCCCTTCCTTCTTTCCTTCCTTCCTTTCTTCTTTATCTTTCTTTCTTTTTTGAGATAGGGTCTTGCTCTAGCCCAGACTGACCTGGCTGGCACTCACTCTGTCATCCCAAGCTGGCCTTGAACTCACAGCAATCCTTTTACTTCTGCTTTCTGAGTGTGAGATTAAAGGTGTGCACCACCACACCTGGCCTGGTGTCCTTTTCAATTGCTCTTCCACCTTATTATTTATTTATTTATTTGGTTTTTTGAGGTAGGGTCTCACTCTAGTCCAGGCTGACCCAGAATTCATTATGTAGTCTCAGGGTGGCCTCAAACTCATGGTGATCCTCCTACGTCTGCCTCCTGAGTGCTGGGATTAAAGGCGTGCACCACCATGCCCGGTGTCACCTTATTTTTTGAGACAGGGTCTTTCACTGAACTTGGGACTAACCAATTCAGTTAGACTAGCCATCGTACATGCTCTGTCTTTCCCTTTCCCATTCCAGGATTACAGGTACATGTTACTATATCTGGCTTTTACATAGCTGGAGATCTGAACTCAGGTCTTCATGCTTGCATGGCAAGCACTTTACCCACTGAGCTACCTCCTACCTCCACTTCCCAAGATGGCCTAGGCTACCATGGACAGCTGGAGCGTTATTCTATTTGGATACCATCTACCCCAGTTTGCAGACTATCCAGGGTTTTAGATAGTATATACATCTTTGCAATTGTCCAGGGTGAAGATTTCCCGGCACCATCTAGAATTGATTACGAGGAACATAGGAATGTTCAGTGTTCAGTGCTTATATGAACTGTGAGAAATATTTGGGACTGGTATTTTTCCAGAAGTGAGGGATTTTCTGGCTGAGAGTGCTGCTTTCCCTCCAGGGCAGGCCTGGCTCCCTGAGCCAGGTTCTAAGAAACTGAGACACTCCAGAGAAAATTTGCCCAAGGGTGCTAACAGAGCTGAGTACTTACAAAGCCACTGCAGTTGTCACAGAAGGTGGGCTTGCGGAAGGTGACCTCATGGAAGGTATGTAGGAAAGCCAGGCCCAGCTTGGAGCAGATGGCACTGGCCCGGAGCAGGTACTCGGTTAGTTCCTCTCTGCTGAAGGTGCGGCCCCTTGGGGGCAGAGGCCATATCAGCATGATGGTGTCCTTCTTCCTCCTTCTTCCCCCAGCATGCCCCACATCCTTATAGTCAGGGGATCAGAAAACAGGCCTCTTACCCCTGATGGCAAGGTGGATGAAGCCCATGGCAGGCAAAGGGAAAGTTGCCTGAGAGTCGCTCAAAGTCTTCCTGAGAGATGGTGCCAGTGCCTTCTGGGTCATAGTTCTTGAACACAGACTTTGGAGAAGTATGGGAGAGTACAGTGAGGCCAAGATGTCTGGATCCAGCCTCATGGACTTGTTTTCCCTCCCTCTTCCCTCCTGGGACTTTGTCATCAAGCCACAGTCCCTTCTCACCACCACAAGCTGTTCTACATGTCGACGCAGGGTCACCCTGTCTGGCTTGGGTGTCACACCAGAGGCCCACTCCATCACCAGAGATGCTTTGTAGGGGGAAGGTGGCTGGAGGGTGACAGATGGGCAACGGTTAGAGCATAGATTTGAGCAGGGGTACAGGTCAGTGTTCAAGGGTCAGGACTCACCAGACTCTTGGGACAACGCGGCTCCCGGGCATAAGAAAGCTCATAGATCTCATCCTCAGTGTAGAAGAGATCCAGGGACAGCTGGAGAATGGTCAGGACATCAAAATACCTCCTTGTCATTGCTCGAACCCTACTTCTCATCCTCTTCCTATGCTCCTCTTCTCCAGAGACCCTCAGACCAAATCTGCATCACCTGTTATCTTTACACTGACCCCTCCCTAATCCAGAAGTGCTTTATTCCCACTGAGGCCTTATGTGTGTGTGGGCAGGGGGTTCTGTTCTTGTGTGACTGCATGTGTGTGTGGGGGGGGTCTGCAGTGCACATGTTCGCATATGCATAAAAAGCCCAGAGGTCATTTGGATGTCTTTCTCAGTTGTCCACATTACTATTATTATTTTATTTATTTGTTTATTTATTTTTGAGAAAGAATCTCTCACTGAACCTGAGACTCACTGATTCAGCTAGACTAGCTGGCTAGCTAGCTTGCATGTCCTGGGGATCCTGTTGTCTCCATCTTTCCAGTGTTGGGATTATAGGCACATGCTATCACATTTGGCCTGAGGATCTGAACCCAGGTCTTCACTTTACTCACTGAGCAATCTCTCCAGCCACAATCTTTTTTTTTGTTTTTCTTCAAGGTAGGGTCTTGCTCTAGCCCATGCTGACCAGGAATTCACTATGTAGTTCCAGGCTGGCTTCAAACTCATAGTGACCCTCCTCCTACCTCAGCCTCCAGAGTACTGGGATTAAAGGCATGTGCCACCATGCCTAGCCCCATTCTTTTTCTTTTCTTTTTTTGATATTGTCTTACCATGTAGCCCAGGCTAGCCTAGAACTCAATCCTCTTCCCTCATTCTACTGAGTGATGGGATTAGAGGCCTGTGCCATCATACCTGGCTAAAATTCTTAATCATTTGGAACATGAACCTCACACTTTCATTTTATTTTGTAATGGACCCTGCTAATTACACATGGTTTTATCAACTTTTCAGTCTTGTAGTACACAGCTCTCAGTCTCTTCCTGCCTCCACTTTCCCAACCCACAAAATGAACATAAAAAAGGTTATCCATCAGGTAGGATTGCACAGTTAAAGTGATCTGGGGACTTTTTTGCATAATGCATATGGTCTAACACTATCTGAGCATTATGGTCATGCCTGTAATCCCAGCACTTGGGAGGTCAAGACAACAAGATTGCCAAAAGTTCAATACCAACACCTGGTTTACAAAGTAAGTACCAGTCCAGCAAGGGCTTTATAGGGAGACCCTGTCTCAAACAAAAACAAACCAACCTTAGCCGGTGTGGTGGTGCATGGCTTAAATCCGGGTACTTGGGAGGGAGAGGTAAGAGGATTGCCATGAGTTCAAGGCCACCCTGAGACTATATGGTGAATTCAGGTTAGCCTAGTCTATAGTGAGTTCCTACTCTGAAAAACAAAAACAAAACAAAAAAAAAGTGCTGGCATTAAAAGGTTTGCCACCGACTTCTGGTTAAGATGGCAGTGTAGGAACCATGCCAAAGCAGCTGAGGGGAAGAAAAGCCAAAAAAAAACAAAAACAAAAATCCAGCAAAATACATACTTTTACTAAAAAGTGAAGTGTATAAGAAATTAAAACAGCAACAGAGAAGTAGGAGAGATCCAGAGCATACAGAGCCCACATAGGCAGGCAGAAGTGGCTCCAGCAGTGGTGGTACCAGGTCTGCAGGGCCACAGCTGCCAGTCTCAGCTTGAGCTGCATGAAAAGCCAGGTGAGGTGATTTTCCACTCACAGCAGAGCTCTTCACAAACTCAAGAAAGGTAAAGGGACAACCGCAGTGAACAACGGAGCAGTAGAGCACAAGGTAGAGGATCATGTGGACCAGTGAGAGAACTAGAGCCACCACCGACAACCACCCCTCCCCCACCACCAGTGCAAGTGCCAGCGAGCAGCAGAGACCAGTGGAAGGGAGATCACAGCAGCCAGTACTGGAGAACAGAGCAGTGATCCAGCGACCCAGCCAGCCTACTTGAACCCACATTGCACCAAAGAGGTTCCCAAGCAGGAGTGCAGCATAATTGAGACCAAAATCATCCCCCAAATAACTGGAATTACACCAGGTCAGTACCTGCCTAAAAAACCTGGTATATAGGCCTGAACCAGAAGTGCTAATTGTACTTTCCATATCAGGATAAATTATATGTTAAATCTGATGGATAGTCAGATTTGCCATTCTTAAATAAGCTATATTTTGCGCTTTTTATTTGTTGCTCCTTGATTTATAGTGGCTTTGTTTTCTCTTCTGTTATACATTAGGGAAGGGTCTCACTTGGTCACAAGCTGACTTGGAATCCTCAACAGACCAGAAATCTTAACCTCCTTGTTGTCAGGATTAAGGGTGTTGGTGGGGCACCACACACCCTAAGGGACAGACAGAGGATCTGGTTGTCATAATACCTACTCTTGCATAAATACTCTGCTGTTTTTCATTGAAAGTGTACACTGTTTAGTTAAATTTTAGAATCTGCCTGTATTTTGTTCCACTCAGCCTACTTGAATACTCTCAGAGCAGGCAAATCTAAGACCTAGGGTCACTTTTGTAGATACTCTGAGAGTCTTGAGAGCCACACCTAGCACCTTAAGCTCCTACCCTGAAGATATATAGCATCAGATTGATTGATACATCTAATAATACTATAACTAACTAGAAAATCCAAACATTAAATTAATCCAAGATACAAAAATATATACATGATAACATAAGAAACACCAAAAATCAAGACAATATAAATCCACCAAAAAGTATTAACGCATCAGAAATGACTCCCAGTGAGAACGAGTTAGAGGAAATGCCTGAGAAAGATTTCAAAAGAATGATTATAAATATGTTCAAAGAAGTCAAAAAAGAAATCAAGGGAATCAAAGAAGACACAGGACACCAATTTAATGAAATAAAGAGGTCAATACAAGACATAAATAAGAAAATAGAAATAATAAAGAAAAACCAGTCAGAATTACTAGCAATGAAGAACACAGTTAATGAAATAAAAAACTCTATAGAAAATCTCACCAGTAGAATGGGTGAAGGAGAAGACAGAATATCTAAAGTAGAAGACCAGATCTAATACAGTCCAACAAAGAGAAAGACAAACTAATAGAAAAGTATGAGTGGGAATTTCAAGATATTTGGGACACTATGAAAAGATCAAACATAAGAATTCAGGGCATAGTAGGAGAAGAATTTCACTCCAAAGGCATAGTAGGCGTCTTCAACAAAATCATAGAAGAAAATTTCCCCCAAATTTGGAAAGAGGTGCCAATGCAGATACAGGAATTCTTTAGAACACCAACCAGACAAAACCTGGAAAAAACCTCTCCTTGCCATATTATAATCAAACTATCAAACACACAAACCAAAGAAAAAAATATTGAAAGCAGTTAGAGAGAAAAATCAAGTTACCTACAAAGGCAAGCCCATCAGGATCACAGCAGATTACTCAACAAACTTTAAAAGCCAGAAGGAAAGGCCGGGCGTGGTGGCGCACACCTTTAATCCCAGCACTTGGGAGGCAGAGGTAGGAGGATCACCGTGAGTTCAAGGCCACCCTGAGACTACATAGTGAATTCCAGGTCAGCCTGGGCTAGAGTGAGACCCTACCTTGAAAAACCAAAAAAAAAAAAAAAAAAACAAAAAAAAAACCCCAAAACAAACAAACAAACAAACAAAAAAAGCCAGAAGGGCGTGGAGTGAGGTATTGCAAGTTTTGAAAGATAATAAAACTGTCAACCAATGTTACTTTATCCTGCAAAGCTATCCATTCAAATAGATGGAGAAATAAGGACATTCCACAATAAAAGCAGGCTAAAGGAGTATTTGAAGACAAAACCAGCTCTACAGAAAATACTTGAAAGAATCCTCCATGCTGAAGAGAAAGAAAAGCACACATATAAGGAACCTGGAAAAAACAAACCCTATTCAAATACTAGTTAACACAAGAGAGCAAAGGTAAAACCAGAAGAACTACAAAAAAATTGCAAAAAACAAATGCACACCTTTCAATAATATCTCTTAATATCAACAGCCTCAATGCCCCAACCAAAAGACACAGGTTTGCAGACTGGGTTAAAAAGCAGGATCCTTCAATTTGTTGCCTGCAAGAAACCCACCTTTCTACAAAGGATGGACACTATTTTAGGATAAAAGATTGGAAAATGGTGTTTCAAGCAAATGGGCCTAGAAAACAAGCAGGGGTTGCTATCCTAATATGTGGCAAGGTAGACTTCAGTCCAACATTAGTTAAGAAAGATAAGGAAGGTCACTTTATATTGATTAAAGGCACTCTCCAACAAGAGGACATTACAATCCTAAACATATAAGCACCTAACATGGGGGCTCCCAAATTCATCAAACGCTATTAGAACTAAGGTCACAGATAACACCAAACACAGTGGTAGTGGGGGACTTCAACACCCCACTCTCATCAATTGGCAGGTCATCCCCAGGAAAAAATAAAGAGAGAGGCATCTGGATTAACTGAGGTCATAGAACAAATGAACCTAACAGATATATACAGAACATTTCATCCAAATCCTGCAGAATATACATTTTTTTCAGCAGCACACAGAACATTATCTAAAATAGACCATATATTAGGCACAAAGCACATCTTAATAAATACAGGAAAATTGAAATAATTCCTTGTATTCTATCTGACCACAATGGAATCAACCTACAAATCAATAGCAAGAAAAGCTATAGAGCATACAAAAAATCATGGAACTTAAACAATACACTACTAAATGATGAATGGGTCAATGAAGAAATCAAGAAGGAAATAAAAAAATTCATAGAGTCAAATGATAATGAGAATACAACATACCAACATCTCTGGGACACAATGAAGGCAGTCCTAAGAGGTAAAATTATAGCTTTAAGTGTCTATATTAAGAAATTAGAAAGGTTGCAAGTAAACAATCTAATGCTTCACCTTAAAACCTTGGAAAAAAAAGAACAAGGCAAACCAAAAATCAGTAGACAGGAAGAAATAATAAAAATTAGGGCAGAAGTGAATGAAATAGAAACCAAAAAAAAAAAAAAAATCCAAAAAATCAATGAAACAAAGAGTTGGTTCTTTGAAAGGATAAGCAAGATTGATCAACCCTTAGCAAATCTGACCAAAAGAAAGAGAGAAGAGACACAAATTAATAAAATCAGAGATGAACAAGGCAACATCACAACAGATACCAGAGAAATTCAAAAAAATCATAGGGACATACTATAAAAACATATACTCCACTAAGTATGAAAATCTGAAAGAAATGGATGAATTCCTTGATTTACATGACCTACTTAAATTAAATCAAGATGATATTAATCACTTAAACAGACCTGTAACAAGTATGGACATCCAAGCAGTTATCAAAAATCTCCCAACTAAAAAAAGTCCAGGCCCACATGGATTCACTGCTGAATTTTACCAGACCTTCAGGGAAGAACTAACACCATTGCTTCTTAAGCTTTTCCATAAAATAGAAAAAGAAGGAATCCTACCAAACACCTTCTATGAAGCCAGCATCACCCTGATACCAAAATCAGGCAAAGATAGAACAAAAAAAGAAAATTACAGACCAATCTCCCTCATGAACATAGATGCAAAAATTCTCAACAAAATATTGGGAAATAGAACACAAGAATATATCAGAAAGAGCATTCACCCTGACCAAGCAGGCTTTATCCCAGAGATGCAGGGATGGTTCAACATACGCAAATCGATAAATGTGATACATTATATAAATGGACTGAAAGACAAAAATCACATGATCATCTCATTAGATGCAGAAAAAGCATTTGACAAAATCCAACATCCCTTCATGATAAAAGTCCTACAAAGACTGGGAATAGAAGGAACATATCTCAATATAATAAAGGCTATTTACAACAAGCCTACAGCCAACATATTACTAAATGGGGAAAAATTGGAAGCTTTTCCACTAAAATCAGGAGCAAGACAAGGGTGTCCACTGTCCCCACTTTTATTTAATATAGTACTAGAAGTCTTAGCCATAGCAACAAGGCAAGAGTCACACATAAAAGGGATACAAATTGGAAAGGAAGAGATCAAGTTATCATTATCTGCAGATGACGTGATTCTATACATAAAGGACCCTAAAGACTCTACCAGCAAACTGATAGAGCTGATAAATACCTACAGCCATGTAGCAGGATACAGAAATCAGTATCCTTCCTATATACTAACAACAAACACACAGAGATGAAATCAGAGAATCACTTCCATTCACAATTGCATCAAAGAATGTAAAGTACCTTGGAGTACACCTAACCAAGGAAGTAAAGGATCTCTACAATGAAAACTTTAAAATGCTCAAGCGACCGTTCAAACTCCCGCCGGGCGAGGACTGACGTCCCCCCTCTTACCACGCTGGTGCTGAAGGCCCAGCCAGCTTGGTCCGCGAAGGGCGCGTGGGGTTGTGTTTTTGGGCCGCCAAGCCGTGTCAGCCCTCCAGGGGCAGGGGGCCCCTGCGTCCGCCAGGGGCCCATTTCGAACCGGAGTGAAAGCCTCATGGAGCCAGAGGAGACGGCGGGGAGGCAGCCCAAGAAGGGCAAGAAGAGGAGGCGGGCAGGGGCAGCAGAGCCCTGACATCCTCTGGTGGTCTCAAGGACGGCCAGTCCCGAGCCAAGAAAGCATGCTTATCTGCCATTTTATATGGTGAAAATTGTGAAGTAACTTACAATCAGCTGTGTGAATTGCTCAAGTATTCAGTTCTGGGTAAATCCCATGTTCCTAAACCCAGCTGTTGCCAGCTTTTACACCAAAACCACTTGAACAAGGTGGTGGTTTTTATCCTGAAGGGAATGAGTCAGCTTCTCTTCTACAGGTTCTATTTGGCGTTTGGATTTCTCCGAAAGACATTCAAACATAAATTTCACTTGCCTCCTCCATCATTGAATTTTCTATCAGACATCATTGGGATGCAAGATAAAAAAGCAGCTGGAGATTGGCCCATGGCTACTCAAGGAACATTACTTCCTGCCAGTTCAAAAGTCAGTAGTAACCTACAGAATAACCCTATTATTCAGAAATATGGTTGTAAGAAAGTGGGCTTGACCAGATGCCTTCTGACAAAGGAGGAGATGAAAATATTTCACTTTCCATTACAAGGTTCTCCTAACTGTGAAAACTTTATACTTACTAAGTGTAATGGTTCTGTAACAGATTGTAGTCCCCTCTTTGGACTTGACTGTGAAATGTGCCTCACATCCAAAGGGAGAGAACTAACATGTATTTCACTGGTTGCTGAAGGAGGGTATTGTGTTATGGATGAACTGGTTAAACCCGATTACAAGATTCTGGACTACCTCACCAGTTTTTCAGGAATCACAAAGAAAATTCTCCACCCAGTGACGACCAAACTCAAAGATGTGCAGGCACACTTAAAAGAACTGCTTCCTCCTGATGCTGTGCTAGTGGGCCACTCCCTAGTTGTGGATCTCAGAGCACTGAAAATGATACACCCATATGTTATTGATACCTCAGTGCTTTAAGTTGGAAAGCAAGGCAGAAGATTTAAGCTAAAATTCTTAGCCAAAGTTATTTTGGGGAAGGATATACAGTGCCCAAATATGCTTGGTCATGATGCCATAGAAGATGCTAGAACAACCCTTGAACTGCCTCAGTATTTTCTTAAGTATGGACCAAAGAAGGTTGCAAAGCTTGCTGGGTGTGGTGGCGCATGCCTTCGGGAGGCAGAGGTAGGAGGATTGCCTTGAGTTCTAGGCCACCCTGAGACTCCATAGTGAATTCCAGCTCAGCCTGGGCTAGAGTGAGACCCCCACCTCGAAAAATAAAAAAAAATAAAAAAATTAAAAAAAAAGAAGGTTGTAAAGCTCAATCTGGAGGCAGTAGCTTGTCTCCAAGAAGTGAAAGCAGCCCAACAGCCAAGAAATCTCGAATATCTAAAATAATACTGAGCAACAAAAATATGGCTGGTTGTATCATCATACCTGATTTTAACCTATACTACAGAGCCACAGTAACAAAAACAGCATGGTACTGGCACAAAAGCAGACATGTAGATCAATGGAACATAATAGAGTTCCCAGATGTAAGTCCAGGTAGCTATAGCCGCCTGATATTCGATAAAAATGCCAAATACTCATTGGAGAAAAGACATCCTCTTCAGTAAATGGTGCTGGGAAAACTGGATATGTATCTGTAGAAGAATGAAAATAGATTCTTCTCTCTCTCCATGCACAAGAATTAAGTCCAAATGGATTAAAGACCTTAACATCAGAGCTGAAACTCTGAAACTGCTAGAGAAAAAAGTAGAGGAAACCCTTCAACATATTGGTCTTGGCAAAGACTTTCTGAATATAACCCTAATTGCTCAGGTAATAAAACCACAGATTAACTGCTGGGACCTCATCAAATTTCAAAGATTTTGTACAGCAAAGGACACTGTGAATAAAGCAAACAGACAACTGACAGAATGGAAAAAGTCTTTGCCAGGTATACATCTGATAGAGGATTAATATCTAGGATATACAAAGAATTAAAAAATTAAATAATAAGCAATCAAACAAGCCAATTAAAAAATTGGCTTAGCTGCCAGGCGTGGTGGCGCATGCCTTTAATCCCAGCACTCGGGAGGTAGAGGTAGGATGATTGCCATGAGTTCGAGGCCACCCTGAGACCACATAGTGAATTCCAGGTCAGCCTGAGCTAGAGAGAAACCCTACCTCGAAAAACCAAAAAAAAAAAAAAAAAAAAAAAAAGGTTAAGGAACTAGAGAGTTCTCAAAAGAAGAAATACAGATGGCATATATGCATGTAAAAAAAATGTTCTATATCCCTAGTCATCAGGGAAATGCAGGTTAAAACTATCTTGAGATTCCATCTTACTCCTGTCAGATTGGCTACCATCATGAAAGCAAATGACCATAAATACTGTTGAGGATGTGGAAAAAGAGGAACCCTTCTACACTGTTGGTGGGAATGCAATCTGGTTCAGCCATTGTGGAAATCATGCGGAGGTTCTAAAGACAGCTAAAAATAGATCTACCATATGACCCAGCTATAGCACTCCTAGGCATATATCCTAAGGACTCATCTCATTACCTTAGAAATACTTGCTCAACCATGTTTATTGCCACTCAATTCACAATAGCTGGGAAATGGAACCAGCCTAGATGTCTCTCAACTGATGAGTGGATAATGAAGATATGGCACGTTTATACAATGAAGTTCTATTCAGTGGTAAGGCAAAATGAAGTTATGAAATTTGTAGGAAAATGGATGGATTGGAAAGGATTATACTAAGTGAGGTAACCCAGGCCCAGAAAGCCAAGTGTCAAATGTTCTCTCATATGTGGATCCTAGATAACAGATGACTGGGCTTCCATGTGAGAAGGAAGAAAACTCAGTAGCAAAGTCCAGTAAACTAGAAAAGAAATATAAAGAGCAGAGAAAGGAAGGGAGGGGGTACTTAATAGGATGATATTGTGTGTGTGTGTGTGTGTGTGTGTGTGTGTGTGTGTGTGTGTATGATATAGAAGGATAGATTAATGGGGATGAAAAGGCCCAAAGTGAGGTCAGGGGAAGAGATTGAGTAAAGGAAAGGTGGAGGGAGGGCTAATCAAAATCTAAGAAGATATAAATAAATCATATGGAATCCTAGTTTTTTGGACAATGGAATACTCAGAAGCCATAGATTGTTGCTAGAAAAATGTCAGTGCCAGGGATGGGATACCTTCCAGTGAGTTGTTGGCCAGGGAGGTCCCTGATGTCCCCAAAACATTATAGGCCATTGCCAAGGCCCTTGGTTTCCCACCAGGAATAGATGGTAAGACCCTATTGTTGAAGATTACACATACTTGGGCTGCAAGGCCACTGCCAAATCCTGCTGGAACTGAGCTGGTAACCTCCTCCATGTAGACCAGCTGACATAAGCTGGAAGAAGCCATTCTTCATGCAGTTCAATGGGAGAAAGAGAAATCACCAGTGAAGATACTCAACAGTGGACACTGCAAGCCTTATATTTGGCCAGCCAGGTGCTATAGTGGCATGTCTGTCATGGTGGAAACCAACTGCCCTCTAATTGGACTGGAGGCCCGCTCCATGGGAGGGAATACATCCCTGATACTGAAAACTTAAAACAGGGGTAGTCATGAGCCCTAGGGGTGTAACATCTGCTGCTGGCTGGCTAAATGTATATAGTATGCTTATCAAACTGCCCAGTAAGCACTTCTATTAATGTTCATACCCTTATATTAATGCTATTCTCACTTTTGGTAGAGAATCTTCTCTTTTCAGATGGCAGTGACCTTGGGATGACTCAGAAGGCATCATGGTGCTGGGAAGAAGTGACAGGAGTGCTCAGGACTGTAATATCTCTATCACACCTTCCAAGGCTCAAGGTCTAATGCGGAAGATGTGGCGGAAAGAATGCAAGAGCTAAAGGAAGCGTAGGACTCCTTACAATGTGCTCCCCCCAGACATAGAATGGCCTGGATATCCATGACCTCACAGTGCCTGACACTACCTACACAAGAGCATCATACGAGGAGGAATAGATCATGACATCAAAATAAAAGAGAGACCGATTGAGATGGTGAGAGGATATGTTGGAGAATGGAGTTTCAAAGGGGAAAGTGGCGGGGGTGGGGTGGGGAGGAGGGTATTACCATGGGATTTTTTTATAATCATGGAAGTTGTTAATAAAAATTTGAAAAAAGCCGGGCGTGGTGGTGCACACCTTTAATCCCAGCGCTCAGGAGGCAGAGGTAGGAGGGTTGCTGTGAGTTCAAGGCCATCCTGAGACAACAGAGTGAATTCCAGGTCAGCATGGACTAGTGTGAGACGCTACCTCGAAAAACAAAACAAAACAAAACAAAACAAAAAAATTGAAAAAAAATCCAAAAAGAATAAATAAGTAAAAATTAAAGTTAAAAAAAGGTTTGCCACCACCATGCCCATGATTAATAACAATTATTAGCTTTTTTTTTTTTTTTTTTGAGGTAGTGTTATGAGCATGTAAGGACCAGCATATGGTCCAGGGACAGTTTAGATAAATAAGTTTGTTTTTCTTTGTGTGTGAGAGTAAAATTGCAAAGTCAACCTTTGTAAGCAAAAATCTAAGAAAAAAACTGAGTACAATGACATAGTAAGAGATTACCAGAAGGTGTGTGCAACCCTAGATAAGTAGTGGAAAATACAAAAAACCCAGCTGCTTAGCAGCCGTTGTCCCAGTCCTCCCGACACTATGACTGACTGAACGGCTGCTCAGCGGTCCGGACTGAGACCTCCGCGAGACGCATCACTGATCTGAATTCATCTGCCCGACATGCTGTCCGAACGACCGAGACGACTGAGACTCGCCTTGAAAACTGCGAACCGAGAGAAAGTCGGAGCACGGACCCGCGTCGCCAGGTTGTGACGTCAGAAATCTCACAGACCGAGTCTCGCGTTGAGCCCAAGTCTCACGATATCAGGTTGTATACATTTTAGACTCACTAGAAATATTGTGTTAGTAGTGATGAATATAATTTGGATATATATTATATTAGCTATAATATTAGTTGTGATAGTTTGGACTTGCTTGTGTGTGACTTTCATCCCAGTAAACTCCTTTGCGAGTACACCAGCGTCTGAGTATTATTGACCTTCATGGGCGGAATCCTCTCAACCAATCACCTTTGAGAGTGCTCGTGACAGGTAGAGTCTTGCTCTAGCCCAGGCTGATCTAGAGTTCACTATGTAATCTCAGTCTGGCCTCGAAGTCACAGTGATTCTCCTACCTCTGCTTCCCAAGTGCTGGATTAAAAGTGTGCACAACCACACCTGGCTATTATTATCTTTTGACTACATTCCAGATATGGAAAACCTTGAAAGTTTGCAGTATTGAAATGAAAAGCTCCGGACCTTACTTTAGGAGTATAAAAGCCCAGAGAATCCAGAGGTCAAGAACACTGGATACTTCAGTCAAGGGGAAACAGGTTCACTATGTTCCAGATTCTTTTCTGTTTGTTTATTTTATTTGAAAGAGGGTCTTGTCTATATTCTAGTTTGTTGGGCCCTGAAAGGCCCAGGCATGAGGCCTAGTGGAACTTCCTGAGCCTAGCTAAAGTTTGGTGACCTGTCTCTGGCCAGCTATGACTCAGCAGGATGCCTAAGGGCTTCTGGCCTGCTACTTCCTCATGGTAATTGTAATTACCATTTCAATAGTTAAAGTTTACTATTGGCCCTTACCTCTTCTCCCACCCTAAAATCCCTGCCTTCGTCCCCAACATGATATAAGCAACTGCTCAGAGTAATAAAGCGAGTTGTTCCTGCATTGCAAAGACTCCAGACTCAGTGTGGTTTTTCTCCGGTGGCCAGGAGAGGTTTCTGAGTCGTCCGACGCTCATCATCCCCTCAACCCTTAGGGAGGAACCAGCAGGCCTGGTCCTTCCCTTGGCACTACCTGTGCGGGAAGGAGCCCCGCACTAGTTTGGCCTGGAACCCACTATACAGCTCAGGATGGTTTTGAACTATGACAATCCTCCTGCCTCAATCTTTCTGGTGTTGGGTTATGCTTAGCTCAGATCATATTTTAGTTGCTTTATATAAATTACATGTTTGGTTGATTCTTTTCAACTATCCTCTGAATTGAGTCCTATTATCCATTTTACAGACAAGGAAACTGAGGTACTGAGTGATTTACCCAAGGCTACATAGCTAGCTAGAAGCTGAGGTTTCGACACTCACGAGATTCTGGAGCTGGAATATGGCTCACTGCGTAAAGTGCTTGCTATGTAAGCATGAAGACCCAAGTTCAGAGTCACAGAATTCTTGTCAATTCTGGGCCTGATGGTATGCACCTGCAATCCCAGTGCTGGGAAGGAGAAGACAGAGAATCCCTGGGGTTCACTAGTTAGTCTAGCCAAATCAGTGAGCTCTAGGCACAGTGAGAGGAGACCTTACCTCAAAGAATAATAAGGTGTAAAGCAATCAAGAAAGACACTGGATGTTAAGCTCAAGCCTCCACACATACAGCCATACATGTTCATGCATGTCTGAACACAAGCCCACATACAAACACACATACCACACATGAATGCACATGTAAAAAACTCCAAACAATCATGAGGGCTGGAGAGAAGGCTCAGAAGGAATCCAGCATAAGCATGAGGGCCTGAGGGGTCCTGAGACTGCCTGAGCTCAAATCTCCAGATCCCATGTAAAACAGATGGGTGTGGTCATACATACTTGTAACCCCACTCCTACAGAGAAGCAAAGACTTGAGAATCTTTGGAACACCACAAGCTCTGGAATTAGTAAGAGAAAATTCAGGCTCAAAACAAGACCAAGTAGGGGGCTGGAGAGATGGCTTAGTGGTTAAGGCGCTTGCTTGCAAAACCAAAACCCAAGTTTGACTCCCTAGGACCCACGTAAGCCAGATGCATAAGGGTGCGCATGCATCTGGAGTTCGTTTGCAGTGGCTAGAGGCCCTGGCACACCCATTCTCTCTCTTTTTCTCTCTCTCTCTCTACCTGCCTATTTCTGTAGCTCTCTCTCTCTCAAATAATAAAAATAAAATATTAAAAAAAAACCATAAAACAAGACCAGGTGGAAGAGTGATGGAGCAGAACATCTGTCATTCCACTCAGGCCTCCACTGATAAGTGAACCCTGTGGCATGCCAGGATATGAGGCACCACAAGGGCACATACATGTACATATACCACACCCACACCACACATCACATCATATTACATCACATTGCATTACACACACACACACACACACACACACACACAAAATCATAAGCCTCATTTCATAGACCAGCCTGGTGGCACAGACCTGTAATAGCAGCACTTAAAAGGCTGAGGCAGATATCTGGCTGACTGTGGTGGTGCACACCTTTAAGCCCAGCACTTGGGAGGCAGAGGTAGGAGGATCACTGTGAGTTTGAGGCCAGCCTGAGACTACATAGCGAATTCTAGGTCAGCCTGAGCCAAAACAAAACAAAACAAAACAAAACAAAACAAAACAAAACAAAACAAAACAAAACAAAACAAAACAAAACAAAACAAAACAAAAACAACCCCTTGAGCTGAGGAAGTAGCTCAGCAGAACACTTGCCTAGAATCCACCAGTGAGGGGTTGGGTGGAGGGGAACGTAGTTCAGTGGTGGAATATTTGTCTTGCCTACTTGAGGTCCTAGTTCCTACACTATCTATCCTGTTCCTGTAAATCTTCACAGACATAGGCCCCTCAATATCCATCTCCAGAGGTTTATAGTTTACCATGAGCAGATGCAGCAGGTCCTCATTGGCACTGCAGGGAGGATGTTGACCCTGGAGTTCCACCAGCTCCCGCACCCGAAGGTAGAGGTTATTCAGCTTGGGCAGGTGCAGGCGGCCATCAGGTAGCCTGTTGGGTTGGGCCTCATGCAATGACACCAGGTCCTTGAGGTGTATACCTAGTACTGGAAGCCGGAAGCCAGTGCAGTTAGCCCAGGCTCTGCGGTAGCGGGCGTAGTTGTTGTGAGAGGCAAGAAGCTCAGTCAGTTCCAGCAGGGCCTGTGTGGGAGGTACATGCTATGAGCCAGAGCAGTTTTGCATTGTGTCTCCTGTAGGGGAGTATCCTAGCAGCCTATATTGTGGGCTGTGGAATATTAGGCATCTCCTGAGCCATTCTTTTCTTTTCTTTTTGCTTTGGTTTTTTGAGGCAGGGTCTTACTCTAGTCCAAGCTGGCCTTGAACTCACAGTGATCCTCCTACCTCATCCTCCCTAGTGCTGGGATTACAGGCATGAGCTACCATGCCCAGCTTCTGAACCCTTCTGTATCCTTCATTGACTTAGCATCTCTCCCAAACTGTTCTTCCTCATTGTGTTTTTATTCTAGAGGTGCCCATTCTGCAGTTGGATTGATTTTGATTAAACCAGAATCTGATTATGGGTGCTATCACCACTCCCAAACCTTCTCTAGCTCCCTAGTGCCATTGAGATCTGCTCCTTCCTGACCTCAGCCACACACCAGACTCATGAATGACACTATCTTTCCCAGATATTTCTAACCCATGTTCCTCTTTTGGGGGGCCCAAATGTTGACATCTTTGGATATGTGACTTAGCTGACCACTAGACTGGGTCTGTCAATTCTCTACTTAGTATCTTTTTGTCTCCCTCAGAGCCCTGCTCAAGACCAAACATGCAAAGAGTACAAGAGGTCAGCTCCATAATAGGTGCACTAGGGAGGAAAAAAGCAGAGATTTGGAGCAGCAAAAGCCTGGGTTGGCCCCAGAGCTCCTGCACAGGGACTGATGGCAGTTAGGGAGTTAAATGTTGGAGGTTTGGGACAGCTGACCATTTAGGACTTTGGGAAGGGCAAGGGGTTTACCTTGGTGCTGTCAGAACTCAGGTGGGCATGGGAGTCCTTGAGTCTGGAAATGGCACTGTGACACAGGCCCCCTGTGACTGCCATCAGTGTGTTGAAATTCTGCAGCTGGTAGAGCCTCTAGGAAGGAAGATGATGTCAGAGGCAGGAGGTATCATAAAAAAAACAGGCAAGGTAGGAGTTCAGGTAATAATACTGAGTCAGAAATCTTTGTCAGACTACATAATGAATTACAGGTCAGCCTGGGCTAGAATAAGACCCTACTTCTAAAAACCAAAAAAGAAAAAGAAATATTTGTCATATGTGGTTGTGGACCAGGGTAAGCATGGGTAGGCATAGGACATGTGGAAGAAGGTGGGGAGAAGTACCAGGTAAATACCAAGAGTTGAACAGATTTGGAGAGCAGAGGGGTGTGTGTGTGTGTGTGTGTGTGTGTGTGTGTGTGTATGCACACTTGTCCCAACAGTAAAGGATTGAGACACGTGTCAAGTGTCAGGGTTCTGGGGGCCAGGAGGCTCAAGGTGACACAGGTGAGAATGTAAGTTCAAGATGTGTGACAGGAGTAAGGTCTACATCCTGAGGGCATCAAGAAGATTCCCTCACCTTTACTTTTTCCAAGCTTGGGGAGCAGAGGTCACTGGGAAGACAGGTAGGACAGTGCTAAGTGGAAACTGCTCAGAGAACGGAGACCCCCAAGCTGATGCCAGAAACCCTAGATCTAAAGTGCACAGCAAAATATTGCTCAAGAGAGCTTGCCTATAATCCACCATTGAGGCCTGGGGCTTTGGCTCAGTGATAGAGCTCTTGCCTAGAGGGGAGGATGCCGCAGGTTCAAGCCTCCACATTGAAATAAGTAAACAGCCCAACAAAAGGAGGCAAAGGGATGGAAGGCTCCAGAGAAAGGGTGTGGTCTGCATGGAAATACACAAAGGGAAGGGGAGGAAGGGCTGAACATGACACATGAGGGTTGGGCCAGGGACAGACTGGACTGGATGAAGAGGACTGTAATGCCCTCACTGGCCCAAAGAATCTGAGGGGACCTGGAGACTATAGATAGGAACCCAAGTGCAGGATTATGCAAAGCTGAGCGCATGGAAAGGACGCTTTCATTTCCATGGGAATGGGATATTTAGTTTAGGGCTTGGGAGATGCAGCCAGGAGGAACTTCTTTAACTTCTACTACTAGGTCCAAGTTGGGGAGCCCAAAGTGGATTTGACGAAGTGACATCAAAGTCACAGCCCAGGGTTAGAATCCCGGGAAATGAGGCTGTGGGGACGTGGCCAAAAGTGGTTAATGGTCGCCTGGATGTTCCTGCTGCAGTCTAATGGGGATCCTTAGCCTGGCCCTCTGGAACACAGGGTAGCTATGGTAGGTTCTGTTGGCAACTCCAAGGGGTAAGCACTCCAAAAACAAGCAGAACGGCTGAGTGGGTGCTCACCTGTGCCACGTGAATGAACTTGTCCAACACCTGTGCTCGTTGCGCAGGCCCAGGACGGCTCAACACCATGACTTGCACCCAGCGGGACACACTGTTGCTGAGACTCACAGAACTTTCCAGAGCTGAGCAACCATGCACTGAGCCCTGCAAAACATAGCCCCTCAGGTCCTGGGGCTAGGGCAAGGTGGGGGTCAGGGTGGGCCATGACACTCAGATTGTATCCTTCACATGCCATCCCTTTCTCTGGTAGTCTTGACCTCTAATGTCCTAGCCTGGTTTAGCCTAAGAGACCTTGGTCATGTCTACCCCTAGGCTGATAGAGGGCTCTGATATCACCATGTTCCTCTTTCTGAAACGAAATGCTTAAATAAAACTAGGAACTATCTGAACAGTTTACCTATATTAACTAGAAGGTGAGGTCTATTGTCTTTGGTATTTCAGACATAAAGTACAGAGAAGGTAGCTCAGGGTTACACAGGCATGAGTCAGAGTCTGTGTGCTCTTAATTAGGTGCTTGCCTGGCACATAGTCTGGGAAGGGAAGGATGGGGAAGAGGACTTAAAACTGGCTTTTTTAAAAAAAATTATTATTATTATTATTATTTTGTTTTTTCCAGGTCAGGTCTTGCTCTAGCCCAGGCTGACCTGGAATTCACTATGTACTCTCACGGTGGCCCCAAACTCACTGTGGTCCTCCTTCCTCTGCCTCCCCAGTGTAGTGATTAAAAAGGTGTGCCACCATGCTCTACTAAAACCAGCTTTTTCTTGTTTTGTTTAAGGGTACTTACATTCTATACCCCTATCCAACACATGTACACACACACTCCTCACTTGTACTCAGGAAATTTTTACCTACAGGAATCATGTCCCCATCTTCCCTCAAAACAATGTCCAGAAGGTAACAGCTAACCCTTATCTACATCAAAGCAAGTAGATTGATCTTTTATTTTCTTTTCCTTCCTTTTCTCCCCTCTTTCTTTTCTTTTCTTTTTTCCAGGTTGGGTCTCATTCCAGCCTAGGCTGACCTGAAATTCATTATGTAGTCTCAGGTTGGCCTCAACCTAACAGCGATCCTTCTGCCTCAGCCTTTTGAGTTTCTACCTCATGAGTGTTGAGGCTATATGTGTGCACTACCACACCATTCATTTGATGCTGGTGATTTAATGACCTTGGGCATGCAGGCACTCTACTTACTGAGCAAATCCCCAGCCCACAATGACTTTTAGGGAAATGAAAATGGCAATTTCAAATTTTTCAGTTAGGTAACATTTACTCTGCACCAGGCACTGTATCTCTGAGGTAGAAACTTTTTTTTTTTTTTTTTTCCCCAAGGTAGGGTCTCACTCTGACCTGGAATTCACTATATAGTCTCAGGGTGGCCTCAAACTCATGGCAATCCTCCTACCTCTACCTCCCAAGTGTTGGGATTAAAGGCATGTGCCACCACACCTGGCTAATATTCTTTCTTTATTTTTTAAAATAGTTTATTTCTGAGAGAGAGAGACAGAGAGAGGAGGGAGAGAATGGGCACACTAGGGCCTCTAGCCACTGCAAACGAACTCCAGATGTATGTGCCACCTTGTGCATCTGGCTGTACGTGGATACTGGGGACTCAAACCTCAACAAAAACCAAAAGAACAACAACAACAAAAGTCACCAGAGCCAGGCATGGTGACACACGCCTTTAATCCCAGCACTTGGGAGACAGAGGTAGGAGGATCACCATGAGTTTGAGGCCACCCTGAGACTACATAGTGAATTCCAGGTCAGCCTGAGCTAGAGTAAAACCCTACCTTGAAAAACAAAACAAAACAAAAAAGTTTAGGATACTATTTAGATGTCCATGCCAAGGATTCTCTTATCTATGCCCTGTTCAAGGAAAGGCTGTGTGAAGGGTCCGCACCATGATTGCCTGGAAGGACCGGAATTCCAGGTAAGTGAGGTGTTGAGCCAGTTCCTCAGTCTCCAGGTGATCAAACAGCAAGGACACTTTGCGCTTCTTTCCCAAGCCTGGGCTACTCAAGGGAGGTGGGGGGCCAGGCCCCTCAGGGCTCAGTCTGAAGGCCCAGAGGGACAGGCTATTAGAGTGGCTCAGAGTTGAGGATCTGGGGGCATGGAGGGAGGGGACAGGACAGAGTGGGATAGGGAAGGGGGAATGGGGCTGGCTCACAGGTTGAAGACATCTCTCAAACTCCTCTGGGCTGAGTTGCCCTCTTGGGCCACGGTGGTCCAGAAACGATTTATGACTTCTTCCAGTTGGGGTTCCTGGTGCACTGCCTCTGGGTGCTGGGTCATCCAGTACCTGAGAGGGGTTTAGAGAGAGGTGATTGATGACCATCCCCCTCCCGCGCCTATGAGATAATACCAGTGACACCCTGCAGGAACCTGGGCTGGTATACAGTGGGAGGCCTCTACAGAGGGTCTTAGATGAGGAAGCACCAAAAGCCTGGCTAAGGGTATTTACATAGGTACAGAGGGTCTCTTGAAGTCAGGGCTGGGAAGGGTGAGCGCATGAGGGATATCTGGGGTATGACTGGAGGGTCATTTAAAACAAGTTGAGAAAATTACTGGAAGGGAAGATACTGAGGGAAGGTCTCGGAAGTAGCTGGGGTAAAATTTGGGGAAGTCAAGGTGAAAATAGTCTTAGGAGTTTATGGAAGGTGAAGGTTGGGGGTTCATAACTAAAGGTCCCTGAGTACGAGCTAGGACAGTCAATGGGATCTAGTTGGGGATTTCCATTTCTAGTAGGTAGAAGTTTTAAGGAGCAAAACTAGGAATATCTTAGGAAAGGAGTCAGGGGTGTCTTACATGGAATTTTATTTATTTTGGTTTTAAAAAATTTTTTTGGTTTATTTTTATTTATTTGAAAGCAACAGACGGAGAAAGAGGTAGAGACAGAATGGGCGAGCCAGGGCTTCCAGCCACTGCAGACGAATTCCAGATGTTTGCGCCCCTTGTGCAACTGGCTGATGTGGGTCCTGGGGAATCGAGCCTCGAACCGGGGCCCTTAGGCTTCACAGACAAGCGCTTAACTGCTAAGCCATCTCTCCAGCCCCCTCATTTTGGTTTTTAAAGGTAAGGTCTCACTCTAGTTCAGGCTGACCTGGAATTCACTATGTAGTCTCTTTAATTCTCAGCGATCCTCCTACCTCTGCCTCCCAAGTGCTGGGATTAAAGGCATACGCCACCATACCAGGTGAAATTTTTTTTTTTGAGACAGAGTCTGTGGCCTAGGCTGGTCTTGAACTTTAGGCAGTTCTCCTGTTCAGCTTCCCTATGCTAGTTCTTAGTGTGGGTTTTAGGAAATGGGGCTAAGTGGGTTTGTAGGGGGATTAAGATGGGGTTTTGGAGAGGTGTTTTGGAAGGTATCAGGATGGAGTCTTGGTTTATGGAATTGGGGTTTTGGCTCAGATTTACCTGACAAAGTAGCAGATCTGTAGCTGCCTCATCTCCTGTTCGTTTTTGGTGGCCTTCTGGTACTTGAGTTCTAGTCAAGGTTCTTTTTCCAGCATTCTAATCTGCCCAGTCCCCTTACTTTGATCTCATAGGACCTCATGAGTCTGTCCTTTACCCTCAACCCACAGATCATGGTCCTGGGAGGATATGAGGACAGCAGACGGGCAGCAAGGTCAGCAGAAGGCAACACCCAGCTGTGCATAGCAAGCACCATGTTGAGAATATGGTCTCCACAGCGCAGGCTGCCAGCTGAGTCTGGGGGTGGGAAAAGAAGAGCTATGTCAGAATGAGCCCTGGGCAATAGATACTCCGCTTCCAGAATTGGGTAGGCAGCTTGGTTCAGATGCCAGCTCTGCCAGTGATGCCCTGCATGAATTTGTGCAAGCAGCATGAACCTGAGCAAGCAACATGCCTCAGTTTCCTTATCCATATTGTTGTGTATGGAGCCACATTACACTTAGGAAGTCTGTTGAAGAGCTAAAAAGCACCATCTCAGGAGAAAATTAACTCAGTCCTTCTGTTAATTTTATTTCTTTCACTTTATTTTTTCTTTTATTTCTTCTTCTTCTTCTTTTTTTTTTTTTTCAAAGTAGAGTCTCACTCTAGCCCAGGCTGACCTGGAATTCACTATCTAGTCTCGGGGTGGCCTCAAACTCATGGTGGTCCTCCTACCTCTGACTCCCGAGTGCTAGAATTAAGGAGGCATGTGCCACCATGCCCAGCTCTCCTTCCTTCCTTTCCTCTCTCCCTCCCTCTTTCCTTTCCTTTCCTTCCTCTCTCTGTCTTTCCATCTCTCTTTCTTTTCTTCTTTCTGTGATGGCCTTCTGCATGCTAGGTAAGCACTGTACCACAGAACCATGGTTTTAGACTCCCACTGGTGGATTCCTTTACTTTTTATTTTATTTTCTAAATTTTTATTTTATATTTGTAATTATTTATTTATTTATGTGTGTGTGGGCATGCCAAGGTGCCTTGCCACTGCAAATGATGCCAGGTGCTTGTACTTCTTTATTTTGTTGTTTGTTTTCGAGGTAGGGTCTCTCTCTAGCCCAGGCAGACCTGGAGTTCACTCTGTAGTCTCAGGGTGTTGTACTGCTTTTTGAATCTGGTTCTATGTGGTTGTTGGGGAATTGAACCTGGATCACCAAGCTTTGCAAATAAGTACCTTTAACTGTACAGCCATCTCACAGCCACTAAATTTTCACATAATTATTTGTGCTTGTGTGTGCACACACGTGCATGTACATGTGCATGGGCATGCCAGGGTCTCTTGCCACTGCAAATGAACACCAGACACTTGCACTATTTTTGAGTCTGGCTTACGTGGGTGGCTATGAATTGGTTCCTAGGCTGGCAGACCTAGAAAGCTGGCTGAGCCATCTTCCCAACCACTACTTTTTATTTTGAGACAAGTTTCCAGGCAAGCCTTGGAACTTTCAATTCATGTGTCTCAGCCTCCAAAGTAGTTCGGATGTACAGGCCTGTGCTGCCAGGCCCAGTTCTCTCTTATTTTTAATGTAGGGAGCAAGATTCCCAATAGTGCTGGGCCTGGTGTTAGGGCTGGGGAGGCTGACCAGGGAGGGGACTACTCACCAAAGCACTGGAAGCATTTCTCCAGCAGCTCATCTTCGCTGCAGCTGCCCTCACTCAGCAACCCCAGATTCATGGAGGCCATAACCTTGCTGATCTCTCGGGGGCTGGGGCACGTCTTGTGGCGGCGGGCCAGTCGGGGCTGGCCACGCCCTCCTGCCTTCCCAGAGCATTCCTGGTGGCACTTCCTGTGGGCACACCCCCCTCCAAAGAATGATGGAGGCTTCTTTCTTTTGGTAGACTCTTAAAATTCTTGATTCCAATGCCCTTAGGCATTATGAGAGAAACTTCCTACAGGCCAAGTCCCAATGTTACTCCTGATCTATCATGGATCATGGGAGAACTCCTTCCCCCACCCCGGAATATTCCAAATCCCCCCAAGAAGTTGTGGAAGACTCCCAAATCAAGGACCCTCAAAAAAAAAAAAAATGAATTCCCTCCTCTACATATCATTTTTACTTTTTAAATGCTTTTTTTTCCCTTTTAGTTTTTCGAGGTAGGGTCTCACTCTAGCCCAGGCTGACCTGGAATTTATTCTGTACTCTCAGACTGGTTTCGAACTCACGGTGATCCTCCTACCTCTGCCTTCCTAGTTCTGGGATTAAAATCGTGCATCACCACGCCCAGCTCTCAAATGCCTTTTTAAAAATGACTTTTTAGCCGGGCGTGGTGGCACAGGCCTTTAATCCCAGAACTTGGGAGGCAGAGGTAGGAGAATCACCGTGAGTTCGAGGCCACCCGGAGACTACATAGTGAATTCCAGGTCAGCCTGGGCTAGAGTGAGACCCTACCTCGAGAAACAAACAAACAAAAAAACCCCAAATCAAATCAAAAAGACTTTTTAAAAGTTAATGCACAGGCCAGGTGTGGTAGCGCATGACTTGGAGGCACTTGGGAAGCAGAGGTAGCAGGATTGCCATGAGCTCAAGGCCACCTGAGACTACAGAGTGAATTCCAGGTCAGTCTGGGCCAGAGTGACACCCTGCCTCAAAAAACCAAAAAAAAAAACAAAAACAAAAAACAACAACAACAACAACAACAACAACAAAAAAAACCAAATAAATAAAATTAAAAAAATAATGGGTTTCATTGTGACATTTTCTGTACATATATATCACTATATATGATTGTACCTTATTCATGTTTGCCCCTCCATTCCCCTACCCATATGCCTTCCTCTCTCTCCTTGGTCCCTTTCCTGCCCCTAGAGTCCCCTTCTGCTTTCATTTTACATATATGTATGTATATATGTGTGCACACATATAGTTAAGTCTATATTATGTATATGAAAGAAAATATGCAATATTTTATCTGCTCTCAGTACCTCTTTTGTTCCCCCTTCCCCTCAAACAATTTTTTTCCCAAGGTCAGATCTCATTCTAGCTCAGGCTGACCTGGAATTCACTATGTAGTCGCAGGATGGCTTTGAATTCATGGCAATCCTCCTTCCTCTGCCTCTCGAGTTCTGGGATTAAAGGTGTGCGCCACCACGCCCGGCTCCCTCAAACAACTCTTGACAACACAGTCCTAAAGCACCATGGAGGACACTTTCTGATGGCAGACTCCTGGGATTCAGGAAACCAAGGGGAAAGATCCCTAGGACCATCTTTCCCAGGAGGACATACAGGAGGGTTAGTCTTCAGTCCCTCTCAGACACCACTGGGGTCTCCATCAGTGGTGTCTCCTTGGCCCAGCCCTTGAAGAACAGATAGATTCACATTTTCAAGCTTCAGAAGTCCATTTCTCCCCTTCTTAGCTTAGCCCATGTAAGGTGCACCCTGTCATTCAAGCTAGCACTTTGCATACTCAAAAAGAGGCCTTGGGAGCCTCTGTGTCTCTGGATATCTGGGTTTGGTAGGAGGAACCCGACATAGCTCAGGGAAATTTGCAGAAGAGGGGCGGAAAGAATATCAGAGCCACACATTGGGTCTTGATACACAGAGACATTGCCTCCTACCCATAACTGATGGCTAACACCACAGTGCACGACCCATATTCCCCAACTAGGAGGGTCCCTGTGGAAGGGGAGGATAGGGAGGAAGCTAACAATGGTACCAACTTGACTGTATTTACTGAGTACAAAACTAATAATAATAATAATAATAAAAACTAAAAAAAAAAAAATGTCTTAGCCTCCAGCCTGAGTTTCCGATTTGGAGCCCAGAGAGGAAGTACCAGAGCCTCTCTAAGGCTCTTTAGAGCTAGCCAGTGTCCCTGAGGTTATAGCAGTTTCAGTGAAAGTTTAAAACGATCTCTGTCTAATGACTCCCTAGACTCCTGTTCCAGGTAGAGAAAGATGGTAATGGAGAGACAGGAATGGTGGGAGGAGGGAAGGGGAAGATTCCAGACTTCAGAGTCAGACAAAACTTGGTTTGAGCAATTTCTGTTGTGTGCCTTATTGTCAGTCACTTAATTTCTCTGGTTCACAGTTTCCTCATATGAAAAATGAGGGTTGGAGAAATGGTTCAGTGGTTAAGCGCTCTTCCTGTGCAAGCATGAGGTCCTGATGGTGTCTGAGACTGCCAGAGTTCAAATCTCTAAATCTCATGTAAAACAGCTGCAACCTCAGTTTTTCAGGGAAGCAGAGACCTAAGAGAATCTTTGAAGTCCCACAAGTTTCAGAAAAGATAGAGGATGGAGGAAGAGGAGGACAGTCAAACATTTTAGCTCAAAGCAAGACCCAAAATAAGACCAGGTAGAAGACCAATAGAGCAGAATACCTGATGTTCCACGAGGGCCTTCATAGGAGCATGTGAAGCTCTACAGGAGCACATACACATGCATGCACCACCCTTTCCTCCCAACATCTCCCTCTCTTTCTCCCTCTCTCTCTCTCTCTCTCTCTCTCTCTCTCTCTCTCACACACACACACACACACACACACACACACACACACACACACAATTTACAAATAAAAACAAGCTGGGTGTGGTGGCGCATGCCTTTAATCCCAGCACTTGGGAGGCAGAGGTAGGAGGATCTCCATGAGTTCAAGGCCACCCTGAGACTACATAGTGAATTCCAGGTCAGGCTGGGCTAGAGTGAGACCCTACCTTGAAAAAACAAAACAAAACAAAACAAAAAAAAGAGTGAATTTGAACCTTCCCCAGGATTTAGTAATCCTGGTTCCTCAAAGGTGCTAAGACTTGATTACTTGATTTTCCCAGCCTGGTAAGTGACCCAGAGTTGGGGAAACTGAACTTGAGGTGCAGAGAGAAAAAGGAATGGGGAAAGCTGGGCATGGTAGTGCAGATATGTAGTCCCAGCTATTTGGGAGGTTGAGACAATAAGATTGAAGTGTCAAAGTCAGCTGGGATGACAGAGGAAGAACTCATCTCAAAAACAAATGAACAGAGATAGGGGAAGCAAAGCAGCCAGGTTTGCAGCAGGGGGTGAAAGCACAAAGAGGGACACTCTAAAACAAAGGTGCTGTCATGTCCCCTGGCATATTATGTGGTCTCAATATGTGGGTACTGAATGTTGTTAAATAATAGCCCTGATCAGGAAGCAGGCACAAGGCTGAGTCGTCTAAAGGTCAAGTACAATCCCAACAGCATTATCTGGGAACTCTATATAAAACAGATATTCTGGCCCCACCCCAGACTTACAGAATCCAGAACTTTAGGGGTAGAGTCCAGAGATCTGTGGTTTACAAGCCCTCCAGGGGGTTGTGACATATGCTCAAATTTGAGAACCAGCATCTAGGTGGTCTCACATAGACCTATAGGCTCTTCTGAAGTAGAGCCTATGATTATTCTATTACCAAAAGAAACTGAAACATGGAGTAAATTAACTTACCTACACAGCTTAGAAATGAAGCTACTAAGATGCCCCCAGGAAAGTGATGAAAAGGATGGGGAGGGAATCTCTTGGCTTATCACAATCATACTGAGGGAGGCAGAAGGAATTATCCAGGCTGGGCACCACTGGAGGGTTAGTATCCCCAAAAGATAGAGGCTTATTTCAGAACCTACTGGCTCAGGCAGCCACCTGGCCTTACCTGTGGACTGGCAGCCCCTTGTAACGTCTAGAATAGTCAGAAGTGGCTTAAGAGGCAGGGGAGCCAATTCACCCTATAATGCACATTTCCCTCTTGGGACATGGCCCTGCAAAAGCCTGGAGTTTCCAGTCTAGTGGGTGGTTTTGATGGGGAGTCAGAAAGGCAGCAAAAAGGATAAAAACATCAGTTGGGGATGGTATCAGAACTGAGCTAGGAGGGACACAGGGCAGCTTACACTCTAGGGACAGAAGCTCAGGTGCTCAGCTTCTTGAAGTATTCTTGTCCCCTAACCCTCCTGGATCCCAACCCTGGAAGAGAGGGATAGTCCACCCCCAACATTATCATCATCATCCTTTCTGCAGCCAGAGGTCCCAGGGCTTCCACTACCCTAGGTCTCCTTGGAGAGAGTCTTCTCACCTGTTGCTGTCCTTTCTGTTCATGCTTCCTGAGAGGCAGAGGTCTTGTCAGGAGTGTGCCTAGCTCCTCCCTCTCCCCCCACCCCTGAAATGCACCCACTTGCAAGCCTCTTGGGAGCTGGATCTTTCAGAAGGAAAGAGGAACTGCCCCTCCTCACCCGCCCCAGGCTAAGGGGAAGGAAGAGGTTGGGGAGAAACCAAAGGCTCCCCTCCCTGCTCATGGGGATCCCCATGGGCTGAGGTTTCCGGTGCTTCCTCCACCCCCACTCCCTGGTACAGCTGGCTCTCTACCATGGCGCCATCTTGAGACCCATCACTGTCACTTAAATAAAAGCAGCTTTATAATGTGACTAAAAAGAAGTCTTTTGTTTTTGGGTTTTAGTTTTTCTGAGACAGGATCTCATATAGCTCAGACTGACCTGAAACTCAAGTATCTGAAGTTAACCTTGATCCTTCTGCCCTGGACCCTCATCTACTGTGATTACAGATATAGGCCACCATGCTTGGATGAATAGTCTATAAAACACAAAAATTTGACTGAAAACTCAGACAACATAATAATTAGTACATTTTACCTGTTTCTTTCTTTTCTTCTTCTTCTTTTTTTTTTCTTTTTTACTAGGTAGGGTTTCACTCTAGTCCAGGCTGGAATTCACTATGTAGTCTCAGGGTGGCCTCAGACTCACGGTGATCCTCCTATCTCTGCCTTCCAAGTGCTGGGATTGAAGGTGAGCACCACCAAGCCTGTCTCTTTCTTCCTTTCTTCTTCTTTTTTAATTTTTGTTTTTTTTCCAGGTAGGGTTTCACACTAGGCCAAGCTGACCTGGAACTCACTATGTAGTCTCAGAGTGGCCTCGAACTCATGGCAATCCTCCTACCTCTAGTGCTGGAATTAAAGGTGTGTGCCACCACACCCGGCATTTTTTCCCTTTTTTATTATTGATCACGTCCATAATTATAGACAATAAACCGTGATAATCCCCCCCACACACACTTTCCCTTTCACAACTCCACTCTTCATCATATCCCCTCCTCTTCTTCTCATTCTTTTACTTTGCTATCATCTTTTCCTCCTATTATAGTGGTCTTCTGTAGGTAGTGCCAGGCATTGCGTGGTCATGGATATCCAGGCCATTTTGTGTCTGGAAGAGTGCATTGCAAGGAGTCCTATCCTTCACTGGCTCTTACATTCTTTCCACTACGTCTTCTGCAATGGACCCTGAGCTGTGGAAGGTATGATAGAGATGATTCAGTGCTGAGCACTCCTTTGTCACTTCTCAGCACTATGGTACCTATTGACTCATCCTACTGGTCACTACCATCTGAAAAGAGAAGCTTCTTTAACCAAAAGTGAGAGTAGCATTAATATATGGATATGAACATTAAGAAAAGTGCTTGCTGGGCAGTTTGGTGAGCATAAGAATATGTATTTAGCCAGACACCAGCAGACGTTATACTACTAGGGCTCATGACTTCCCCCATTATAGGTTTTCAGTGTCAGGCATGTATTCCCTCTTGTGGAGCAGGCCTCCACATGCCACTATTGTACCTGTTGGCTCATTTGGCTTGGCTGGCCCAACTTAAGGCTTGTAGTGTCTACTTTTGTTTATCTCCACTGATGACTTTTTCTCCCATGAAGCTATATGCAACATAGCTTTTTCCAGTTTTCTGTCAGCTGGTCTACAGGGAGGTTTTTAGTTCAGCTTCAGCAAGATTTCTCAGTGACCTTGCAGCCCAAGCAAGTGGAGTCTTTAGCAATAGGGTCTTACCACCATTCCTGGTGGGAAACCAAGAGCCTTGGCAATGGCCTATAATGTTTTGGGGGCACCAGGGACCGCCCTGGCCAACAACTCACTATAAGGTAATCCATCCCTAGCATTGAGAATTTTCTAGTGACAATCTATGGCTTCTGGATGCACCGTTGTCCAAAAAAGTAGGTTTCCATAGACGTATTCATACCTTCTTAGATTTTGATTAACCTTCCCTGCCATCCTACCTTTACTCAATTTCTTCCCCTGACCTCACTTAGGCCTTTCCACCCCAAGGTGTTTTTTTTTTTTTGTTTTTTTTTCTTTTTTTGAGGTAGGGTCTCTTTCTAGCCCAGGCTGACCTAGAATTCACTACATAGTCTCAGAGGGGGCTCGAACTCACGGCGATCCTCTTACCTCTATCTCCTGAATGTTGGGATTAAAGGTGGGCGCCACCACGCCCAGTTTGCTTCATATGTTTCTTTTGATCCTAGTTTTTTTTTTTTTTAAGATATCTATTTATTTATTAGAGACAGAGAGAGTGGCAGGGGAGAGAGAGAGAGAATGGGCATGCCAGGGCCTCTAGCTACTGCAGACGAACTCCAGATGCATACACCACCATGTGTATCTGGTTTATGTGGGACTTGGAGAATCAGACCTGGATCCTTAGGCTTTGCAGGCAAGTGCCTTAACCACTAAGTTATCTCTCCAGCCTTGGTCCCAATTTTTATTTTATTTACTCATTTGAGAGAGATAGACAGAGGGAGAAAGAGAGAATGAATGGATGTTCCAGGGCCTCTAGCCACTGCAGATGAACTCCATGTGCCACCTTGTGCACCTGGCTTTACATGGGTACTGGGTAATCAAACCCAGGTCCTTAGGCTTTGCAGGCAGATGCCTTAATTACTGAGCCATCTCTCCAGTCCCCATGGTTCTAATTTTTTTTTTTTTCCCAGTTTTGAGGTAGGGTCTCACTCTAGTCCAGGTTAACCTGGAATTCATTATGTAGTCTCAGGGTGGCCTTGAACTCATGGTGATCCTCCTACCTCTACCTCCCAAGTTCTGGGATTAAAGGCATATACCACCATGCCTGGCTCTAATTTTTATTTTTAATTTTTATTTATTTATTTGAGAGTGACAGACACAGAGAGAAGGACAGATAGAGGGAGAGAGAGAGAATGGGCGTGCCAGGGCTTCCAGCCTCTGCAAACGAACTCCAGACGCGTGCGCCCCCTTGTGCATCTGGCTAACGTGGGACCTGGGGAACCGAGCCTTGAACCGGGGTCCTTAGGCTTCACAGGCAAGCGTTTAACCGCTAAGCCATCTCTCCAGCCCCTAATTTTATTTTTAATGGATCAGGGTCTCATAGCGTGTAGCTCATGCTGGCCTGGAAGTCAGGCTACCATCAAACACATAACAATTTTCCTGCCTTAGCCTCCCCATGCTAAAAGTACAGGTTTGCGCTACCATGCCCTGCTTCCTAGGCTGGCTTGAAGGATAGTATTTGTATCCTTGAAATTGGTTTCCATTTTTATTACTGTTATTGCAAATCATCATGTAGCTCCTACTATAGACCATACACTGTTCTAAGATTTTCTTTCTTTTTTTTTTAAGAGGTCCTGCTTTCTTTTTTTTATTTTTATTTTTTACATTTTTAAAAAAATTTTATTTATTTATTTATTTGAGAGCGACAGATACAGAGAGAAAGACAGATAGAGGGAGAGAGAGAGAATGGGCACGCCAGGGCTTCCAGCCTCTGCAAACGAACTCCAGACGCGTGCGCCCCCTTGTGCATCTGGCTAACGTGGGACCTGGGGAACTGAGCCTCGAACCAGTGTCCTTAGGCTTCATAGGCAAGCGCTTAACCGCTAAGCCATCTCTCCAGCCCAGGTCCTGCTTTCTTTAAGAAAGCAATTTTTTAAAAAATTTTATTTAGAAAGGCTACCATATCCATTTGTCATTATCTTTAGCTTTAAGGAAAATAGTTTAAAAAACATAAAAATGTAAATACACTCAAGAATAACTGCTATTCAACAGTTCTGAAGAGGCAAAAATGTACTTTTCTTTTACAGAAAATGTTAAATCTGTAATAGCAGCATAATTCATACATATATATAAAGCTGGCTTTGAAAACCCAGATATTTGTATGTATGCACAAAACATCTTTCTTCCCCCTCCTGCCCTATACAGCACAAGATTCACAGCGGGAAGCAGTTACTTCACATTGCAGTACTTCCCGTGGCACATAGCCAGCAGCTATGTCATCAGCTGACCCTCCTGGCAAAGCTTCTCGGCGCAGCCTTCAGTCCAACACCAGAGCCGAGAGGGCATTCAGGTCTTTCATGTATGGATGGGCCACCAGGATCTGGTTGATCTTCAGTCTCTGCTCAGCTTCAGGGAAGATCTTCAACAGCGCCTCCCGCAGCTCTCTGGTTTCTGCAGAGGACCTCTGTGCTGGCACAGGCAGGTTCTGCTGCATACCGGAAAGGGTATTCAGGGTTGAGAAGTGGGGCTGCTGAGGAAACCAGGGGCTTGGAGGGGATCCTTGAATCCGGGATGCAGGCTGGTGGCTGGAGCTGGCTGCCTGGATGCTGGGGCTCCTGAAGCCAGGATCAAATGTGTCCATATTTGGCATATTGAGCATCAGCTGCATGTAAGATTTTCTTTAAAATATTATTTTGGCCGAGCATGGTGGCACATGCTTTTAATCCCAGCACTCGGGATGCAGAGGTAGGAGGATTGCCATGAATACAAGGCCACCCTGAGACTACATAGTGAGTTCTAGGTCAGCCTGGGCTAGAGTGAGACTCTACCTAGAAAAACCAAAATAATAATAATAATAAATACTATTTTATCTGGGTGTGGTAGCTCATACCTTTAAATTCAGCAGGGCTGAGGTAGAATGATTGCTGTGCATTTGAGGCCAACCTAGGCTAAAGAGTGAGTTTCTGGTCAGCCTGGGCTAGAGTGAGACCCTGCCTCAAAACAAACAACAAAAATAAATATTAATTCAATGTACTGTTCTTATTAAAATGTTACTTTTGTGGGGCTGGAGAGATGCCTCAGTGGTTAAGGTGCTTGTCTGCAAAACCTGGGTTTGAGTCCCTAGTACCCATGTAAAGCCAGATGCACAAAGTGGTACATACATCGAGTTTGTTTGCAGTGGCTAGAGGCCATGGTATGCCCGTTCTATGTCTCTTCTGTCTCTCTCTGCTTGAAAATAAATAATAAATAAAATATTAAAAATGTTATAGGTGGACATAAACACTCTAGAAGTTCCTCCCCTTCCACTATCCTTCTTAAATTGATGAGAATATATCACGTTATTAGGTTTTGTTCCAACTGTTGCCTGTACATTTATGTACAAAAATGTGTGCCCTTAGTAATGGACTTTTCATTTGACTGTGCACATTTTGTTCCATTAACAATATATATATATTTCAAGGCCACCTGAGACTACAGAGTGAATTCCAGGTCAACCTGAGCTAGAATGAGACTCTACCTCAAAAAACAAACAAACAAAAAAATTTATGGAGGAGGGGGTGGAGAATGGGCATGCAGGGCCTCTAGCCACTGCAACTAATCTCTAGGTGCATGTGCCACCATGTGTATCTGGCTTACATGGGTTCTGGGGAACTGAACCTGGGTCCCTAGTCTTTGCAGGCAAGCACCTTAACTTACTGAACCATCTCTCCAGCCCTGTTTTGTTCTTTTACTTAAATGTGTCATGCTTGATATATTTTTTTAAAATTTTTATTAACATTTTCCATGATTATAAAAAAAAAAATCCAATGGTAATTGCCTCCCCCCGCACTTTCCCCTTTGAAATTCCATTCTCCATCATATTACCTCCCCATCACAATCATTGTACTTACATATATACAATATCAACCTATTAAGTACCCTCCTCCCTTCCTTTCTCTTCACTTTATGTCTCCTTTTTAACTTACTGGCCTCTGCTACTAAGTATTTTCATTGTCACGCAGAAGCCCAATCATCTGTAGCTAGGATTCACATATGAGAGAGAACATGTGGTGCTTGGTTTTCTGGGCCTGGGTTACCTCACTTAGTATAATCCTTTCCAGGTCCATCCATTTTTCTGCAAATTTCATAACTTCATTTTTCTTTACCGCTGAGTAGAACTCCATTGTATAAATGTGCCACATCTTCATTATCCACTCATCAGTTGAGGGACATCTAGGCTGGTTCCATTTCCCAGCTATTATAAATTGAGCAGCAATAAACATGGTTGAGCACGTACTTCTTTTTTTTTTTTTTTTTTTCGAGGTAGGGACTCACTCTAGCCCAGGCTCACCTGGAATTCACTATGTAGTCTCAGGGTGGCCTTGAACTCACGGTGATCCTCCTACCTCTGCCTCCCAAGTGCTGGGATTAAAGGCGTGCGCCACCACGCCTGGCTTGAGCACGTACTTCTAAGGAAATGAGATGAGTCCTTCGGATAGATGCCTAGGAGTGCTATAGCTGGGTCATATGGTAGATCAATCTTTAGCTGTTTTAGGAACCTCCACGCTGATTTCCACAATGGCTGGACCAGATTGCATTCCCACCAGCAGTGTAGAAGGGTTCCTCTTTTTCCACATCCCCGCCAACATTTATGATCATTTGTTTTCATGTTGGTGGCCAATCTGACAGGAGTGAGATGGAATCTCAATGTAGTTTTAATCTGCATTTCCCTGATGGCTAGTGACGTAGAACATTTTTTTAGATGCTTATATGCCATTCGTATTTCTTCCTTTGAGAATACTCTATTTAGCTCCATAGCCCATTTTTTGATTGGCTTGTTTGATTCCTTATTATTTAACTTTTTGAGTTCTTTGTATATCCTAGATATTAATCCTCTATCAGATGTATAGCTGGCGAAGATTTTTTCCCCCATTCTGTAGGTTGCCTCTTTGCTTTTTTCACTGTGTCCTTTGCAGTGCAAAATCTTTGTAATTTCATGAGGTCCCAGTGATTAATCTGTGGTTTTATTGCCTGAGCAATTGGGGTTGTATTTAGAAAGTCTTTGCCAAGACCAATATGTTGAAGAGTTTCCCCTGCTTTTTCCTCTAGCAGTTTTAGAGTTTCCAGTCTGATGATAAGGTCTTTAATCCATTTGGACTTAATTCTTGTGCATGGCGAGAGAGAAGAATCTATTTTCATCCTTCTGCAGATATATATCCAGTTTTCCCAACACCATTTGCTGAAGAGGCTGTCTTTTCTCCAATGAGTATTTTTGGCATTTTTATCAAATATCAGGTGGCTATAGCTACTTGGGCTTACATCTGGGTCCTCTATTCTGTTCCACTGATCTACATGTCTGTTTTTGTGCCAGTACCACACTGTTTTTGTTACTATGGCTCTGTAGTATAGGTTAAAATCAGGTATGGTGATACCACCAGACTTATTTTTGTTGCTCAGTATTATTTTAGATATTCGAGGTTTTTTGTGATTCCAAATGAATTTTTGGATTGTTTTTTCTATTTCCATGAAGAATGTTTTTGGAATTTTGATAGGGATTGCATTAAATGTGTAGATTGCTTTTGGTAAGATTGCCATTTTCACAATACTAATTCTTCCAATCCAGGCACAGGGGATGTTTCTCCACTTTCTAGTGTCTTCTGCAATTTCTCACTTGAGTGTTTTAAAGTTCTCATTGTAGAGATTCTTTACTTCCTTGGTTAAGTTTATTCCAAGGTACTTTATTTATTTATTTTTTTTGATGCAATTGTGAATGGGAGTGATTCTCTGATTTCATCCTCTGTGTGTTTGTTGTTAGCATATATGAGGGCTACTGATTTCTGTGTATTTATTTTGTATCTTGCTACATGGCTGTAGGTTTTTATCAGCTCTATCAGTTTGCTAGTAGTTTTTAGGGTCCTTTATGTATAGAATCATGTCATCTGGAAATAATGATAACTTGATCTCTTCCTTTCCAATTTGTATCCCTTTTATGTGTGTCTCTTGCCTTATTGCTATGGCTAAGACTTCCAGAACTATATTAAATAAAAGTGGGGACAGTGGACACCCTTGTCTTCTTCCTGATTTTAGTGGAAAACTTCCAGTTTTTCCCCATTTAGTAATATGTTGGCTGTAGGCTTGTCATAAATAGCTCTTATTATATTGAGATATGTTCCTTCTATTCCCAGTCTCCATAGGACTTTTATCATGAAGGGATGTTGGATTTTGTCAAATGCTTTCTCTGTGTCCAATAAGATGATCATGTGATTTTTTTGTCCTTCAACCCATTTATATAATGTATTGCATTTGTAGATTTGTGTATATTGAACCATCCCTGCATCTCTGGGATAAAGCCTACTTGGTCAGGGTGAATGATCTTTTTGATATACTCTTATATTCTGTTTGCCAATATTTTGTTGAGAATTTTTGCATCTATGTTCATGAGAGAGATTGGTCTGTAATTTTTTTTTTTTTTTTTTTTTTTTGAGGTAGGGTCTCACTCTAGCCCAGGCTGACCTGGAATTCACTATGGAGTCTCAGGGTGGCCTCGAACTTATGGCAATCCTCCTACCTCTGCCTCCCGAGTGCTGGGATTAAAGGCATGCGCCACCACGCCCGGCTGTAATTTTCTTTTTTTGTTCTATCTTTGCCTGGTTTTGGTATCAGGATGATGCTGGCCTCATAGAAGGAGTTTGGTAGAATTCCTTCTTTTTCTATTTCCTGGAAAAGCTCAAGAAGCAATGGTGTTAGCTCTTCCTTAAAGGTCCGGTAAAATTCAGCAGTGAATCCATCTGGGCCTGGGCTTCTTTTAGTTGGGAGATTATTGATAACTGTTCGGATCTCCATGTTTGTTATAGGTCTATTTAAGTGATTAATCTCATTTTGATTTAATGTAGGTAGGTCATACAAATCAAGGAAATCATCTATTTCTTTCAGATTTTCATACTTTGTGGAGTATATGCTTTTATAGTATGTCCCTATGATTTTTTGAATTTCTCTGGAATCTGTGTGATGTTACCTTGTTCATCTCTGATTTTATTAATTTTGATTTTATTTTATTAATTTGTGTCTCTTCTCTCTTTCTTTTGGTCAGATTTGCTAAGGGTTTATCAATCTTGTTTATTGTTTCAAAGAACCAACTCTTTGTTTCATTAATTCTTTGAATTTTTTTTTTGTTTCTATTTCATTAATTTCTGCCCTGATCTTTATTATTTCTTCCTATTTACTGATATTTGGTTTCCTTGTTCTTCTTTTTCCAAGGCTTTAAGGTGAAGCATTAGGTCGTTTACTTGTGACCTTTCTAATTTCTTAATATAGGCACTTAAGGCTATAAATTTACCTCTTAGAACTGCCTTCATTGTGTCCCAGAGATTTTGATATGTTGTGCTCTCATTATCATTTGACTCTATAAATTTTTTGATTTCCTTCTTATTTCATTGACCCATTCATCATTTAGTAGTGTATTGTTTAGTTTCCATGATTTTGTGTATGCTCTATAGCCTTTCTTGCTACTGATTTGTAGTTTAATTCCATTGTGGTCAGATCGAATGCAAGGGATTATTTCAATTTTCCTGAATTTGTTAAGATTTGCTTTGTATCCTAATATATGGTCTGTGGTGGTTTGATTCAGGTGTCCCCCATAAACTTAGATGTTCTGAATGCTACGTTCCCAGCTGATGGAGATTTGGGAAGTAATGCCTCCTGGAGGGAGTGTATTGTTGGGGGTGGGCTTATGGACTTTATAGCCAGTTTCCCCATGCCAATGTTTGGCACACCCTCCTGTTGCTGTGGTCCACCTTATGTTGGCCAGGGGGTGATGTCCACCCTCTGCTCATGCCATCATTTTTCCTTGCCATCGTGGAGCTTCCCCTCAAGCCTGTAAGCCAAAATAAATCTCTTTTTCCCAGAAGCTGCTCTTGGTTGGGTGATTTCTACCAGCAATGTGGACTGGACTGCAACATGATCTATTTTAGAGAATGTTCCATGTGCTGCTGAAAAGAATGAATATTCTGCAGCCTTTGGATGAAATGTCCTGTATATATCTGTTAGGTCCATTCCTTCTATGACCTCATTTAGTCCACATGTCTCTCTGTTTATTTTTTTCCGGAATGACCTGTCAATTGATGAGAGTAGGGTGTTAAAGTCACCCACTACCACTATGTTTGGTGTTATCTGTGACCTTAGTTCTAATAGTGTTTGTTTGATGAATTTGGGAGCCCCCATGTTAGGTGCATATATGTTTAGGATTGTAATTTCCTCCTGTTGGAGTGTGCCCTTAATCAATATAAAGTGAATCAATTATAATCAATATAAAGTGAACTTGACTAACGTTGGACTAAAGTCTATCTTGTCAGATATTAGGATAGCAACCCCTGCTCGTTTTCTAGGCCCATTTGCTTGAAACACCATCTTCCAACCTTTCACCCTAAGATAATGTCTATTTTTTATAAAAAGGTGAGTTTCTTAGAGACAACAAATTGTAGGATCCTGCTTTTTAACCCAGTCTGCAGACCTATGTCTTTTCATTGGGGCATTGAGGCCACTGATATTAAGAGATATTATTGAAAGGTGTGTATTTATTTTTTATTTATTTTTTTTTTTTTTTGTGGTTCCGGTTCTATCTGTGCTCTCTTGTGTTAACTAATATTTGAGTATTGCTTGTTTTTTTCTAGGTTCCTTATATGTGTGCTTTTCCTTTTCTTCAGCATGGAGGATTCTTTCAAGTATTTTCTGTAGAGCTGGTTTTGTCTTCAAATACTCCTTTAACCTGCTTTTGTCATGGAATGTCCTTATTTCTCCGTCTATTTGAATGGATAGCTTTGCAGGATAAAGTAACCTTGGTTGACAGTTGTTATCTTTCAGCACTTGGAATATATCACTCCAAGCCTTTCTGGCTTTAAAAGTTTGTGTTGAATAATCTGCTGTAATCCTGATGGGCTTGCTTTTGTAGGTAACTTGATTTTTCTCTCTAACTGCTTTCAATATTTTTTTTTTGGTTTGTGTGTTTGGAAGTTTGATTATAATATGGCGAGGAGAGGTTCTTTCCAGATTTTGTCTGGCTGGGGTTCTAAAGGCTTCCTGTATCTACATTGGCACCTCTTTCCCAATTTGGGGGAAATTTTCTTCTATGATTTTGTTGAAGATGACTACTATGCCTTTGGAGTGGAATTCTTCTCCTTCTACTATGCCCTGAATTCTTATATTTGATCTTTTCATAGTGTCCCAAATATCTTGAAATTCCCACTCATACTTTTCTATTAGTTTGTCTTTCTCTTTGTTGGACTGTATTAGATCTGCCACCTGGTCTTCTAGCTTAGATATTCTATCCTCTCCTTCATCCATTCTACTGGTGAGATTTTCTACAGAGTTTTTTATTTCATTAACTGTGTTCTTCATTGCTAGTAATTCTGACTGGTTTTTCTTTATTATTTCTATTTCCTTATTTATGTCTTGTATTGCCTTTGTTATTTCATGAAATTGGTGTCCTGCATCTTCTTTGATTCCTTTGATTTCCTCTTTGAGTTCCTCTTTGACTCCTTTGATTTGTTCTCTGACTTCTTTGAACATATTTACAATCATTCTTTTGAAATCTTTCTCAGGCATTTCCTCTAACTTGTTCTCATTGGAGGTCATTTCTGATGCATTAATACTTTTAGGTGGATTTATATCGTCTTGCTTTTTAGTGTTTCTTATGTTATAATGTATATGTTTTTGCATCTTGGATTAAGTTAATGCTTGGATTTTCTAGCTAGCTGGGTATTCTTAGCTGTATCAATTGATTTGATGTTATATATTTTCAGGGTAGGAGCTTAAGGTGTTAGGTGTAGCTCTTAAGACTCTCAGAGTATCTACACAGGTGCTCCTAGAGGTTGAGTTTCCCTGCTATGGGAGTATTCAAGTAGGCTGAGTGGAATAAAATATAGATTCTAAAAGTTAACTAAACACTGTACCCACTCAATCAAAAACAGCCCCAAGTATGTATGCCCGAGTAGTTATTATAACAACCAGATCCTCTATCAACATAGTGGTTAAGATTTCTGGTCTGTTGAGGGATCCAAGTCAGCTTGTGACCAAGTAAGACCCTTCCCTGGTGCAATCCCAGTTACCTTGGATGATTTTGGTCTCAGTCAGTTTGCTGCCTGGTCGTTGGGCTGCTGTTCTGATTTCTGGAGCTGGGCACTGGCTTTTCCTGTGGGGCAAACCGAGCCTGGCAACTATGGCCCTGCAGATCAGCACACCCACTGCTGGAACTGCTGCTGCTAAAGATGCCACTGCTGGGTCTGTCACCGCTGCTGCTGAAGCTGCTGCTGCTGGGTCCACCGCTGCTGCTGCCTCTGCTGCTGCTGCTGTAGCTGCCACTGCTGCTGAAGCTGCTGCTGCTGGTCCACTGCCGCTGTTGCCACTGAGGCTCCTGCTGCTGGATCTGCTGCTGCTGCCACTGAAGCTGCTGCTGCTGGGTCTGCCACTGCTGCTGCTCCTGGGTCTGCTACTGCTGGGTCTGCCGCTGCTGCCACTACTGGATCTGCTGCTGCTGGGGCCACTGTTACCGTGCTGGAGCTGCTGATGTTGCTGCCAGACTCTGCTCCTGCTTGGGTCCCGCTGTTGGCTCAAGTTGGTGTGGCCGGGTCCTGGGACGCTGCTCTGTTCGCTGGAGCTGGGCTCAGGCGGTGGGAGAGGGGAAGGAGCCGCAGCTGCTCTGGTTCTCTCGCTGTTCCACATGTTCTTCTACCTTGTGGTCTGCTCCTCCATTGCTCACTGCCGCTCTCCCTTCACGTTTCCTGAGTTGTGGAGAGCACCGGTGTGAGTGGAAAATCCCCGCACCTAGCTTTTCCTGTGACCAGAGCTGAGCCTGGCGGCTTTCTGGTGCGCTGCTGTGCGGTTGGCAGAGCTGCTGGGGCCGCTTTTGCCGGCCTGTGTAGATCTCTTCTACTTCTCCGCTGCTGCTTCAATTGCCTATACACCTCACTTTTTAGTAAAAGTGTATATTTTGCTGAGTTTTTTTGGTCTTTTTTTTCCTCCCTAGGCTGCTTTGGCGTGGTACCTACGCCACCATCTTAACCAGAAGCCAGGCTTTTTTTTTCCTGATTTTTTTTTTTTTTCTTTTTCAAGGTAGGGTCTCACTCTAGCCCAGGCTGACCTGGAATTCACTATGGAGTCTCAGGGTGGCCTCGAACTCATGGCGATCCTCCTACCTCTGCCTCCCAAGTGCTGGGATTAAAGGCGTGCGCCACCACGCCCGGCGTTTTTTCCTGATATATTTTAATTGTGGTACCAAAATAGGAGCACACATTGATAAGTATTTAAGTTGATGAGTTATCACCAACTGTGCAAACCCATATGACATTCACTCAAATCAAGAAAATATTAGCTAGATGCGGTGGCACACACTTGTAATTGCAGCACTTGGGAATGGAAGCAAGATGAGCAGTAGTGCAAGGTTATCCTTGGCTACATAGTGAGTTCAAG
This sequence comes from Jaculus jaculus, assembly GCF_020740685.1. Lineage (NCBI taxonomy): Eukaryota > Metazoa > Chordata > Mammalia > Rodentia > Dipodidae > Jaculus > Jaculus jaculus. The sequence goes on along the minus strand of NC_059108.1, from coordinate 370,445 downwards.
GATAGCCTTGTATACATGTGACTTTTTAAAGAAAGAAAGAGAAAGAGATAGAGGAAGAAAGAAGAACAAAGGAAGAAAGGAGAGGTAAAGAAAAAAGGACAAGAAAGGAAGAAAGGAAGGGAGGAAGGGAAGGAAAGGAGGAAAAGGGCCGGGGAGATTGCTCAGATGGTAAAGAGCTTGCCTTGTATAGTAGACAGGTCCACAATGCTGGGACAAACATCCAACCAAACAGATTTTTTTGGTTTGTTTGTTTGTTTTTTTAAACCTGAAATGGAACAAGCCCGTTCACAACACATACCCAACAATAAACCACATAAACGAAGCCATCTGCCAGGAGGATAAACCTAAAAATCCTTATTGAGGACCATACTCAAACTACCACTACTCAACAAAAATGATGGCGTCTTTGAACATCATCACCGGAGGAATTAAAAAACCATCACTTTAAAACATTAACTCAATTTCACCTCTAACGGGAGACCCAAAGGCTTTACACAACACAAAGGCTACCTGTGGCCCATTAACGGGTGGCCTGGCAGCCAAGAGCTGAAAATGAAGGCAACCATTATGCGTCGCATTTCGTGGCGTGGGCTGGTATTGTCACCCTCCTTGAGTACTCGAGGTACCTACCCTCAGTTCAATTCTGAGCTTCTGGAGTTAACAGCAAGCCAGCCCTGTGCACCCCAACCCCGTCCACTACGGCAGCGACCCTCTCACCACGACATTCGCGCACCGACGCCGCGGAAGCGCGCAAGGCCTCCTCCCTGCCCCAGACCCCGCGCCACGGCAGCGCCGCACCTCTCCTCACCCGGCGCCGACAGGAAATGGCGGCCTGCCTAATGACCTAATGGCGACCACGCGCGAGGAGGCGGAGCTGAGCAGGACCCCCTCCCCCTCACGCGGGCCGCGACTCCTTCCCCGCAGCACGCGGCTCGCCCGAGACAAAGCCGCCAGCACGCCCCCGTCTGCGCCGGGCCGGGAGGCGCAGTGTGCAGGACACAAAAGCGGCGGCGCTGAGGCCGCCCCCGCACGCCAGCCCTCGTCCTTCCGCGCGGCGCCGGTTCCCACCCCACCCCACCCCAGCAGTCAGCCAGGGCACATGGCGCCGCTCTCCAGCCTCGACTCCGTCCGACTGCAGACACACTCAAGGAAATGGCGGGGCTGGGGGAGGGGAGGCCGGGCCACGCTCCTGGGAGCAGCGGGCCAGCCTCAACGCCTCGCTCCATCGGAAAACCGGCCCAGCCCTTGACCCCCGCGCCCGACCCTGCTCCGCGGCTCACCACGAGGGTCCGCCGTTCTCACGGCCGTGCAGCCACCGAGAATCGGTCACGGCTAGACAAGAGACCAACCAAACAGTTTTATGGGAAGAAGGGATTGATTTCAAGCTTACAGAATCCAGAGGAAAAGAGAGAATGAATCCACCACCAGCCAGGAAACACCAAAGAGCAGCAAGCTGTTTTTGTCTGTGTGACAATTCCATTATTTATCTACTTTCTTGCAATGGATAGTTGAGTGATATCCTTGGTGGTGGGGGGGTATAATGAATAATGAATTTTTTTAGCCCAGGTTGACCTGTAAGTCACTATGTAGTCTCAGGATGGCCTTGAACTCATGGCAATCCTCCTACCTCTACCTCCAGAGATCTGGGATTAAAGATGTGCACCACCACACCCATGACTTTTTTTTTTTTAAGGTAAAGTGTTGTGGGCCAGGCTGAAATGGAATTCACTATGTCTCTGTCTCCCAAGTGCTGGGATTAAAAGAATGCACCACCACACCCTGCTGATATATATAATTTATTTATTTATTTTTTTCGAGGTAGGGTCTCACTCTGGTCCAAGCTGACCTGGAATTAACTATGTATCTCAGGGTGGCTTCCAACTCATGGCAATCCTCCAACCTCTGCCTTCCTAGTGCTGGGATTTTTTTTTTTTTATGAGAAAGAGAGGGCACATCAGGGCCTTCAGCTGCTACAAAAGAATGCCACACATATGCGCCCTCTTGTGGCACACGTGCGACATTGCATCCTTGCATCACTATCTGGCTATATATGATGTAGAGATTCCAACATGAGTTCTTAGGCTTCACAGGCAAGTGCCTTAAGTGCTAAGCCATCTTCCCAGCCCTGATTTTTAAATTTTTTATTGGTTTTTAGACAGAGACTCATGTAGCCCATGTGTCCTAGAACTCCTTAAGTAGTGAAGATGAACTTAAACTCCTTTACTTCCTACCTCCACCTTCAGAGTGCACCCACCCCCGTCCTCCAGACTGGCAATGCATTGCTTCTGTAGTGATAGAACCTAGAGCCTGTGCAAGGTACCACTGAACTACATCCCAGCTGTGCTTTGATATTTGAGCAACTGGGTTTTTAGTAAACAGATGGTTTTGTACAATGTACCCAAGAGTGGAATAAATGGGTCATAGCAGCATGATTCTGCCAAACCTAATAAGCGAGTCAATTCAATCAAACAGCTTTCTCAGAAGTATGTGTTTGATCCTTTCTTTTTCTCACTAAAAGAAGTCTCCATGTATATTTTCCCCCCCTTCCATTCCAGAACATTTACACATGCCAGGAGCCCAATTACCTTAGGCTCCCCCATCAAACGAAGCACTATCGTTTGAGATTGTCCCCTCTCTTCTTGGCTCTTTGCCTTTCTTTCTCCCATAGTTTATTTTAAGTAGTGATTTTGTGATTCTATGATCTTCAAATTCTCTTTACCTCTTTTTTTTTTTTTTTTCTCCAGTGCTGAGATTACTGGTATGTGCAACTACACCTGGATTATGTGCTGTTTGGGATCAAATTCAGGGTTTTTAGCTGGATATGGGGGCACATTCCTTTAATCCCAGCACTTGGGAGGCAAAGGTAAGAGGATTGCAGTGAGTTTGAGGCCAGTCAGAGACTACATAGCGAATTCCAGGTTAGTGTGGGCTAGAGTGAGACCCTACCTTGAAAAACAAAACAAAACAAACAAATACAAAAATAAACCTCAGTTTTGTGTATGCTAGGCAAGTACTCTACCAACTGAGCTACCTTCCCAGGCATTAAGCTCTCTTCCTCTCTCTTTGAGGCAAGATCTCATGTGTTAGGTCAGGACAAAATGGAGTCACTGAGGACAGCAGGAGGGCAACAGAGACACAAGGAAGTGGGTCATTCACATTCTTCAAGGAACCACCCAGCCATCATTCCTTCCTTGCCTAATAATGCCCAGGTCTAAGTTTCCTGCCCCCTTATCTCTCAGGATAACAGGTTACTGTTCTAGTCACCCACCCTGGCTATCTTAGATTTCCCCTAAAGAAACTTTTTCTTTACTTCCCCCTTCCTCACCTTCCCCCAACTGAAGAGCTCTATACAGCCCACTATCTGGAATCCCAAATTGACTGCTCCGCTCTTGAGAGTCAGTCCTGGCAGCTCGTGTTTTTACTGAATGAAAGCTTCCATCTTTGCCTCAGAGTGGTCTCCATGGTCTTGGCCATTCCTGAACCATACATCATATAGCCCAGTCTAGCCTTGAACACTGATCCTCCTGCCTCTACTTCCCAAGGGCTGGGATTATAGGCATGTACCCCCATACCTTGTCTGTCTCTCTGTTAGTTGATCTTCTGCAGCTCCTGTTCTCAGCTGAGTTCAGCCTGCAGTATGTGAGTGTTTTAGGCCTGGAGGAGCCTTAAAATCCTCTTGTAAATATTAAATACTCAGCCTTTGAGGCCCTTGAATGGTTATCTATAACAATGATGATCACAAAGGAAAGGGACTTCTGAGTGAAACTATAAAAAACAGCAAAGTAGAAAAATGATGTATTTTAAAAAATATTTTATTTTAGCTGAATGTGGTGGTGTACACCTTTAATCCCAGCACTCAGGAGGCAGAGGTAAGAGGATTGCCATGAGTTCAAGGCCGCACTGAGACTATATAGTGAATTCCAGGTCAGCCTGGGCTAGAGCGAGATGCTATCTCAAAAACTCTCAAAAAAAAATTCATAAAAAAAAATCATTGGGGCTGGAGAGATGGCTTAGTGGTTAAACACTTGCCTGTGAAGCCTAAGGACCCCAGTTCAAGGCTCAATTCCCCAGGACCCACGTTAGCCAGATGCACAAGGGGACGTACACATCTGGAGTTAGTTTGCAGTGGCTGGAGGCCCTGGCATGCCCATTCTCTCTCTCTCTCTATCTGCCTCTTTCTGTCTGTAACTCTCAAATAAGTAAATTTAAAAAAATGAACAAAAAATATTTTTAAAAATGTCATTGAAGGGGATGGGGAGATTGCTTAGTCAATAAAGTGCTTGCCTCATAAGCAGAAGGACCTGACTTGGATCCTCTGTACTCACATCAAAATGCTGGGTGTGGTAGCATGTTCCTGTGATCTTAGAACTGAGAGGGCAGACATAGAAGAATCTTTTGAGTTCACTGGACAGCTAGTTTAGCTTAATTGGTAAATTATAGGCTAATGAGAGATCTTGTCTCAAAAAGAGGTAGATGACATTCCTAGGGAATGATATCGAGTTTGTTCTCTGCCCTCCACAAACACATATTCACATGTATCCACGCACATATGTCACATGCTTGCTAACACGTGTACACACAGCTGGAAATCAGCAAGAAAAATGAGCCACCAGCCAGGCATGGTGGCTCATGCCTTATGCCTTTATTTGAGAGGCTGAGGTAAGAAGATTTACATGAGTTTGAGGCCAGACTTACATGAATTGAGCCTGGGCCAGAGTGAGACTCTACCTCCAAAACCAAAAAACAAAAACGAAACAAATAAAACCTATCACAGGGGACATGTGCAAATACATTCACCCCCAGGGAGTTGAGTGGATAAGCCAAAGGAGCTAGTCACCAAGAAATTCTACAAAACCACTGTAACTATCCACCAGATATCCACAGAGCAACATGGGAACAGTTTCAAAGCACATGATGATGATTGACAGGAATAGGAAAAACTATTAATATCTTATGATATAATTCATGATTATCCTGAATAAATTTACACTGTATATAGAATATATTTTTTTTTTTTTTTTGGTTTTTTGAGGTAGGGTCTCATTCTAGCTCAGGCTGACCTGGAATTAACTATGTAGTCTCAGGGTGGCCTCGAACTCACGATGATCCTCCTACCTCTGCCTTCCAAATGCTGGGATTAAAGGCGTGTGCCACCATGCCAGGTTTATAGAATAATGTTTAAATACAATTATATGTTATATAATGTATGAAAACACAAAATTATATTGTACTATATGATTACATTAGCCTAAATGTATAATTATATAATTATGCATTATATATTGCATTATTGAATTATATGATTTAGTAACAATACAAATTTATGTGCTGTTTAACACAATTGTATTAACAACATTATTAACAATCCAATCCCTAACAATCCATTATACATTGAATAGCATGTGTGATGATTAACTTCTGTTGTCAATTTGACCAGATTAGGAATCCACAGACATTCCTCTTGGTTGGGTCTCTGAGGTTGCTTCCAGGAAGGATTAACTGAAGGAGGAAGACCTTCCTCTCCAGTGGACCCTTCTGCCAGATAGGGTGGCCCTCCAGGAGCTCTGGGAGAAAAGAATACCTTCCTTCCACCTGGCTGCCAGTGCTGCTGGCTGGTAAGTGCTTCACTGGCACATGCATCTTTCCTGTTCAGCTATCCTTTGTTAGTATTGGAACCAAGTTTCCTCAGCTTTCCATGGCAGACTGAAGACCAGCATGGACCAACTGCTCTCCAGGAAGCCAGGCCTTCAGTGCTGAGCTGGTACTGCTGAGGCATCCAGCCACGTAGACTGAGCAGCTACCAGGTTTCTTGATTCTTGGACCTGCAACTGCTATTGTTGGACTGCTGAAAACTAATCCAATAAATCCCAACCCCCCCCTTTTTTTTGAGGTAGGGTTTCACTCTAGCCCAGAGTGACCTGGAATTCACTATGTGCTTTCAGGGCAGCCTTGAACTCATGTCTAGCCTCTTACCTCTGCCTCCTGAGTGCTGAGATTAGAGGCATGCACCACCATGCTCAGATACCCCCCTTTTTTGTTTTTTTTTCAAGGTAGGGTCTAACTCTAGCTCATGTTGACTTGGAATTCACTATGAAGTTTCAGGGTGGCCTCGAACTCACAGCAGCAATCTTCCTACTTCTGTCTCCCAAGTGCTGGGATTAAAGGTGTGCACCACCATGCCCTGCTCTTATTTTTTATTAAATTATTATATTTATTGAGGAGAGTAGAGCCAAGGAAAGGAACCCATGTGGCTAGAGATCCCATGTGGAGGGCCTGGGGGGTGGGGGAAGCATGGAAAGAAAAGAGAAAAGAAAGTTCAAGGTGCTCTCGCCATGTGAGGAGCTGGAGGGCATAAAGAACCCATGCGGAGAGTAAGGGCTAGGGGGCCTCCCAAGCCAGCCCAGGCTCAGCCAAGGGAAAAACTCACCCACAGCTGGAAGTTCCCAAGTGACCAGAGAGAGATGTGGTTTTTTAAAAAATATTTTAAATTTATTTATTAGAGAGAGGGAGATAGAGAGAGACTAGTCGTGCCAGGGCCTGTAGCCACTGCACTCAAACTCGACATGTGCCACCTTGTGCATCTGGCTTATGTGGGATCTGGGGAATTGAACCTGAGTTCTTAGGCTTCTCAGGCAAGTGCCTTAACTGCTAAGTCATCTCTCCAGTACCTTAATTTGTTTTTTTTGAGGTAGGGTTTCTCTCTAACCCAGGCTGACCTGGAATTCACTAAGTAATCTCAGGATGGCCTCAAACTCACTGCAATCCTCCGACCTCTGCCTCCTGAGTGCTGGGGTTAAAGGCATATACCACCACGTCTGGCAAAGTATTTGTTTAAATTATTGGGCTGAAAGAATTTAAAAGAAAGAAAGAAAGAAAGAAAGAAAGAAAGAAAGAAAGAAAGAAAGAAAGAAAGAAAGAAAGAGAGAGAGAAAGAAAGACCGGGCATGTTGGCGCAGCCTTTAATCCTAGCCCTCAGGAGGCAGAGGTAGGAGGATTGCCGTGAGCTCGAGGCCACCCTGAGACTACATAGTTAACTCCAGATCAGCCTGGACCAGTGCGAGACCCTACCTTGAAGAACCAAAAAAAAAAAAAAAAAAAAAAAGAGAGAGAGAGAGAGAGAGAGAGAGAGAAAGAAAAAGCTGGATTTGGTGGTGTATGCCTTTAATCTCAGCGCTTGGGAGGCAGAAGAAGGAGGATTGCAGTGAGTTTAAGGCCATCCTGAGACTACTTAGTGAATTCCAGATCATTCTGGACTACAGTGAATCCTACCTCAAAAAAATATGTATGTATGTGTATTGGGCTGGAGAGATGGCTTAACAGTTAAGGCACTTGTCTGTGAAGTTTAAGGGCCATGTTCTACTCTCCAGGTCCCACATAATCTAGACACGCAAGGTGATGCAAGTGTACAGGTTGCACATATGCACAAGGTGGCACATGCATCTGGAGTTTGATTGCAGTAGCTGGGGGCAATGGCATACCAATTCTCTATCATAAAAAAATTATAAAAAAATTAGGGGCTGGAGAGATGGCTTAGCAGTTAAGGCACTTGCCTGCAAGCCAAGGGACCCAGGTTTGGTTCCCCAGTACCCATGTGAGCCAGATGCACATGGTAGCACATGTGTCTGGAGTTTGTTTGCAGTGGTTAGAAGTCCTGGTGTGCGCATTCTCTCTTTCTCTCTAGTAAATACATAAACAAAAATAAAAATAAAATATTAGGAGGCCGGAGAGATGTCTTAGTGGTTAAAGCTCTTGCCTGCAAAACCAAATAACCCAGGTTCAATTCCCCAGTACCCATGTAAGCCAGATGCACAAGGTGGCACATGTGTCTGGAGTTCATATGTAGTGGCTGAAGGCCCTGGCACATCTATTCTCTCTCTCTCTCTCCATATATATATATATATATATATATGCTTCTCTCTCTCAAATAAATGAATATTTAAAAGAAGTAAAATATTAAATAAAAATATTTATTTGAGAAAGAGAGGAGAGAGAGAAAGAGAGAGAATGGGCAGACCAGGGCCTTCTGCCACTGCAAACTCCAGACTCATGTGCTACTTTATGCATCTGGCTTTACATGGGTGCTGGGGCATTGAACCGGGGTCATTAGGTTTTGTAAGCAAGTGCCTTTAAGCGATTTCTCTGGCCCCCAGATCTTTTTTATTTTTAATTTTATTTATCCATTTTGAGAGAGAGAGAGAGAAAGAGAGAATGGATGTCCCTAGGGCATCCAGCCACTACAAATGAACTCCAGATGCATGCACCCCCTTGTACATCTGGCTTACTTGGGTACTGGGGAATCAAACCTGGATTCTTAGGCATCACAGGCAAGCACCTTAACTGCTAAGCCATCTCTTCAGCACTTTTATTTTATTTACCCAACCCTTAAAAATATTTTCATTTGGTGGGCGTGGTGGCGCACACATTTAATCCCAGCACTTGGGAGGCAGAGGTAGAAGGATCACCATGAATTGGAGGCCACCCTGAGACTACATAGTGAATTCCAGGTCAGCCTGAGCTAGAGTGAGACCCTACCTCAAAACCCCCCCCCCAAATTTTTTTTCCATTTATTTATTTTGTAAGCAGAAAGAGGGAACGAGGGAGAGAGAGGGAGCAAGCTAGTGGGCGAGAGAGAGAGAGAGAGAGAGAGAGAGAGAGAGAGAGAAGACAAGACAGAATGGGCATGCCAGGGCCTCTTGCTAATGCAAATGAATTCCATAGGCATGCACCATTGGCTTTACTTAAGTAAGGAAGAAATGAAGTGGAGCAGGCAGGCTTTGCAAGCAAGTGCCCTTAGCAGCTGCACCATCTTCCCAGCTCTCCTCCCTTTGTTTTTCAGATGTTTATAAATCATTTTGGTATTTAAACATATTTTATTTATGAGAGAGGGAGAGAGAGAAGAAGGAGGAAGAGGAGGAGGAGGGAGGGAGGAAGAGGAAGAGACAGAGAATGGGCGCGCCAGGACCTCCAGCCACTGCTTACGTGGGTACTGGGAAATCAAACCTGGGTCCTTAGGCTTTGTAGGCAAGTGCCTTAACCTTTAAGCTATCTCTTCAGCCCCCTTTTGATATTTTTATTTGCTTTTGTTTTTTATATTTATTTGTGTGTGTATATATGTATGTGTCTATGTATGGGCTCGGACGGCTGATCTGTGTTGCCACGTCTATCTCCAAATAGTGCGTTTTATCATGGAGAAACGTGTACACTCAGGCTCAGCAGAGTGATTAAGCAGCAAGGGGACACCGCGCAGTCTGAGTGTCCCCTCCAAGAAACGACAGGACGATGGTACCTTACCAAAGTTGACTGTGGAGAAAACACTGCCACCTTCTAGACACGTTCTAGTTCCCCATCAATAATACCTCCAGCCAATGTTTGAGGTCTGTGGGTGGCGCTCCAAGAGAAAAGGCGTGGTCTGGTGCACGCTCGCCCAATAGGTGTTGAGGGGGATGGGAGACTTCACGCATCTAGGTCCCCTACCCGCTTTCTCCTTGCAGTTACATCTACCTCGCCGGGTACCTCTGGCGTTCCCAGAGGTCTCGGACCCCAGCCAGCCCGCACAGCCTGCCGTCTCCTCCCTCCACCCCCCGATCCCAGCCCGGGATCCTTGGACCTTGCCAGCATGGGTGATGGAGGAGAAGGAGAGGACGAGGTCCAGTTCCTCCGGACGGTGCGTATGTCTGGGTTAGGGAACTCTGGGGGGCAGTTTTGCAAGTCTCAGAAAGTCTGTCTGAATGCCTTTGCCTTACTTGCTCGTGGTCTCAGATCTGAAGTCACTTCTTTTATCACTTTGTGATTGTCATGACTTTGCCTTTCTGATTCTTGTCACCTTTTTCACCACAGAAAATTAACAAAATTTGGGGCTACAAAATTAGGAGGGGGGAATCTTCCACCGCCCTCTTTTCTGACATTAGAGATTTGGAGGCACTGAAGGGAGCATCTCCTCCTGTCATCCTGGAAGCAGGCACTTGGGGAAGGTGGTTCTAATTCTTGGCCTTAATTTAGCTGTCCCCTACCTCCACTCCAGTTCTCATTCTCCTCTTGCTTCAGGCTCTGTCCTATTTAAATTATTGGGAAGAGGGCCTGGTGGGCTGGCAACACAGCTCCTTTCAACTCAGCTGTTGGATTCTTGATCGTTCTTTCCTCCTCTTCCTTCTTTTTTTTCTGGTAGGGTCTCACTCTGGCCCAGGACCTGGAATTTCACCATGTAGTCTCAGGGTGGCCTCGAACTCACAGCGATCCTCCTACCTCTGCCTCCCAAGTCCTGAGATTAAAGGCGTGCACCACCATGCCCAGCTTGTTCTTTCCTTCTCGATTTTTTTTTCAAGGATTAAATATGTTAGTGGTCTCTAAGGGGCTCTAGATGGTGTCTCTCTCTGTCTCTTTGGGATGTTCCTTGGCTTCATGTTCTTTGCTTTTTGCTGTCCCTTTAGTCCTATCTCCCTATCTGGGGGCAGGGATGGGTCTTTTGGAACAACAGGTGTGCCTCCCAGAATAGCCTGGGCCCTGGGTAGGGGCAGGGAGGGGACAAGTGTGTGTGGGGGGGGAAACTGCCCTTTTCTTAGTACTTCTCACTGTCCCCTTCCAGTGGCTCAGCTGGGAATATGTTTGTGTGTGTGTGTGGGGGGGGAAGCTATGAATATGGAAGGGATGTTCTCTTCTGTGGGCCAGGTCTGCTGACCCTACAATGTTCCCTCCCCCTCCCTGGTCTAGAGTCTTCACAGGAAATGTTGATGCAGCATTCCAGACCCAGAATAGGACCCAGGCAGACTGGGTCCGGTTTCCTGTGAAGGAGGAACAAACAGCTGGGGCTATTTGGATGAAGGATGGGGACAGCTGGATGTGAGGCCACTGGAGGAAGGACTCTTGCAGGCCCCAACCCCTCAGCAGACACCATAGGTTGGGCTTTCCTCAGCCCTAATAAGACCATGGCTGTTGCCACCAGTCTCTGAGCAGTCACTCTGCACCAGGCCCAGTGCCCAGGGACTTGGCCTCCTGAAGCATCTAATTATATTCTTGCTGCCCTATCTTCTGAGGTAGGGCCCTATCTTTATCTCCCTGGAAGATTTGAGGGAAACCAAGCCCTAAGTGGTAGAATCACTTGGTCATGGTTAAAGCCTAGAAGTGGCAGGTTTAGATGACCTAAAGCCCAGTACTTCTGTTTTTACCAGAGGGAAGCTGAGTCAAGACTTGTTAGGGGGTCAGTGCCTGGCCCTGGCATCTCTTAGCCCTACACTGGGTCTGTTTTTTTTGAATGTCATTGAGGTTATGTGCTGTTTTCCTTAAATGTTTTTGCATTGAATCCCACCAGTAAGATACATATTCTGTATTGCAACCAAGGACATGCATAAAAACTCCACTGGACATGGTGGTGCATATCTTTATTCCCCGAAGCAGAGGTAAGAAGATCACTGTGGGTTTGAGACCAGCCTGGGACTTCAGAGTGAGTTCCAGGTCAGCCTGGGCTATAGTGAAACCATATCTGGGGGAGGGAAAAAAGGAAAATCCACCAGTAGTGCAGGGTGTGGGGTAGCTCTGTCATTCAGCAGGTTGAGGTGAGAGAATTGCACAGTTAAGCTCAACTTGGCCTGCATCTTAAATTCATGGCAGCCTAGGTGACATAGGGACACACACAAACACACACACACACACCCCAAAATGAAACAAACAAAAACACACTAACTTTATCACAGTGTAGTTGATATGCAGTAATTATGCTGAAATGTGTTATACTTTAGTGCTATTTTGTGTGTGCAGGGGGAGGTTGAGATAAGTTCTCTAAAACCCAGGCTGGCCTCAAACTCACTATGTAGCCTAGGGTGACCCTTTTTTTTTTTTCAAGTTAGGGTCCATCTCTAGCCCAGACTGATTTGGATTTCACTAGTCTCAGGGTGGCCTTGAACTCATGGTGTTCTTCCTACCTCTGCCTCCTGAGTACTTTAAGGCATGTGCCACCATGCCCAACTGTCCATAAATGCTTTTTTTAAAAAAATTATTTAATTTGAGAGGGAGAGAGAGATGGAGAAAGAATGGGTGCACCAGGGTCTCCAGCTATTGCAAATGAACTCCAGATGCATGTGCCACATTGTGCATCTGCCTTACGTGGATCCTGGGGAATCTTACCGAGGTCCTTTGGTTTTGCAGGCAAGTGCCTTAACTGCTAAGCCATCTCTCTAGCCCGTGAACACTTAAAAATTTTTTTTGCACATGCCTTTAATCCCAACACTCTGGAGGCAGAGGTAGGAGGATCACCATGAGTTTGAGGCTACCCTGAGACTACATAGTGAATTCCAGGGTCAGCCTGAGCTAGAGCAAGACACTACCTCAAAACAAAAAATTTTTTAAACCAGGTGTGGTGGGACATACCTTTAACCCCAGCATTTGGAAGGCAGAGGTAGGAGAATTGCTGTGAATTCCAGATCAGCTTGGGCTCGAGCAAGACCCTACCTTAATTCCTCCAAATATATATCTTAGCTGTTTATCTACATGTGTGTGTATGTATACGGGCCCACCATGGTCTCTTACTACTGCAGACAAATACCTGTCCAGCTTTAAGTGGGTGGCTTGTGAATTGAAAATGGGCCAGCAGGCTTTGCAAGCAAGTACCTTTAACCACTGAGCAATCTCCTCAGTCCAATCTTGAATTCTTGTTGTTGTTGTTGTTGTTTTTGAGGTAGCGTCTCTCTAGCCCAGGCTGACCTGGAATTCACTATGCAGTCTCAGGGTCATGGTGGTCCTCTACCTCTGCCTCCCGAGTTCTGGGATTAAAGGTGTGTGCCACTCTGCCTGGCTTGGTTTGAACTCCTTATCCTCCTGATTCCACATCTCAAGGGTTGATGTACCACCACATATGGCTTTAGTGAATTTTAGCATGTGCAAACCCATGCAACTACTATTTTAGTCAAGGCAGAGAATATTTCCGTAACCCAGCATAACCCTACCTATTTACTTTCTTTCTTTCTTTTATTTTTATTTTTATTTTTTACTTGAAAGAGAGTGAGCCAGCAAGTGAGAGAGGCAGACAGAGACAGGGAAAGAGAAAGAGAATTGGCACTCGAGGGCCTCACACACTACAGTAGAACTTCAGACACTTGTACCACCTAGTGGGCATGTGTGACCTTATGCTTGTCTCACCTTTGTGCATCTGGCTTACGTGGGTTCTGGAGAGTCCTGAGCATGGGTCCTTAGGCTTCACAGATAAGCACCTTAACCCCTAAGCCATCTCTCCAGCCCAACTTCCTAGCACTATAGATTCCATTAGTCACTTCTGAAGTTTCACTCTACATTGTGTGCTCATTTTTCTTTTTGTTCAGCATGTTTTTAATTTTTTTCAGTGTGTGTATATGTGTGATGGATGTGTGTTCATGTGTATGAGTATGGGTGTGTGCATGCCACAGCTCATGTGTAGAGGTCCAAGGACAACTTTCAAGTGTCAGTCCTTGCCTTCCATCTCACTTGAGGCAGGCTTTCTTGTTTTCATTGTTGTTTATTTTTTTGTTTGTCAGGCTAACTGGTCCTCAAGTATCTAGGAAATTCTGCTGCTTTCACCCCCATCTTGCTATTGGTATACTGAGAGTACAGAAACCTACTATGGCTTCTGGCTTTTTACATGGTGTCTGAGGATTTGAACTCAGGTACTCAGGCTTGCATGACAAGTGCTGTATCCATTGAGTCATCTTTCCAGCCTTTCAGCATATTTTTGACATTCATCCATTTAGTTAGTGTGCATCTAAAATGGGTTTCTTTTTGTCACTCAGTAGTATCCTAATGTATAACTGTATTGCAGTTTGTTTATCGGCTCACTTGCTTGATGGACATTTCAGTTGTCTTCAGCTTTTGCTACTATAGACAACCTCCATGAGCATTTACACAGACTTTTTTTTTTTTTTTTTCCTGAGGTAGGATCTTGCTCTCACCCAGGCTGACCTGGAATTAGTCTCAGTGTGGCCTCAAACTCATAACAATCCTTCCAAGTGCTGAGATTAAAGGTGTGAGCCACCAAATCTGACCACAGACCTTTTTTTTTCTTTAATTTATTTATGAGGGGAGAGAAAGAGAGAGAGAGAGAGAGAGGGAAAATGGGCACGCCATGGCCTCCAGCCACTGTAAAGGAACTCCAGATACATGTGCCACCTTGTGCATCTGGTTTATGTGGGTCCTGGGGAATTAAACCGAGGTCCTTTGGCTTTGCAGGCAAAGGCCTTTAACCACTAAGCCATCTCTCCATCTCCACAGACCTTTTTTCTTTTTTTTTGGTTTTCCAAGATAGGGTCTCACTCAAGCTCAGGCTGACCTGGAATTCACTATGTAGTCTCAGGGTGTCCTCGAACTCATGGTGATCCTCCTATCTCTGCCTCCAGAGCGCTGGGATTAAAGGTGTGAGCCTCCATGCCCGGCTCACAGACCTATTTTTAATGGGAACAGTTTTCATACTATAAAGATTGCCTTGGTAGCCAGATGGGAATGTTTAATTTTTCCTGTTCTTGTGCTATTTTATTTCATTTTAAAGCATGCTGGCCATGGCCCTCCAGAGTGATTTCATTTCACTTGAAATGTGTGGTGACCTCCAGCCCCATCCATGCTGGGTTTTAAAAAGTCTGGACCTGGGTTGGATAGATGGCTTAGAGGTTAAGGCATTTGCCTTCAAAGCCAGAGAGCCCAGGTTTGATTTCTCAGTACTCACATAAGACAGATGCACAAGGGGGCACATGCATCTGGAGTTCGTTTGCAGTGGCTGGAGGCCCTGGCATGCCCATTACCTCTATTTGCCTCTCTTTCAAATAAATAAAGAAAGATATTAAAAAAAATTAAGTCTTACCCAAGTCAGAACCTCCAGGGGGCAGGAGGCTGGTGAATAGGGCAAATTCTTTGCAGGTCCCACACCCACTGAATCAGGTTTGTGGTTGGGAGGGGTGATGGGGGAGGCTGGGACAGCAAAGAAGGTATACATTTTTTATTTGCTTTGTTTGGAGACTGGGTCTCATGTAACCCAGGTTGGCCTCAAAGTAATTATGAAGCCAGGAATGACAACGAACTCTTGATCCTTCTGACTTCGCCTCCCAAGTGCTGGGATTACAGTCACGTGTCACCATGCTTGGCTTTGATAATGCATTTTTCTGTTTATCAATCAAATATCTATATTTGAGATGGCATCTTGCTATATTTACTAGGCTGGTCTCAAACTCCTGAGCTCAAGTGATTCTCTGCCTTAGCTTCCTGAGTGTCTGTAACTGCAGGTTTGTGCCACTGCAATAGGTTTGGGAACTTTAAAAAAAAAATTATGTGGAGAGAGAGAGAGAGAGAGAGGGAGGGAGGGAGGGAGGGAGGGAGGGAGGGAGGGAGGGAGGGAGGGAGGGAGGAGGGGGGAGAGGGAGGCAGGGAGGGAAAGGGAGAGAGGGAGGGAGGGAGGGAGGGAGGGAGGGGAAATAAGAATGAGAAAGAGGGCTGGAGAGATGGCTTAGCGGTTAAGCGCTTGCCTGTGAAGCCTAAGGACCCCGGTTCGAGGCTCGGTTCCCCAGGTCCCACGTTAGCCAGATGCACAAGGGGGCGCACGCGTCTGGAGTTCGTTTGCAGAGGCTGGAAGCCCTGGCGCGCCCATTCTCTCTCTCTCCCTCTATCTGTCTTTCTCTCTGTGTCTGTCGCTCTCAAATAAATAAATAAATAATTAAAAAAAAAAAGAATGAGAAAGAATGGGTGCAGCAGGGCCTCTTGCCATTGCAAACGATCTCTGGACACATGTGCCACCTTGTGCATCTGGCTTACTGGGGAATTGAACCTGGGCCATCAGGCTTTATAAACAAGTGCATTTAACCACTGAACAATCTCTCCAGCCCAAGGGAAGTTTTTTTTCTAAAATATTTATTTATTTATTTGAGAGAGAGAGAGAGAAAGAGAGGGACAGAGGGAGAGAATGGGAGCGCCAGGGCCTCTAGCTACTGCAAACGAACACCAGATGCATGCACCCTCTTGTGCATCTGGCTTACTTGGGTCCTGGAGGATCAAACTGGGATCCTTTGGCTATGCAGGCAAACGCCTTAACCGCTAAGCCATTTCTCCAGCCCCCAAGGGAAGTTTTATTTATTTAATGTTTTTTGGTTTTTCAAGGTAGGGCCTTTCTCTATCCCAGGCTGACCTGGAATTCACTATGTAGTCTCAGGTTGGCCTTGAACTCATGGTGATCCTCCTACCTCTGCCTCCTGAGTGCTGGGATTAAAGGTATGCACCACCATACCTAGCTTGGAAGTTTTATTTTTAAACCAAACTCCTCCCCACTTCATTTTAGTGCAGAGAAAGTGAGAGTCAATAATATATGATTAGTTTCGCAGTTCCAGTTTATAGCCTGGCTTTGATGATCATCTGCTTACTCTGTTTGGGACAGTAATTTTTTTTTATTTTTTAAATTTTTATTAACATTTTCCATGATTATAAAATATATCCCATGGTAATTCCCTCCCTCCCCACCCCCACACTTTCCTGTTTGAAATTCCATTCTCCATCATATTACCTCCCCATTACAATCATTGTAATTACATATATACAATATCAACCTATTAGTATGGGACAGTAATTTTTATTTTTTTCTATGAATCTCAATATTCTCATTTGAGAAATGGGGAAACATGTATCTCGTAAGGATTTAAAGAGCTCATTTTGTATGTCTCTCACTTCATTTCACCCCTCACCCCTCAGTCCAGTTGCCCATCATCTTGTCCACTTGCCATTGTCACTCCCAGCACTCATTGGCCACAGGCCTTTATACAGTATCCCTCCCTGTAGAACGTTCACCCCAGAGATAAGCAAGTCCATTATTTGGACAAGGTTCAGCTCAAATGTCACTTTCTTAAAGAGGCTGTGTGTCACTTGACCTCACTGATGTCATCCCTATTCCAGAGCCACTGGGTAACTTATCACTGACATTATAATTGCATGATTGGGGATGGAGAGATGGCTTAGTGGTTAAGGTGCTGCCCTGTGAAGCTGAAGGGCCCAAGTTCAATTCCCAGGATCCACATAAGCCAGGTCTACAAGGTGGCCCATGCATCTGGAATGCATTTGCAGGGGCTGGCGGCCCCTGCCACACCCACTCCCTCTCTCTCAAATAAATGAATAAAAATAAATTTAAAGAAAATTGTGTGTTTTCTCACCTATTTGTTAGTTTGTTTATTTATTCAGTGCTGGGGATTGAACCCAGGGTCTTGTGTGTACTAGAGAAATGCTTTCTTTCTGAAATTTAAAAATTTTTATTTATTAAAAAATATATTTTGGCCGGGCGTGGTGGCGCACACCTTTAATCCCAGCACTCGGGAGGCAGAGTTAGGAGGATTGCCGTGAGTTCGAGGCCACCCTGAGACTACATAGTTAATTCCAGGTCAGCCTGAGTCAGAGTGAGCCCCTACCTTGAGAAAAAAAAAATATTTTGGCTGGGTTTGGTGGTGCACACCTTTAATCCCAGCACTAGGGAAGCAGAGGTGGGAAGGTCACTGTGAGTTTGAGGTCACCCGGAGACTACATAGTGAATTCCAGGTCAACCTGGGCTAGAGTGAAATCCTACCTTGAAAAACAACAACAAAAAAACTTTAATATTTATTTATTTGGGAGAGTGGAGAATGGGCACTCCAGGGTCTCCAGCCACTGCAAATGAATTCCAGACGCATGTGCCACCTTATGCATCTAGAGTACGTGGGTCCTGGGGAAGTGAACCTAGGTCCTTTGGCTTTGCAAGCAAGTGCCTTAACTGCTAAGCCATCTTCCCAGCCCACATCCACCTTTTATTTATTTATTTATGAGAGAGAATGGGTGCATCAGGGCTTCTGGATACTGCAAACAAACTATATGAACCACCATGTGCATTTGGCTTATTTGGGTTCTGGGGAATCAAACTGGGGTCTTTTAGACTTTACAGGCAAGTACCTTATCCTTTAAGTCATCTCTCCAGCCCTGAGAAATGCTCTTTCACTGAGCTACATCACCAGCACATCACTTCATCTGTTTATTTCCGCACTTCATAAAGAGGATGTCAACTCTTCTTTTTTTTTTTAATTTTTTTGTTTATTTTTATTTATTTATTTTAGAGCAACAGACAGAGAAAGAAAGAGGCAGAGAGAGAGACAGAGAGAGAGAGAGAGACAGAGAGAGAGAGAGAGAGAGAGAGAGAGAATGGGCGTGCCAGGGCCTCTAGCCACTGAAAATGAACTCCAGACGTGTGTGTACCCTTGTGCATCTGGCTAACATGGGTCCTGGGGAATTGAGCCTCGAACTGGGATCCTTAGGCTTCACAGGCAAGCGTTTAACCGCTAAGCCATCTCTCCAGCCTGAGGATGTCAACTCTTTAAGTGTAGGGTAGGATCCTAAAAAGAGGTCACTGGAGTTCAAAATAAAGTAGACTTTGTTTACTACTTTTTTAAAAGTTTTTTTCCTTATCTACTTTTATTTTTTATTTATTTAAAAATTTTTTTGTTTATTATTTATTTATTTGAGAGTGATAGACAGAGAAAGAGGGGGAGAGAGAGAGAGAGAGAGAGAGAGAGAGAGAGAGAGAGAGAGAGAGAGAATGGGCTCGCCAGGGCTTCCAGCCATTGCAAATGAACTCCAGACGCATGCATCCCCTTGTGCATCTGGCTAACGTGGGTCCTGGGGAATTGAGCCTCCAACCAGGGTCTTTAGGCTTCATGGGCAAGCGCTTAACCAGTAAGCCATCTCTCCAGCCCTCTTGTCTACTTTTAAATATTTAATTAACTAATTAGCTTATTTATTTGAGAGACAGAGAATGGGAGCTCCGGGGCCTCTAGACACTGCAAATGAACTCCAGATGCATATGCCACTTAGTGCATCTGGCTTTATGTTAGTACTGAAGACTTGAACCTAGGTCCTTAGGCTTTGCAGGCAAGCACCTTAACCACTAAGCCATCTCTCTAACCTTTGTCTAGTTTTTATTTTGAGTTTTGCTTTGTTTTGTTTTTCTAGCCCAGGCTGGCCTGGAACTCACTCTGAAGTTCCAGGCTGGCCTTGAACTCATGCCAGTACTCCTACTTCAGCTTCCTAAATGCTGGGATTAAAGGAATGTGCCACCTTACCTAGCTTCTTCCTACTGTTTCAATATTTTTTTTTGTTTCAAATTTTTTTTTGTTAACAACTTCCATGATTATAAACAATATCCCATGGTACTGCCTTCCCTCCCCCTACTTTCCCCTTTGAAACTCCACTCTCCATCATATCCCCTCCTCCTCTCAATCACTCTCTCTTTGATTTTGATGTTTTTATTTTGATTTTTTCCTCCTATTAAGATGGCCTTGTGTAGGTAGTGTCAGGTACTGTGGGGTCATGGATATCCAAGCTATTTTGTGTCTGGGGGAGAATGTTGTAAGGAGTCTTACCCTTCCTTTGGCTCTTACATTCTTTCCACTACCTCTTCTGCAATAGACTCTGAGCCTTGGATGTTTCAATGTTTTATAGTCAGTGTATTAGAACAGCATGTGGCATGACTAGATGCGCAATAACTTCTATTAAGCAAATGGAAGATTGAGAATAAAGCCTGGTAACCAGTAAATGCTTATTAAATACTGTTCAAGCTATATGATTGCTATGGATACACAAATGCCCAGCATGTGCCAGCATGTCATAGATAGATGTAACAGGACAGAGCAGTCCTGGGACTTCGGTTACCAGGCCATATTTCTGCTTCCTTCCAGGCTACATGGACCCATTCAGGGCTGCTTATGTGGGTTGAACCCAGGATGAGTATATTTATGTGATATGCTTGGAAGGCTGTTACATCAGACAGGTGGTATTACCTTCTAAAACCTGAATAACTTTCTGGGTGCAGTGGTGTACACCTTTAATCCCAGCACTTGGGAGGTGGAGGAAGGAGGACCAGGAGTCCAAGGTCATCACAACCCTACAGCAAATTCAAGGTCAGCTTGGACTACATGAGACCTATCTCAAAAAGCAAAACAAGAGCTGGAGGGATGGTTTAATGGTTAAGGCGTTTTGCAAAGCCAAAAGACCCAGGTTCAATTCTCCAGGACCCACGTTAGCCAGATGCACAAGGGGGCACATGCGTCTGGAGCTCGTTTGCAGTGGCTGGAGGCCCTGACACACCCATTCTCTCTCTCTCTCTCTGTCTTTCCCTCTTTATCAAATAAATGAATAAAATAAAATAAAAGCAAAACAAGGGTTGGAGGGATGGCTTAGCAGTTAAGGCATTTGTCTGCAAAGTCAATTTGATTCCCCAGGATCCATGTTAGCCAGATGCACATGGGGGTGCACATGTCTGGAGTTTGTTTGCAGTGGCTGGAGCCTTGGCGCTCCCATTCTCTCTCTCTCTCCCTCTTTCTCTTTGTCAAACAAACAAATAAATAAAAATAATAAAAAACAAATACTTAAAAAAAAAGCAAAACAAGGATAAACAAAAAACAAAACAGAAACAACCAAGAAAGCCATTTAACTTGTAAGGAAGTTGTTGTTTTCCACACTCCACTGGATCACTTTGTAGAGGGGCTGGATTCTGGTTCAAATCCAGACTGCTTTATCAGCTGTGTGCTCTCAGACAAGCAATGTCCCAATAGCTATTTTGAGCCTCACTTTCCCCATTTTATTTTATTTTTATTTATTTATTTATTGGTTTTCAGAGGTAGCATCTCACAGTAGCTCAGGCTGACCTGGAATTCACTGTGTAGCCTCAGGGTGGCCTCAAACTCATGGTGATCCTCCTAACTCTGCCTCCCGAGTGCTGGGATTAAAGGTGTGTGCCAACATGCCCTGCTATTTTTTTTTTTTTTTTTTTTGAGGTAGGGTCTCACTCTAGCCCAGGCTGACCTGGAATTCACTTGGTAGTCTTAGGATGGCCTTGAGCTCACTGCAATTCTCCTACCTTTGCCTCCCAAGTGCTGGGATTAAAGGCATGTGCCACGACGCCTGGCTAGTTTTCCTACTTTAAAATGGGCTTAAGCAAGGCATGGCAGCTTGCCTCTTTAATTTTAGATGCTAAGACAGAAGGATTGCCTGAGTTTGAGGCCAATCTGGACAACGTGAGACCCTGTCCAAATGAATGAATGCATGAGTGCATGCATATGTGCATGCATGCATGCATGAATAAATTAATGATAAAATGGAGCTACATTGACTACCATTTTGTGGGAGCATTAGGAGTAGGCAGAGAGTTCTTGCAATCCTGGCTGGTGTGGGGGTGTATCATCAATCACTTTCTTTTCCACAAGGGGAAGTAGGGAGAGACCAGTCAGATCATGGTTTCTGGGCAAGTCCCTGTCAGTCAGCCCTGTTCTTTGCTTTCCCCAGGATGATGAGGTAGTCCTGCAATGCAGTGCCACTGTACTCAAGGAACAGATCAAACTCTGTCTGGCTGCAGAGGGTTTCGGCAATCGCCTCTGCTTCCTGGAACCCACCAGCAATGCGCAAGTATGTGCTCACAGATACAGGAGGGCCAAGTGGGGAATGCAAAGTCTCAGGCCTAAAGAAGAGGACTCGAGTTCTAAAGGGGCCTTGGACAAGAGAAATAGTGAAGAGGGGTGAAGGGGGAGGAGACTGAGAAAGATGGAGGCTGAGATGGGGCTAGGTCTAAGGTGGGGTTGGATCTGAGGTAGGTAGAAAGAGGCTGAAGTGAGTGTGTGAGCCTGAAGAGTGAAGAGATCTGAGGTGAGAAGTGAGGTCTTAGGCGGATTCGTATGGGCACAGAGAATGTGGCTAGATGTGTGTCTGGAGGGAGGGACTGAGAGATTGAAGGTGAGGCAGAGGATTTAGCGTCAGAGGAGGGAACTTGGGTATTTCTAGTTTATGTTTTATTTCTTAAATATTTATTTATTTATTAGAGAGAGAGTGAGAAGAAAGAGAGGAAAGAGAGAGTGGGCATACCAGGGCCTTCTGCCCATGCAAATGAGCTCCAGATACATGTGCCACTTTGTGCATCTGGCTTTCCATAGGTACTGGGGAATCAAACTCAGTCATCAAGCTTTGCAAGGAAGGGTCTTTAACCACTGAGGAATCTCTCCAGCTCAAACCTGGGTATTTTTGAAAGGTGGAGGGCAGCTAACAGGAGAAGACTGGGACTTGAGATGGGGAGGATATAAAGGTATCAGGCAGGAGTGTGCACTTAGACAGCAAGGGTCAGGGGGAAAGGTAATCTGAGAGTCAGTCTTATGGAGTTCTAATGGTAGAGGGAAGCTGGGGTCTGAGAATCTAAGAGCCTTGGATCCAAGACTACAGGGCATGTCAGCAGGGGTTGACAGAAGGATATGAAGGTTGAGAGGTCATAGACATTTGAGGTCTGAGGTAAAGTAAACTCAGGGTTTAAGAAAGGAGGAGACCTGAGGGGATACCCTATAACTGAGAGAAGGATGTGGCATTGACGAATGAGGATGTCTCAGGGCTGCATGAACTGAGGTCTGAGGAAGTAAGTGGGGCAGTCTTAAGTTTGATAGAGAGGGAGGCCAGGAAAGTGAGGTGATGGTTATGAGACCTTGTTTGTGTGCATATGTATGTATAGCCTCTCTTGTAGTATGACTGGAAAGGCTGGCACAAGACTCTCTGGGGGTAAAGGCTAGAGGTAGGGTTCCTCTGGGATTGTAAACATTTGGGATTATCTTCAGAGAAAGAATAGTTGGAGCTTCCTGCAGTAGAAGCAGAGTCAGTGTGTCTGAGGCATAGGCAGGGAGGTTCCTATGGGATCAAGGAGATGTTGGGTACTTGAGTGAGAAGGGTAGTTTGGAAGCTTCTGTAGAACTGGGTGAGTTGGAAATGGTTGAAGGAGGAGGTTGGAAGAGGCATTTCCTGTACAGATTCACTGTATCTGAGGCATGACAGAGAAAAGGGGTATCTTGTAGGATTGGGGTGTTATGTGGATGCTCAGAATAATGAACAGTATATGGCAGGGAATGGCTCTCAGGATTCTTCTAACCCCAATGACATTTGTTCACCCCAACCCAGAATGTACCCCCTGATCTGGCCATCTGCTGCTTCATCCTGGAGCAGTCCTTGTCGGTTCGAGCCTTGCAGGAGATGCTGGCCAACACTGTGGAGGCTGGTGTGGAGGTGAGGCTCCCCATCCAGAGAGCAGGGCACCAGGACAGAGATAGATGAGGAGCCATTGGGGTCATTTACCATGTGCTCTTCTTCCTCTACCCCATCCCCACAGGCCCTCAATTTGGATAAGTGGGTAGGTCTGGCCTTGGGTTTCACCTGTCCTTCCTATCCCTCTTGACCTCAGGACTTCTGTTCAGACCCACATCCTGCACACAGGGGCTGGGGATTCCACCCACCCCAGATGTCAGGGGCTGTGGAGTCCAGAACAGGCCAGGCAGGAAGGAAGGAAGGGATCGGGGCTTCTGAGCTCCTGTTCCCTTACCTGTTCCTTTCTTCCCTTTCCCATCCTCTTCCCCAACCTCAATCCAAGCTCCTCACTGCATGGGACTTCTTTCCTCACCCCATCACAAGTATGGTGCCTCTCCAGTTCAAGAGTGTATCTGTCATGTGATCATATCATCCTATCACATGGTCCCCTCAGAGCATGGGCATGGGAGAGTTGTGATGGAGGCATGATGCCATCAAAGAATTGGATGTATCTCCCTCCTTCAAAATCTCCTTGTGCATGGGAGGGAGTGTGGGGCAACACTGGGCAATCACCTTATCACCATGGGTGGGTGATAGTCACCATTTAACAATTGGTAGTTCTTTCATGGTATACACAGTCTGAAGCTTGGCTGTGTTTTACAGGTTAGAACAGAAGGGACTAAGGTATCTGGGACCTGATACTGGGACTTCCCTCAGTATCCCCAGGCACCTGGAAGATTGGTTCATTCTCCCTAGGTGACTCTAGGACCTGGCTTATGAGATAAAGGAGGCAGGGAGGAATGAGTGGGCTTTGGAGAATTTTTGTTTGTTTTTTGAGACAAGGTCCCAAGTAGTCCAGATTGGCCTTGAACTTGTGTATAACTGAGGCTAATCTTAAAATCTTGATTCTCCCCCTGCCTCTACTTCTCAAGAGCTGGGATTACAGGTATAAGCTACCATGTGCTGCTAGACTTTTGGGAATGAAAAACACCTCATCTCCAGGTTTCTCAGAGACATAGTCTCTGTTTCCATGCATGGAAAAACTGATGTAAACAATCTTTTGAGGGTTTGAGCTGAGGCTCTGTGTCTGAACACAGCAATTATGGGCTGCATATGCCTATTTGTGAATAGGCCAGATATTTTGGGGGGCTTGTGAAATTAGGTGCCTGTGCTTATTCTGTGCCATTCTTTCTTCTCCAGTCATCCCAGGGTGGGGGACACAGGACACTCCTATACGGCCATGCCATCCTGCTACGGCATGCACACAGCCGCATGGTTAGTGCATCAGTGATAGGTGTGGGCTGGGGAGAGAGGGCAGGCTTTCTAGAGGAATGCTGAGCCCCCTCTCCAACTCTAGTACTTGAGTTGCCTGACTACCTCCCGCTCCATGACTGACAAGTTGGCTTTCGACGTGGGACTGCAGGAGGATGCAACAGGTGCAGGGGCTGTAGGAATGGGTGTGATGAAAGCTATGAATTAGGCCATGGAAGGTTTGTTGAACTCCTGAGGTGGGCATGAGTTTGCTTTGGGAATAGGAATGGGGGCCTATGGGCAGAGGGTCTGAATATGTAGATGGACACATTCTATACAGGGAGATCTGGGGTAAAGTCTTGGCAGAGAGTTGGTGGCAGCAACAAGAGATTTATGACCCCTAAAGTTTGGAAGGCTCAGTGGCTGTGAATGCCTTGGGGAAGAACACTTTGGGACATCATCATCCTGACAGCTACTCTACCCTTAGGAGAGGCTTGTTGGTGGACAATGCACCCAGCCTCTAAGCAGAGGTCTGAAGGAGAGAAGGTTCGTGTTGGGGATGACCTCATCCTTGTCAGTGTCTCCTCTGAGCGCTACCTGGTGAGCAATCCTATCCCCATGGCAGCTCCTACCACTGCCATGAGAGTACACAGGATGAGCCTATCTCTTCATCATTAGTTTGATCAGGTAGTACCTGTCCCGTCAATGTTCTGACTTCCAACTTTCACTTTCTTTAATCCAATGTCTTGATTTCTGACTCCCCAATTTCCTGACTTAATCTCAGTTTCTTGATATGTGATCTCCAATTTTCTGTTTCAAATCTGTATGTTTCTTGGCATTCATCCCCCATTTCTGGCCATTGGCTTTGACCATTATTTCTGACCACCACATCCTGGTTGCTTCCAGCACTTGTCAACTGCCAGTGGGGAACTTCAGGTTGATGCCTCCTTCATGCAGACATTGTGGAACATGAATCCTATCTGCTCCTGCTGTGAAGAGGGTGAGGACCCCAGGCCTCTGGCTCCTAAACTGAGACCCGCAAAACACACCTTTGTATGCCCCTCAGATATTCTCAAACTGATCCTTGGAACCTCAGACCTCAAACTTGTATTTTTAAATTATGGCCCTCATACTTAGCTTTCAGCTAAGACTGGCTAGCTAGCAAGCTCCAGGAATTCTTTTGTTTCTGCCTCCACAGTACTGGGATTACAGGCATGCACCACAGTGTTTGGCTGGGGATCCTCCTGCTTGTATGGCAAACACTTTAATGATGAAGTCATTTCCCAGGCCTCAGACTCCCAAACTTTAACTTCAGCTCTCAAAAACCCAAACTCACCTGGGGTGGCATGCACCTATATTCTGAAGGGAGAGGTGGGACTACTGAAGCCAGAATGGGCTACATAATTATAATTATCTTAAAAACAAACAAACAGCATTTGAGAGGCTGAGGTAGGAGGATTGCTGTGCGTTTGAGGCCAGCCTGAGACTACATAGTGAATTCCAGGCCAGCCTGGGCTAGAGAGAGACATTACCTGAAAAAACAACAACAACACATAAAGGGTCTGGAGAGATGGCTTAGTGGTTAAGGGACTTGCCTGAGAAGCCTAAGGACCCAGGTTCAATTCTCCAGGTCCCATGTAAACCAGATACACAAGGTGGCACATATGTCTGGAGTTTGTTTGCAGTGGCTAGAGGCCCTGGTGTGCCTATTCTTTCTCCCTCTGTCTTAAATAAATAAAAATAAAAATAAACCACATAAAGCCAGATGCACAAGGTGGCGCATGTGTCTGGAGTTTGCACTGGCTGGAGGCTCTGGTGTGCCCATTTTCTCTCTCTCTTTGTCTTTAAAAAAAAACAAACACAAACATAAAGCCAGATACACAAGGTGTTACATGCATCTGGAGTTTGTTTGCATTGGCTGGAGGCCTTGGTGTGCTCATTCTCTTTCTCTCTCTGTCTCTTTCTCTCAAATAAATCAAACTAAATTTTTAAAACAACACCGAAAAGCAAATAAGTAAACAAAAACCAAAGCCATACTTGCACATGCCTGTAATTTCAGCACGTGAGAGGCTAAGGTAGGAGGATCACTGTCTATATAGCTCCAGGCCAGCAAAACTACATAGTAAGATTCTGTCTCAAATACAAACAAACCTCACAACAACAAGAAACACACAGAAAAACAAACAGGAAAAAAAAAAAATAAAAACACCCATTAACTCTCCCAAAATTAAACTTCCAAATTTAAATCTCCATAGTAAGACTATAGAGAATAATAGCTAAAAATTTGACCCCAATTGATACCAAACTCAGACTCATTAATTTTCCACTACAAAGCTTAGGTCTTTCCAAATTTATACCCAAAATCTCAGACTACCAAACCTAAATAATTCAAGCTTTGAAGCTCAGACCCTCAAAACAGGGAACACTAGACCTGACCCTCTGACCATAGCCTGACCCCCAACCTCAAAAGTCCAAATGCAGAACCCTAAACCGCAAGCCTTACACCCCACTCAACCTTATCCTTGCACATCCAGATCTCAAAACATAGGTCTTAGGCTGGAAGTGGTGGTGCACACCTTTAATCCCAGCACTCCGGAGGCAGAGGTAAGAGGATTGCTGTCTGTTGGAGGCCAACTTAAGACTACATAGTGAATTACAGGTCAGCTTGGGCTAGAGCGAGACCCTACCTCGAAAAACCAATAGTAAAAACAAAACAAAACAAAAATATAGGTCTCCCACCTCAGACCCCCAAAATCTCATGTCCTCACTTTAAGGCCTTAAATTTGGCCTAAATCTTAGGCTCTTAATACCTGAAGCTCATATTGTCAACTATAGACCTCCTGAATCCACTTCTCAACCTTCTACAAGGTAACCCCAGGCCCCATACTGGCGTTTCTGGGACTCCTGTCTTAGAGCAACCTTTTCCCTTCTTTCCTAGGCTATGTGACAGGAGGCCATGTTCTCCGCCTCTTTCATGGGCACATGGATGAGTGTCTGACCATTTCCCCTTCAGACAGTGATGACCAGCGCAGGTCTGGACTGGGGACAAAGGAGTCAGGGGTATAGAGACAGGGCAGGGGAAAAAATGTTGGCTGGGGAACTGGGACCCTGTGTTAGTTAGATTTCTGTTACTGTGGTAAATACTTGAGATCAACTTAATAAGGGAAAAGGCTTATTTTGGCTCATGGTTTCAATTCATGGTTGGTTGGCCCTATTGTTTGGGCCTGTGGTAGTACAGTACATCATAGCAGGAGCATGCAGGATATTCCATTTTGTTTCATGGCATTTGAAGATGCAGTAAAATAGAGGACCAGAATTCCAATATTTTCAAGGGCAGACCCCCCAATAACCTAACTTTCTTTCATTAGGCTCCATATCCTAAAGGTTCCACTACTTCCCAATAGTGCTGCAGGGTAGGGATCAAGCCTTCAACATGTGGGCTTTTGGGGTACATTCCATGCCCTACCAACAGAGTTAGGGGAGCAGATTATGGGGGCTGACTGGAGCTTGCCTTCTTGACCTTGCATTGCCTCATGTCCCTAGACTTGTCTACTATGAGGGAGGATCTGTATGCACCCATGCCCGTTCTCTCTGGAGGCTGGAGCCACTGAGAATAAGGTGTGTTGTGGGGGCAAAGGTAGGAGGGTTGGGGTCTCCTTAGAGTATGTGTGGAGGGTTCTCAAGGAATATCTGCAGAAGACACTGGAGGGTTTTTTTTGGGGGGGGGCTGAAGATCTTGAGTGAGAAATGAAGATCCTTAGGGGTCCTGGAAGAAAAGCTCTTGGGGAAAGTTGGAGGGTTCTTGTTTCTTAAATGTGAGAGGACCTTACCTCTTGAGTGAAAATATGAGTAGTGTAGGGATCTAGATAAACTGGAGCCCTGGAGACATTTAGAGATCCCTGAGGAATGTTCAAGGTCCTGAGAAAGTACTCAGAATCTTTCTAAGAAAGACTCAGGTGTCCTAGAAAAGATTTTAAGAACTCTAAAAGACAGTTGGGGGCTTGAGAAAGTTCAGGCA
The DNA here is from genome assembly GCF_020740685.1 of Jaculus jaculus. NCBI lineage: Eukaryota > Metazoa > Chordata > Mammalia > Rodentia > Dipodidae > Jaculus > Jaculus jaculus. Next base: position 342,121 of record NC_059108.1, on the reverse strand, counting down.
ATACTGTGATATAGTGGATTACTGGGGTGCATGTCCCCTTTCTTCCTCACTCTCACCCTCCATAGCTGGAGTGGGAGCCACTTGCGTTGGGGTCAACCACTGCGAATCCGGCATGTGACCACTGGGCGGTACCTGGCACTCACCGAGGACCAAGGTTTGGTGGTAGTTGATGCTAGCAAGGCCCACACCAAGGGGACTTCCTTCTGCTTCCGTATCTCCAAGGTCAGTGAGAGGCAGACACTTCCTCAGCTGCAGCCCTGAGTTCCATCCCATCCCATCCCATCCCAATCTGCAGTCTCTCACTGGAAGTCCCTCCGTGACATGCACAGAGGGGATGCTGACCACTGTCCTCTGCCCCTGTAGGAGAAGCTGGATGTGGCACCCAAGAGGGATGTGGAAGGCATGGGACCACCTGAGATCAAGTATGGGGAGTCATTGTGCTTTGTGCAGCATGTGGCCTCAGGTCTGTGGCTCACTTATGCCGCCCCGGACCCCAAGGCCCTGAGGCTTGGCGTGCTCAAGAAGAAGGTAGGCTCCTGGAAGTGGGGTGGTGTGGACATGGGCAGAGGGGGCTGGGGTGCTTGCTCATGAGCTTCAGGGGGAGTTTGAGAATGGTACTGAGAGATACAGGAAAAATAAAAAGGGTATGTATGTGTGTATGGAGAGAAGGGGACATACAACACTCACACAGATATGAAGGCATGGAAACAGAAAAATAGAAAAAGACAATAAGAGGCTAAAAATAACATTCATAAATTATCATGACACAGTGCTACACACATGTAATCTTAGTACTCAAAAGGCCTTAAGGAAGGAGGGTTTGAGGCTACAAAAACAAGGGCTGGTAAGATGGGTCAGTTGTTAAAGTGCTTTCTATGTGCTTATAATTTCAGCCCTGGGGAGGCAGTGACAAAGTGGGCAAAGTGGCTAGCTAGACTAACTGAATCAGTGAGCTCCAGGTTCAGTGAGAGTAAAAATAGGTGGAACCAGGCATAGTGGTGCATGCCTTTAATGCCAGCACAAGGGAGGCAGAAGTAGGAGGATCAGTATGAGTTTAAGGCCATCCTGAGACTACATAGTGAAGTCTAAATCAGCCTGGGTCAGAGCAAGACCCTACCTCAAATAACAACAACTAAAATATGTGTGTGTGTGTTTGTGTGTGTGTGAGCAACGGAGGAAGACACCAATGTTGATACAAATGTATATGTTCCCAAACACATACAAAAACATACATGCATGCACTCTACACACATACCAAAATTATTAAATAAAACTAAACTAAATAAATATTAGAAATAAAGGATGGTGATGCATGGCTGTAATCCTAGCACTTGGGAAATGGAAGCAGGAAGATCAGGAGTGAGTTTAAAGCTGTCCTTGGTTACACAGCAAGTTCGAGTCTAGCTTGGGCCATGTGAGACCCTATCTCAGTAAACCAAAAACAAAACAAAATACACTCAACAATATAAAACCCAATAAACCCAAACACTGAAACTATAAACAGATGATTGACAACTAACCACTTCAGCAAACAAGAATAACAGCCAACCAATTATCACATGTCCAAGTTGTTTTGGTTATGCATAACAGTCCTGTCCCTGCTCCTGTAGTGCCCAGGAACAATGGTTAAACTATCTTTAATGAAGTGCATGGATATATAATTGATGCGTAGGACTGCTACTTTTGTCAGAGGGAATATTATGTGCAAAGACTGTGGGAGTTGGAATGAGTCTGACCTATTGCCCAGAACAGAAAGAAGACCCAGTGTGGCTTGAGCAGAGGGAATGAAGGGTGAGTGGTGGGAGGTGAAGCTAGAGAGGGAATAAGAACAAATGGTGTGGAGAAGGTTCCTGTTTTTATCCTGAGTGAGATGGAGCCCCTAGACAGTTTTGGGCAGGGCACAGAGGTGACCTTAGAGTTCCAGTTAGCATTTGGGAACAGGTTGTAGGGGCAGGAATAGGGTGCAGAGCTGGAGCAGGGAGTTCAGGGAAGAGATTGCTGAAGGTGAAGATGACAGGGCACAGGACTACTGTGGAGACTGTAGTTTCTGGTATTGTGAGGGCAGACTGAAGAGGATTTGCTCACATAGTGTAAAGTGGATGAGAGAGCTAGAGATTGAGCATAATGCATAACTTCTGCCTTGAGCAAGTGCACGATGTAAGTGCTGTTCTCCAACAGGGGGACAGCCTAGTGTCAGCTGAAGATGGTGATTGTGTGTGTACAGTTTCAGTGTGTGGTTGCATGTGTATATGCAGATGTGCATGCACATGTGTGTGTCCATGTGGAGGCCAGAAGTCGATATTGGGCATCTTCCTTAGTGCAAGTTTGAGGCCAGCTTGGTTTCATATTTTCAGCCCAGCCAGAAACACATAGCAGGATTCTGTTTCAACAAAAACAAAGAAAAGGCTTGGTGTGGTTGCTCATGTGCCCAGGAGGCTGAGGCAGAAGAATCACTGTGAAATCAAGGCCAGCCTGAGCCACAGAATGAGTTCCAGGTCAACTTGGACTAGAGCAAGAGGCAGCCTCAAATGAACAACAACAACAAAAACCAAAAAGTTAGGGGGAGATCAGCTGAGATTCTGAGAAGTGTGAGTGGTGGGCCCCTCCTGATTTTTCTGTATCCCACCCCTAGGCTATGCTGCACCAAGAAGGCCACATGGATGATGCGCTGTCACTAACCCGCTGCCAGCAGGAGGAGTCTCAGGCTGCCCGCATGATTTACAGCACTGCTGGCCTGTACAACCAGTTCATCAAGTAGGCGGTTCCCACCCTGTCCCGGGGGGCCCCCAGGCTCCAGACATTCAAGTACCTGACCAATCTTAGTCTCTTTTTAAAGACCCCTGACATCCACAGTCTAGGCCTAACATATAACCCCTAATCTTTAAACTCCTGCCCTCTATCCATTGGGCATAGATAACCATGACTTTTGATAACACCTTTTTTTTTTCCTCTAGCCCAGGCTGACCTGGACTTCACTATGTAGCCTCAGGGTGGCCTCGAATTTATGGCAATCCCCCTACCTTTGCCTCCTAAATGCTGGGGTTAAAGGCGTGCGCCACCACGCTCAGCCTGATAGCACATTTCTATCATTTAACTTTCACACCACTTTACACCCAGACCATTGACTCTGTACCTCCCCAGCCCTGACTGCCCATGATCTCTTGTGACTATTCAGGCGTTGTCCCAGTCCTAGTTCTGCCCGGGGTTGCTGTGTGGTCTTAGACTAAGGCCTTTCCCTCTTTGTTTTCCCATCTTTTGTAAAGCGGGAGTCCGTGGGAATCCTGTGGGGTGGGGAGGGAGTATGGCCAGTTGTTGCTCCTGGTCCCTGCTGACAGCTGAGGTTCCCGCAGGGGCCTTGATAGTTTCAGCGGGAAACCGCGGGGCTCGGGGCAGCCGTCGGGCTCTGCGCTGCCCATCGAGGGCGTCATCCTGAGCCTGCAGGACCTGATTGGTTACTTCGAGCCTCCCTCCGAGGAGCTGCAGCACGAGGAGAAGCAGACCAAGCTGCGCAGCCTGCGCAACCGCCAGAGTCTCTTTCAGGAGGAGGTTAGGCGGTGAGGGGCGCCTGGGCCTGGAAGGGCGGGGTGTGCGGGTCGCTCAGGAGGAAAGGCCTGGGGGAAGAGCCTTCGCGAACGTGAGGGGCGGCTTCCATTGGTGGGCGGGGCCTTGAGGGAAGGCGGGGTCAAGGGAGCTGGGGTACTGAACTTGTGTGAAGCTCAGGGTCAAGGCAGAGATGGGTGTTAGGCCTGGGGAGAAGTAAGACGCTCAGTAGGATTGGGTTGCGGGTTCTTGGGGTGGTGGCTGTGGGCGGATGATACAGGGACATCATAGAAGACAATATATGGAGGGACCTCAGCTGGGGCTAGGGGCTGAAAGTCTGTTAGGAGAATGAAAGTTAAGCGGCATGCTGTAGCCTTGCCTTGAATCTCAGCACTCAGCACTAAGGAGGCTGAGGTAGTAGCATCATGGTGTGTTCGAGGTCAGCCTGAAACTAAAGAGTGAGATCCAGGTTAGCCTGGACTAGGTGAGATCTTAACCTCTAAAAAACAAAGTAAAAAAGTATGGGAGGCTTCTCTGTTCAGCCAGAGGTCTGAGTAGGAGGAGCTGAGAGGGAGGGTACCAGGGGTCTAGATAAAGGTAAAGGGAGCTGATGTTTTCCTTGGTGGTGGTGGAACATGTCCATTCAAGGGCGTTCACCCTGGCCCTTTCACTCCAGAGCTTCTGAGTCTGGTAGGGAAGATGGCCTGTAAATTATCATAATAACAGTAACAAAATTATCTACAAGTTCTCAAAAAAAAGTTGAAGAGTATTCCTGAGGAATGACACTGCAATTGTCTTCTGGCCACACACATACCCATGCACTGCACACAAATGAGCATGCACACTCACATGGATTAAAATATTAAATTATATTTTAAACTGGGCTGGGTATGGTGGCACACACCTTTAATCCCAGAGTTCGGGAGGCTGAGGTAGGAGGATCGCTGTGAATTTGAGGCCACCCTGAGACTACACAGTGAATTCCAGGTCAGCCTGGGTTAGAGCAAACCCTACCTCAATCCCCCCAGCAAAAAAAATATTAAATTGGGTGTTGTGGTGCATACCTGTAATGCCAGTACTGGGAGAGGTGGCAGCAGAAAGATCATGAGTTCAAGGCTGGCCTGGGTTACATAGTGAAACCTTGGTTCAGAGAAACAAGACAAAAAAGTTAATGACTGAATGAGTCAATTTATGACATACTAGATGGTGATAAGTGCTAAGGAGGAAAATAAATCAAGGAAGGAATAAAAAGTTGCTGAAGGTTTGTAGTTTAAACTAGAGTACTCAGGTAGGGTGATCTGGAGGAGGTGGAGCCAAGTGTGTACCTTTGGAAAATTGGAAGAGGAGAAAGCAAGTGCAAAAGCCCTAGGGTGGGGATTGTGCTTGGCATGTTTCAAAAAGATCAAGGAGAAGCTGAGCGTGGTGGGAGGCAGAGGTAGGAGGATTGCCGTGAGTTCGAGGCCACTCTGAGACTCCATGGTGAATTCCAGGTCAGCCTGGGCTAGAGTGAGACCCTACCTCAAATGCCCCCTACAAAAAACAAAACAAAACAAACAAACAAACAAACAAAAAAAAAAAACCGTAAAGATCAAGGAGGTAATTGGAGCAGAGTGGCCTGGGGAAAACTGGGAGGAGATGAAGGCAGAGAGGTGACAGAAGCTATTATAGTAAGATCTTGGACTTTGTGGATCATTGGAGGGTTAGGTCTTTTAAAGATACCATTAATCAATGGCAAAACCAGTCTTTATAACTCCAACTGGACTGTGTTCTCTCTTTTTTTTTTTATAATTTAAATAAATATTTTTATTTATGTGTGCGAGTGTGTGTGTATTGGCATGCTTGGTCTCTTGCCGCTGCAAATCAATGCTAGTCCAGCTTTACATAGATGGCTGGGGAATTGAACCTATGCCAGCAAACTTTGCAAGCAAGTGCCTTTAACTGCTAAGCCATCTCCCCAGCTTCCTGGGTTGTACTCTCTACTATCACTCACTGTCTCTTTTACTAGTGATATGGATCTCTGGATATAAGTAGAATAGCTGCCCCTTGTCTTCAGCGGAAACATTCAGAATACCCATTGGATGCCTGAAATCTCAAATGATACCAGACTATGCAAACCATGCTATACCTTGTGAATATATACCTACAATAAAGTTTATTTTGGGGGCATGGTGGTGCACATCTAATCCCAGCACTGGAGAAGCTAAGGTAGGAGGATGGCAAGTTCAAGGTCAGCCTATGCTACATAGGGAGACCCTGTCTTAAAACAGAGCTTGGGAATGTCACTGTCTCTCTCAAAATATGGAATTTCCCACTTAGTATTTTGGCCCGTGTTTGATTGGGGGTAAGTGAAACTGTAGGGTGAATCCGCAGAAGGGAAGGGACTACTGAATAGCAATTGCCATAGCAGAGTTATTCATAAACTAAAACTTGAAACAGTCCAAATATTCACCATCACTAGAATAAGTCCATAAGCATGGTTTATTTCAGCAATGAAAATGAAAATAAAGACAAATTACAGCTATTTGCAAATAATGTAGTCTGGTACAGTGGCTCACACCTGTAAATCCAGCACTCAAGAAGCTAAGGCATCAGGATTGCTGTGACTTTGGGGTCAGCCTGAGTTATATTATGCACTCCAAGCCAGCCTAGTCTACATAGCAAGACCCTGTCTCAGTAGGCACGTGTGGCACTGTGCACCTGTAATCCCAGCCATCGGGAGACAGAAACAAGAGGATCCCTGGGGCTTACTGGCTGGCTAGTCTAGGCAAAATGGTGAGCTTCAGGTTCAGTGAGAAACTCAAAAAATAAGATGGAGGGGGCTGGAGAGATGGCTGAGTGGTTAAAGGCACTTGCTAGGCTGGAGAGATGGTTTAGCATTTAAGGCGCTTGCCTGTGAAGGCTAAGGACCCAGGTTTGATTCTCCAGTACCCATATAAGCCACAAACACTTGGTGGCGCATGTGTCTGGAGTTTGCAGTGACTGGAGGACCTGGTGTGCCTATTCTCTCCTTCTCTCTCACATAAATAAAACTTTATTTAAAGGCCCCTGTTCGCAAAGCGTGATGGCCCAGTGTCAATTCCCCAGTACCCATATAAAAATCAGATGCACAAAGTGCTTCAGACACCTGGAGATAGTGAGTGGCAGAAGGCCCTTGTGTGCCCATATTCTCTCTCTCTCTCTCTCTGTCTCTCAAATAAGTAAAAATATTGATAAAAAATAAGATGAAGGGGGCTGGAAAGATGGCTTAGTGGTTAAGGCGTTTGCCTGCAAAGCCAAAGGATCCTGGTTCAATTCTCCAGGACCCACATTAGCCAGATGCACAAGGGGGTGCATGCATCTGGAGTTCACTTGCAGTGGCTGGAGGCCCTGGTGTGCCCATTTTCTTCCCCCCTCTTTCTCTCTCTCAAATAAATTTAAAAAAATAAAAATAAATAAGATGGAGAGAGTTGTGGTGGCACACACCTGTAGGAAATTGCTGAAGAAGAAGAGGCAGGAGGATTAGGAGATCAAGGACAGCCTGGGCTCACATTTTGAAGAAAAAAATAAATAAAATGGAGAACTATTGAGAAAGATACCTGATTGTCAACTTCTGGCGCGCGCGCGCGCACACACACACACACACACACACACACACATCTGCAGGCAAAAATGACTCTCAAAAACTAAACAGGGGTTATGGGGAGGTAATATGATGGAGAATGGAATTTCAAAGGAGAAAGTGTGTGCAGTGGGAGGGAGGGAATTAACACTGGATTTTTTTTTATAATCATGGAAAATGCTAATAAAAATTAAAAAAAATAAATAAACAGGTTGAGCAAAAAAACAAAACAAACACCAAAAAACCAAAAATAAAATAAAATAAATAAAATAAAAAGACTTTCAGGTATAGTGCTAAGGTGCCATCAGGCTGAGTTGGAATTCACTATGTAGTCTAAGGGTGGCCTTGAACTCATGGTGATCCTCCTACCTTGCCCTTCTAAGTGTTGGGATTAAAGGTGTGTGACTTCATGCCTGGCCCCCTTTTTATTTTTAATTAATTTATTTTTTTTCTTTTGTTTTTTTGAGGTAGCATCTCACTCTAGTTCAGGCTGACCTGGAATTCACTATGTAGTCTTAGGGTGTCCTCAAACTCACAGTAATACTTTTACTTCTGCCTCCTGAGTGCTGGGATTAAAGGCATGTGAGTTTGAGGACACCCTAAAACTACATAGTGAACCTTAACTCACAGTGATCCTCCTACCTCAGCCTCCCAAGTTCTGGGACTAACGGTATGTGCCACCACACCTGGCTATCCATTTGGCATGTTATTTTTTTTTTAAATTTTATACTTTTATTTATTTGTTTGCAAGGAGAGAAAGAGAGAGGGAGGGTGAGAAAATGAGAATGGGTGCATCTCTTGTCACTGCAGACAAACTCCAGATGTGTGCCCTATTTTGTGCATCTGGCTTCACATGGGTACTAGGGAATCAAACCCAGGCTGTCAGGCTTACTAAGCAGGTAATTACTTACCTACTAAGCAATCCCTCCAGCCCCCATCTGGAATTCTTAAATACGAGGAAGCTGGAACAGGGGATTTGGGGAGATGGCTTAGTGGATAAAGTGCTTGCTGTACAAGTGTGAAGACTAGATTTGGACCCCTAGTGCCCACATAAATGCCAGGTGGGTGTGGCTGTCCATCTGTAATCTCAGAGCTCAGGATTCAGACTTAGGGGATTCCCCAGGGCAAGCTGATTAGATAGACTAGCTCAACTGCCATGCTATGAGTTTAATGAGGGATTCTATCTATCTCCATAAATAAAGAGAAAGTGATCAAGGAAGACACTCAAGTGTTAAAACCTCTGGTCTCTACATGCATGTGTACTCTCACACACAGATATGCATAAACACAGTCATGTATGACCACACACATGTGAAAAATTTAAAAAGAAGTCTGAGGAACAAAAAAAGGCTGGGTCATTTCTCACTAAGAAAGTACATGTTAGATAAATTTCTTTCAAGTATGAATATAGTACTATTGGTCGACATTGAATCGACAGTATATAGTGAATAAGTTTCTTTATACAGAGCACAAACTTATATAAAGACTGACTGATGAAGGTTGTAGCTAGAAGCTAGGCAGAACTGTTCATGTTTATAGTCCTAACTACTTAAGAGGCTGAAGCAGGATGGTCACTTGAGCCCAGGTGTTTGAGGCCAGCCTGGGTAACATAGAGAGACTTCATCTCTTTTTAGTTATATGTATTTATTATTTTTAAATTTTACTTATTTGTACGTGTGTGTGTGTGTGTTTATACATGCTAGGTCTCTTGCTACTGCAAATGAATGCCAGACACTTGTGCCACCTTTTGTGTTTGGCTTGTTTGGCTTTATGTGGGTGGTTGGAGAATGAATATGAGCCAGCAGACTTTTGCAAGGATTCCGTTTGACCACTGAGCAATCTTCTCAGCCCCCATTATTATTTATTTTATTTTTTATGAGAGAGAGAAAGAGAGTGAGAGCAAGAGAGAGAGAGAGAGAAAAGAAAGAAAGAATTGGCACACCAAGGCCTCCTGCCACTGCAATCGAATGCCAGAGGCATATGCCATCCTGTTTACATGTGTGACCTTGTATGCTTGCATAACCTTGTGTTTATGTGAGATCTGGAGAGTTGAACATGGGTCCTTAGGCTTTGCAGGAAAGTGCCTTAACTACTAAGCCATCTTTCCAGCCCATGCCCTCATTATTTATCTTTTATGAGATAGAGTCTCATGTATTCCAATTTTCTATGTAGCCAAGAATGACCTGGAACTTCTGATCTTCCTACCTCCACCATCCAATTGCTGAGATTACAAGCATGTACTATCATACCTACTTTATGGTTCAGGGTATCAAACTTAGAGCTTTGTTCATTCTAAGCAACCACTCTACCGACTGAACAGCCCCAAATCCATCTCTTAAAAAAAAGTGTAAGCTAGGCATGGCAGCACATGCCTCTATCACAGAACTTGAGAGGCAGAGGCAGGAAGATTGCCATGAATTCTAGGCCAGCCTAAGCAACAGAATAAGACTCTTTCAAAACATGCAAATAACCAAGCAAATAAAATTGTGTTCAGAAAGTCACAGTAATTCCCTGTATTTCTCCCTAGGAGCAATGGCTCAGTATTTGTTAATTCATTACTAAGGATGAGGATAATCAATTATGTATGTGTTACACACTTTTCTGTGTATATTATATATGCTAGAATCACAATAAAAGAAGAAATAAGGCTAAAAGATCAGAACAGGATAAAGTGGGCTGAGGAGATGGCTTAGCAGTGAAGGCACTTGTCTGTGAAGCCTAAGAACTCATGTTCAACTCTTCAGATCCTATATAAGCCAGATGCACAAGGTGACACAAGTATGCAAGGTGACATGTGCACAAGGTGGTGCACATGTCTGGAGTTCAATTACAGCATCTGGAGGCCCTGAAGCACTAATTCACTCTTGCTTTCTTGCCCTCTCTTACTATCGCTCTCACATAAAAAATGTCAGTCTGTTGAGCTTGCCTTACAAAAACAAACAAACAACAACAACAACAACAAAAACCAGAAGAAAGCTAAAAAAAGGAGGGGGAGGCTCTCTTATTGTTAGTGTATATAGTAAAATGGGCCAATTGAGACTTGAAGTAGAATGTTTGGAGACAAGTAGAATAAAGAGAAAACTGCAGGTAGTGGAAGCATATTCACTCCTGATGTTAATGAGAGTGTTATATTTGAGACTGTGGCAGACAGGACACAGATTTGGTAAGTCAGGAGAAGAGAGTAATGGTATGAATGAGGACAAAGGGCTGGATTATATTTGGGAACACAGAGCCATTAGTTGTTGGAGGAATATGATTGAGTAAATCCAGGAAAGACAAACGAGGGAGGGCTTTGAACTCCTGTTGTAACCTCCTCATGTTTCCACCCCAGGGAATGCTCTCCTTGGTCCTGAATTGCATCGACCGCCTAAATGTCTACACCACTGCCGCTCACTTTGCTGAATTTGCAGGGGAAGAGGCAGCTGAGTCCTGGAAAGAGATTGTAAACCTTCTCTATGAACTGTTGGGTAAGGGCTTTCAAGACTGATTTCCCTGAGAGTACCTCAGATACCCAGTCCCACTGGGTCTGACCCCTTTGCCCTCTACAGCTTCTCTGATTCGTGGTAATCGCACCAATTGTGCCCTCTTCTCCACAAACCTGGACTGGCTGGTCAGCAAGCTGGATCGGCTGGAGGCTTCATCTGGTAGGAAAACCCCGGGGTGTGAGATGGGGGTGTTGGGAAGTTAATGCCACATCACTTCACTTCTCCTGTGGGCACTTGGCAGGGATACTGGAGGTGTTGTACTGTGTTCTGATCGAGAGTCCTGAGGTCCTAAATATCATCCAAGAGAACCATATAAAATCCATCATCTCCCTCCTGGACAAGCATGGGCGGAATCATAAGGTTGGCCTCTCATCCTTGAACTTGTAACCCTGACCTCTTCTAATTCCTCCAGGACTCTTCTCCCTGAAATCATCTTTACCTGAATTTAATTCCCATGCACTTCATTCCAATCCAAAGGTCTCAAATTCATGGGTCTTCATTGGGTTCTGGGCCACAGGTATATTTAGTTAAATCTTTGAAATATTCATTAAGGGCTGGAGAAATGGCTCAGCAGTTAAAAATTCTTGCTTGCAAAGCTTGTTGGCTGGAGTTCAGTTCCTCAGTACCCATATAATGCCAGATGCACAAAGTGGTGCATGTGCGTGGTGATTGTTTGCAGTGGCAAGAGGCCCTAGCATGTTCATTCCTTCTCTCTCTCTCTTTTCCTCTGAAATAAATAAAAACTTTGCATACCTTTAATCTGAGTACTTGGGAGTCAGAGGTAGGAGGATTGCTGTGAGTTCAAGGCTACCCTGAAACTACATAATTATATGTTAGTCTGGGCTAGAGGGAGAACTTACCTTGAAAAAACAAAAAAAGAAAAAGAAAGAAGAAAATGGAAATGTTCATTAAATTTGAAAAAAATTATTTTTTTGAGAGAGAGAGAGAAAGAGAGAGAAAGAGAATGGGCGCATCTGGGTGTTAAGGCACTGCAAATGAACTCCAGATGTGTGCATTCCCTTGTGCACATTGTGTGCTTGTGTCACTGTGTGTTTGGCTTATGTGGGACCTGGAGAGTTGAACATGGATCTTCAGGCTTCGCAGGCAAGCACCTTAACTGCTAAGGCATCTCTCCAGCCCACAAAAACATTTTTTTAAAGCAAGGTCTCATGTTAGTTAAGGCTGACCTAGAACTTATTCTGTAGCCTGTTCTACCTCAGTCTCCAAATTGAGTAAATTTGCAAATATTATAGCCATTAGTTGGATTGTATATAAGCTTTACAGTTTCCACAGGCCCTATCAGTTCCCACTGAATAATTTTGAACCACTTCATACCTTTATATGTACTTGGCCCCTGAAGACTCAGGTTTATAACCCCCTACTAATCCAAAATCTCATATTCATTCTGGTGTCTCTCACTGACTCTTTCACTCTTCTCTTTCACTTCTTCCTTCACTGCTCCAGTTTCTCCTTTCTTATATTGGTGATGCCTTATCCCAACCCATGTGACCCATCCTCCTAGCCTCTCAATCCACCTTCCTCTTTGACACCTGACCTTCTGCTTTGAAGCCTGATCATCCTCATTGACCCCTGACTGCATTCTACTCCTTCCTTTTAGAAGAAACTTCATATCTTGTCTGTTTTTTTCTTTTCTTTTCCTTCTTTTTTTCTTTTCTTTTTTTTTTTTTTTTGAGGTAGGATTTCACTCTAGCTCAGACTGACCTGGAATTCACTATGTAGTCTTGGGGTGGCCTTCAACTGACTGCAGTTCTCTTATCTCTGCCACCATACACAGTGGTATTGGAGAATTTAACCCAGACCATCAGGTTTTGCAAGCACATGTCACCTCTTCAGCCCCAGCTGTACTTTTTTTTCTTTTGGTTTTTCAAGGTATGGTTTCACTGTAGCCCAGGGTGACCTGGAATTCACTATGGAGTCTCATGGTGGCCTTGAACTCATGGCGATCCTCCTACCTCAGCCTCCTGAGTGCTAGGCTTAAAGGTGTGTGCCACCATGCCCAGCTTTAGCTGTACTCTTTTGATAGTTGCCACCAAGTCAAACTTGACTCTTATTTGGCAGTAGGAGATAGTTGCTAATCCTATAGTTTTGCCAGTCATCCTGATGATTAAGGTCTAATCAAATTTTCTCTGAAAAATTACGCATATAACTTCTACTCCTACTCATTTATTTGTAAGGCACTAACAACAGTGAGAGGTAGTCAGGTGTAATGAGGTTTAACCTCAGCAATTATTATTATTTTTTCTTAAAATAGTTATTTAGGGCTAGGGAAATGGCTTAGTTGTTAAGGCATTTGCTTGCAAACCCTAAGGACCCTGGTTCAATTCCACAGGACCCATGTAAGCCAGATGAACAAGGGGGTGCATGCATCTGGAGTTTGTGTGCAGTGGCTAGAGACCCTGGCACACCCATTATATCTGCCTCTTTCTCTCTCTCTTAAATAAATAAATAAAATACATAAAAATATTTATTTATTTGCAATTAGTGAGAAACAGAATGGGTGCACCAGGACTTTCTGCCACTGCAAATGAACTCCAGATGCACATGCCACTTTGTGCATCTGGCTTTATGTGGATTTTGGGGAGTCGAACCTGGGTTGTTAGGCTTTGCAGGCAAGTGCCTTAACCACTGAGCAATCCCTCCATCTTGACGCACTATCCTTGCCTTCTGGCTTCCTATCCAGGCCCTGTCATAATTTCTTGCCCTGGTGCTTTTACTCTCCTTGATCTCAACTTTACCTCCAGGTCCTGGATGTGCTATGCTCCCTGTGTGTGTGCAATGGTGTGGCCGTGCGCTCCAACCAAGACCTCATTACTGAGAACTTGCTTCCTGGCCGTGAACTTCTACTGCAGACAAACCTCATCAACTATGTCACCAGGTGTGGCTCCTAACCTTAACCCTAATCCCAGGTCCAGATCCTCTTAACTTTCTCCCTGACCCAGAGACTTCAAACTAAGTGGATATCCCCCCACCATTTCCCTTTTGAGGATGTCTTCCTTGCCCCTGGATCACCCCAGCCTCCTTCCCATTCCTTTTATTTTCCAACTTGGGTGTTAGTTCTGCTTCTATCTCCTCCCTTTTTCTGTATTTTCTCTATTTGTCTTTGCTTTCTTCTGTTCCTTTCTGTTTCAGCTTCTTCTTCCTGGATTGTTGTGTGTCTTTGTCTTTTGATATTTGTGTCTGATTCTGTAACTCTTTTTCTTTACTTCCAATCTCACTCTTCTCTCCATTCCTCTTGTCCTTTCTTTCCTGCAGCATACGCCCCAACATCTTTGTGGGCCGAGCAGAGGGCTCCACACAGTACGGCAAATGGTACTTTGAGATGATGGTGGACGAGGTGGCTCCATTTTTGACAGCTCAGGCCACACACCTACGGGTGGGCTGGGCCCTCAGCGAGGGCTATAGCCCCTACCCTGGTGGTGGCGAGGGCTGGGGCGGCAACGGTGTCGGCGATGATCTGTATTCCTATGGCTTTGATGGGCTGCATCTCTGGACAGGTACCTGGGAGTGACTCTTACCCCTGACCATTGACCCCAGAGTTTCTAAGCCTACTGTGATCTTACACCTGGGGTTCCAGGGTCTTGATTTCAGAAGAGCATACTTTTGTTTCCTTACTCTTCATTTTCCAAAGACCCTAACTGTAAAGCCTCCAGAATCCTGCCTTGACCTGTTTATCATAGCCTCCAAATTATGAACCCACAGCAGGTATCACCTCTGGCCCTACAGATCCCAGAAAACTGTTCAGATTATGACCACTGAGCTTTGACTTCTGACCCCAAAAGTTCCATAACCCTAACTCTAGGAAGATTAATATCTGATCTCACATCCTCCTTAGAGGAATTCTGATCTCTGCTTCTACTTTTAGAGCTACAGAATCAGCTATGAGAATACTTGCCCTTATAGGTCCCAAGATTGAGACTACATAAGATCCCCTAGTGTCTGTCCTTTGTCTCTTGATATCATTGCTTTCATGGAGGCTCTGATCCCTGCCCCTTCTGTGATGACCCTATATAGGACATGTGGCACGTCCAGTGACTTCTCCAGGACAGCATCTCCTGGCTCAGGAGGATGTAGTCAGTTGCTGCTTGGACCTCAGTGTGCCATCCATCTCTTTCCGTATCAACGGCTATCCTGTGCAGGGTGTCTTTGAGGCCTTCAACCTTGATGGACTCTTCTTCCCTGTTGTCAGCTTCTCAGCTGGTATCAAGTGAGGATCTGCCTTTGCCCCCCACTGTCTGTGTCTGGGATCTGGGAACTGACCTTAGATAGCTTCTGTAATCACAGTTTGACCTCCTAGGAGACCAAGACAAAGCAGTCTACCCTCCACACTGACTGGTGGTCATAGTTCCTACATTAAGATCTCATTGACCTTGCCATAATCCAGTGATCTCAGATTCCCATATCTTTCCAGAATTTCAATGTTGACTGTATAATGATTCCCGACTCTCCCAGAGATGTCTTAATGACCCGAGACCCTTCTAGTAACTTCACAATGATCTTAGATTCTTCCAGTGAATTTAGAATTTGATAATGATCTAATGATCATAGACCCTGTTTGAAACCACAGTAAACTCAGGCTCCAAATGATGATTCAATGAATCCCAGCCTTCCCAGTGACTGTGTCCCATAGCCTCCGTAATTTCAAAAACCATATATGGAACCAGTCCTTTCTTAGCAGCCCCAAGCTCTCTGAATTCCATTCTG
Source organism: Jaculus jaculus (assembly GCF_020740685.1). Classification (NCBI taxonomy): domain Eukaryota; kingdom Metazoa; phylum Chordata; class Mammalia; order Rodentia; family Dipodidae; genus Jaculus; species Jaculus jaculus. Next base: position 326,776 of record NC_059108.1, on the reverse strand, counting down.
TGAAAATTCTGGTTATCTTGTAATTAGAATCTAAATGATTCCTAGATGACTTACATAATCCCAGAGAGACCCATAAGTGCCCCCAAACCTTTCATTGACCCCAGAGCTGCTTCTATATCCCCCATTGACTGCAGACTCTTCAAACACAATTTGGCCTCTTAGGAGGCTAAGACAGAGTAATCTGCCCTCAGAGCTTACTGTTGGCTCACACCCTTCCATGAAGGTTTGAGGGACCTTGGAGTCACCCCAGTGAGCTCAGATTCACTTAACCTTATGTCCTTCTAGTGACTTTCAAATGACCTTGGGATTTCCCAATTATATTCATTCTTTTTCCCAGGGTGCGATTTCTCCTAGGTGGCCGCCATGGTGAATTCAAGTTCCTTCCACCACCTGGCTATGCCCCATGCCATGAGGCTGTGCTCCCTCGGGAGAGGCTTCACCTTGAACCCATCAAAGAATACCGTCGGGAAGGACCTCGGGGCCCCCATTTAGTGGGCCCTAGTCGCTGCCTGTCACACACGGACTTTGTACCCTGCCCTGTGGACACCGTCCAGGTATTGCCTGCCCTGAAAGGGCTCTCTTTAGAGTCAGAGAGGTGCAAGGCTGAGCTGATGGCAGAAACCTTATGTTTAACAGATGGCAAACTGAGGCACAGAGCATCTCAGTCTCAGGACTCCTTGATATGGCCCCATAAAGAAAGGGACTGTTATTGCTCCTAATTTAAAGTTGAGAAAAATAAAGTTCAGAGAGGTTAACAAATTTGTGCAAGTCACACAGCTGATTTGAACTGAGCAAGTCTTGATTCCACAGCCTCTGGTCTTATCTACCACATGTCAAGCTTCTGTTCTGTACAGGCTTCTCACATTCCTTATATCCCAACCTGAACTCCCTGCTTTCCTTCCAAGCATGTTACCATAGTTGGGAATATGTGATATGACTGAAAATTAGCAGACCTGAGTGACAAGTAAGCATGAAGTTACTTGTTACTATTAGTGGAAATGATCTACCCTCTATGCTGGCCTCATCATCCTCCATCCTTGTCTCTACCTCTTCTCAAGCCTTTCCACCTCACTGACTGCTCCCACCATCATTGTCTCTTCCTTGCAGAATATTGATCTCATTAACATGTTAGGTACCTACTGTGCATCAGACATTACTATAAACTCTATAACATTGAATAGTTTACATAAATACGTTTACTGAGCTCTTATGAGGCAAACACTATGAGCTAAGAATTGATATAGGGCTGGAGGCATGGCTCAATAATAGAATACTAGCTTACAATCCACCAGTGAGGGGCTGGAGGAGTGGCCCAGTGGTACATCATTTGCTTAAAATCCACCTGTGAATAGGTGGGGCACGGCTCAGTGATAGAGCCCTTGCCTAAAATCCATAGTAAGGGGCTGGGGGCATGGCTCAGTGATAGGGTGCTTGCTTCATATGCATGAGGCCCTGGGTTCAATCTCAAGCACTGCAAAATAGAAAAAAGTATTGGTATCATCTCCCATAGAGAGATGAAAGAACCTATGTGCTCATTTAGCTAATGCTTCCTGAGTACTTCTCTTGTTCTCTGACTCTAGCTCTGATTGGATGGAGTTGAGAATTTGGTGGTGAAGAAGGCATCTTAGGCCCTGCCTTCAAAGGGCTTCAATTCCATAGGGGGGCATATAACTGTCCCCAGATGATCCTTAATTATGACAATACTTACATGTTCACTTATCTGCATATCCACCTTAGAGTTAAGATAGAGAGTTGTAGAACCAGGAAAGGGGGATACTAGGAGAAACCTGTTCAGGGTTCACTCATGTCCTTGGGAAGTGGGGGCCACAGTGTATTTTGGTGGGATCTCAGAGACCTCACAGATGTTTCTCTTCCCCAGATTGTCCTGCCTCCCCATCTGGAGCGCATTCGGGAGAAGCTGGCAGAAAACATTCATGAACTTTGGGCACTGACTCGCATTGAGCAAGGATGGACCTATGGCCCAGTAAGTGACTGACTATAGCCTAGAGGAAGCAGCTAGATTCACAGAGGGAGGATTGAAGTGAGGAGGGCCAGCATATGGGAAATTCAGAGTACCTGGAGTCTTTGGGCTTCCGAGGTAGAAATATAGGTAGGAGGTCAATGGGCTGCAGTCTGGGGGTGCTGGGAAGAGGGGAGCCCAAGGAATTGACTCCAGGGTTTCTTTAGGTTCGGGATGACAACAAGAGGCTGCATCCATGTCTTGTGGATTTCCATAGCCTTCCGGAACCTGAGAGGAATTACAACCTGCAGATGTCTGGGGAGACACTCAAGTGAGGAGGGTTCAGGGAAGCAGAGGGCTGGAAATAACTGTTGATCAGAAGGAGGGCAAGGAGAGGCAGCATGATACAGAGACTGACAGAAAGAAGGAGGCCAGAGGTGCTGAGGACATAACTCTGGTTGAATGTTTGCCTAGAATGTAGAGGCCCTGAATTCTATCCCTGTCCATTCCATCCCTAGCATGGAGGTAGGGAGAGAGAGAGAAAGAGAGAAAAAGAGAAAGGGAGAGAGAGAGGCAGAGAAAGGTACAGAGAGAAGCATTCAGGAAAAATTGACTATGGGGCAGGGTGCTTGCTTACAAAGTCGGATTCCCCAGGTTCTACATAAAATCAGACATACAAAGTAGCACATGTAGCTAGAGTTCATTCTCTTTTCTCTCTCCCCCTGCTTGCAAATAAAAACATTAAACTAAAAAATTTACTGTAATCATAGATACAGAAATAAACACAGAAAGACATATATCAAAAGATACCAGAGAGATAGGGACAGAGATACCCTGGTAGCTAGAGCAAAAGCTAAAGTGAGAGATTCAGAGACAGAGGTGACAGGGGCAATGAGTTTTGTGAGCTATGACCTTGTTGCTCTTCTCCCTTGTCCAGAACTTTGCTGGCCCTGGGCTGCCATGTGGGCATGGCTGATGAGAAGGCAGAGGATAACCTGAAGAAGACAAAACTTCCTAAGACGTGAGTGTGGGCAGCCTCAAGCCTGTCTGGTAAAGGAATCAGGTGCTGGGGATGTGTGGTGAGGGCTGGGGAGGCCAAAGGATCTTGCAGATAGACAAGATAAATGATGAAAAGTGCATAGGGCTTATGGCTCTGGGGTCAGAGATAAGTGTCAAGAATTGAAGGGTTAGGAGTTCCAAAAACAGAGGCAGAGACTAAATATTATAATGTAAGGTCATAATTTTCTCTGAGAACTTTAAGGTAACATTTCCATCTTAGAGCGAGAAGTCAGTGGTAGAAGGTGAGAATCCAGAAGTTCCTAGAAATTTAAATGGATCCTATGGGTGAATGATTAGACATACCAAGTTGAAATCCATGACTCTTAAAGCCAGGTATTTAGGAGTGATTACATGTGGAGTTAGAAGTAAGAAACCACAAAGCTAGAGGCAAGAGCTCAAAGAGTATCATGTCAGGGTCAAAGATATCAGGCTCCCAAAGCTGAGTGTGGTGGCATATACTTGTAATTCCAGTACTCAAGAAACTGAGGCAGAAGACCTGAGTTTGAGGCTAGCCTGGGCTAGAGAGTCAAGTCAGACCCTGTCTTGAAAATAATATCATCAGAGCTGGAGAGATGACTTAGTGGTTAAGGCACTTGCCTGCAAAGCCAAAGGACTCCCCAGGACCCACATGAGCAAGTTGAACAAGGTGGTACATACAGCTATAGTTCATTTGCAGTGGCTGGAGGCCCTGGCGCACCCATTCTCTCTCTCTCTCTCTCTCCCCCTCTTTCTCTCTTAAATAAATAATATTAAAAAACAATATCAAGCCGGGCGTGGTGGTGCACGCCTTTAATCCCAGCACTTGGGAGGCAGAGGTATGAGGATCACCTGAGTTTGAGGCCACCCTGAGACTACATAGTGAATTCCACGTCAACCTGGACTAGAGTGAGATCCTACCTTGAAAACAAAACAAACAACAACAACAACAACATAAAAAAATAATAATATCATCAACAACAAATACCCCCAAACCAAAAATGAAAGAAAGATAAGACTCCCAGGATCAAGAGTCACAGAAGTCAGTGGGGTCAAAGCTCTTGCTGGGTCGAGTCAGTAATCTCAACATTTATTTTATAGAATTCTAGAACCATGAAATCAGAAATTCTGCTAGGTATGCCTGTAATCCCAGCACTCAGGAGGCCAAGGCAGAAGGATCACAGAAAATTTTAGGCTAGCCTGGTTTGCACAATTGAGTTCCAGGCCATTCAGTGCCATAATAAACAATAACCAACACTGAAACAAAAGACAGGAATTCTAAGGCTCAAGGCTAAGAATACTGGGGTCCTGGGACAAGTCAGGAGTCCCACAGCCCCAGAACCCAGAGATGGAGAGGAGAACTTCTGGCTACACATTTTCCCACCCTGCAGGTACATGATGAGCAATGGGTATAAGCCAGCTCCACTGGACCTGAGCCACGTGCGGCTGACTCCAGCGCAGACAACACTAGTGGATCGCCTGGCAGAGAATGGGCACAATGTGTGGGCAAGAGATCGTGTGGCCCAGGGCTGGAGCTATAGTGCTGTGCAGGACATCCCTGCACGCAGAAATCCTCGCTTAGTGCCCTACCGCTTGCTAGATGAGGCCACCAAACGTAGCAACCGGGATAGCCTCTGCCAGGCTGTGCGTACCCTGCTGGGCTATGGCTATAACATTGAGCCACCTGACCAGGAGCCCAGTAAGTGCTGATCTCCACTCCCACCCCTACCATGACCCTAAAACCTGACCCTTGATCTCTGATACAACTCAGCCCTTGAATGGGCTACAACTGTAACATTGAGTGTACAGGTCAGAAAATCAGCAAGCCCTGACCCTTCCCCTCAACTGTCAGCCCAATCTGACCCCAGTCTGACCACTGGCCTTTTCTGATTTAGGATCTGCTTAAGCAATGGCTAAAATGTTGAGCTAGCAGACCATGAGCCCAGTTTGTACTCACCCCAAACCCTGACTCCAATTCCTGACTTCTACCTTTGACCTCTCACCCCTTACTTCTAGCTTATAGCTGTAATATGAAGCCACTCAAACCAAGAAACCAAGAACTGAAGGAGTTTCTAATCCCTGCTCATAAATTGGCCTTTGATCTTTCACTGACTCCCCGTCCAAGTATTGATCCTTAATCCTGACAATAGTCTCAATTTCTTTTCTTCCCTTCCCTTCCTCTTTCCTTTCTTTTTCCCCCCAACTCTCCCTTCTCCTCTCTCTCCTTTCTTTTCCCTTCATAATGCTGGAGCTGGAACCTAGGGCCTTATGTGTGATTTGTAAGCACTTTACCACTGAGCTGTTTTCTGCCCCTCAAGCCTTAATTTCTTAACTCCTGACTCTAGCCCCAACTTCTGTCCTCTCCTGACCTTGATACTGGCTTTCTTTTCAGTCCTGCTCAGTCCTTTGTTCTAAACATTGACTTTAATCTTAATCCTGAAACTTAGACCATATAACCCTGACCAGGTCACACTGACACAATTTTATCCCTCTACATCTCTGTCAGTATCTGTTCTGAGCTTTCACTGCTGTTGAGATGGGGATCTTTCTCAACAGGTCTCTCTTACTTATTTGACTAATCTTGAGGTTCCCAATTCTTTAACACCAAGAAATTGTCCCTCTTTCCTCAGTTCCCTAAGGCCTTCCCCTTGTTTGGTCTCGTCCCTTAATGTCTTGGAATCCATTTTCTGCCCGTTCTCTCTGACACTGCCTGGCTTCTTTTGCAGGTCAGGTAGACAGTCAGTCTCGTGGGGACCGGGTGCGCATCTTCCGAGCAGAAAAATCCTATGCAGTACAGAGCGGCCGCTGGTACTTTGAATTTGAAGCAGTCACCACAGGAGAGATGCGAGTGGGCTGGGCAAGACCTGAACTTCAGCCTGACATAGAGCTGGGAGCTGATGATTTGGCCTATGTCTTCAATGGGCACCGTGTAAGTACCTCCCCAGGCTCTATTCTGCCAAGCCCTGTGGTCCCTTGCACATTCACACACTCTAGTCCTATCTCTGTAGGTACCTCATTCTATGCATTCATCATTGTATCTGCCATACTATTCACCCATCTTCCTTCACATATATACTTACACCCACCCATCTTTTATTTCCTTTGAGACTGGCTATTGCTATATAGCCTAGGTTGGTCTGGAAACAGTGATATAGCCCAGGATATCCTCAAGTTCATTATACTCCTGCTTTGGTCTTCTGGGGGCTAGGATTACAGGTGTGTAGTACCACATCTATCCATCCATTTGTCTATGCAGGCATCTACTCACATCATCAATCCATGCTAACTCTAAACCTTCCATTCATTCTTTTTTTTTTTTTTTTTTTTTTTTTTTTTTTTTCCCTGAGGCAGAGTCTTACTCTAGTCCAGGCTGACCTGAAATTCACTATGTAGTCTCAGGCTGGCCTTGAACTCACAGAGATATTCCTACCTCTGCCTCCCAAGTGCTGGGATTAAAGGCGCACTCACCACCACACCAGCTTCCATCCATTCTTTTATCAGGCCCTGCATCCGAGTGTGTCTCTACCTATTTATCCCTTCATCTATCAACTATTAATCTATCTGTCCACTCACCCATGCAGCTACCCTTCCATTCATCCATCCACCTCATTATCTAATCATTTTGAGGATACATAGGATCTATATTGAGGACATAGATAGGTTCATTTTTCCTTATCATCCATTTACTTGCCTCTGTCACCACTCCCCCCCCCCCCAGCCCTCCACCAGGGGGATTGCAATACCCCTGCCATTAGAATAGCAAAGAAGTCAAGACAGCCAGGAAGGCTATTCCAAGGACTATGATTGAAAATGTGAGGAAAGATGAGGGATATTGTGGGTGCCCTTTTTCTGTCCCACATGCACTGACACTGACATACCTCTGTCCATTCGTCTCTTCCTTTCCTGCTTTTGTTTTTCTGAGGTAGGGTCTCACTCTAGCCTAGTTGACCTGGAACTCACTCTGTATCCCCAGGCTGGCCTCAAACTCACAGTGGTCCTCCTACCTCAGGTTCCTGAGTGCTGGGACTAAAGGTGTATACTACCATGCCTGGCATTGTGCATGTATTTTCATGTGCTGCTCTACTTTCCTTTCTTCCCATTTCTCTGTGTGCCTCTGTATTATGTCTTTCCCTGGGCCTCCTCACAGGGCCAGCGCTGGCACTTGGGCAGTGAACCATTTGGGCGTCCTTGGCAGTCAGGCGATGTCGTTGGCTGCATGATTGATCTCATGGAAAACAACATTATTTTCACCCTCAATGGGGAGATCCTCATGTCCGACTCAGGCTCTGAGACAGCATTCCGGGAGATTGAGATTGGGGATGGTAAGAGTTAAGACTCCTTTACATGCCCCTCCTCTTTTTCCAACATAACATTTGAATTTGTATTTGAACCTTCTGCCTTTAGTTCTCCCCTCTCTTCCTGTGGCTGCTTTTGTCCTACACACCTACCTATTCTATCTCCTTTCTCCAGGATTTCTGCCTGTCTGCAGCCTGGGACCTGGCCAGGTGGGTCACTTGAACCTGGGCCAGGATGTGAGCTCCCTGCGGTATTTTGCCATCTGTGGTCTACAGGAAGGCTTTGAGCCATTTGCCATAAACATGCAGCGTCCAGTCACCACTTGGTTCAGCAAGAGCCTTCCCCAGTTTGAGCCTGTGCCTCTTGAGCACCCTCACTATGAGGTAAGAACTGATCCCTGTTATTATTATTATTAATTGTTATCATTTTGCAGTGCTGAGGATAAAACCAGGGTACAGTGCACACTAGAATATTTCTCCTTACTTCTTTATTTTGTCAGTACTGGGGATGGGACCCAGGGACTTACACTGTACCACTGAGCCATGTACCAAGCCCTCATTAGTAGATTCTGGGCAAGTGCTGTACCGCTGAACTATATCCTTAACCTCTAGAATAATGTCTTCTGATCTATGTCCTGCCTTCATTCTTTCCACAATTCTGTCTCTTTTTTATTTTCATAAACTACCTAGAATGGCAAGGCAGGTGTCAAGATAATGGGGTCATAGGGATGACTTTTATTATTTTATTTTATTTTATTTTGGTTTTTTGAGATAGGGTTTCACTCTAGCCCAGGCTGACCTGGAACTCACTGTGTAGTCTCAGAGCCTCAAACTCATGGTGATCCTCCTACCTCTGCCTTCTAAGTGCTGGGATCAAAGGTGTATACTACCACACCTGGCCCAGGAATGACTTTTAAAGCATATTTTATTTATTTATTTTTGCCATTTTGTATTATTTATTTTAATTTTTTTTTTTTAGTTGGCATACAGAGATTTAGGTATCATTCATTGTGGCAAAATATAACTTTAGTAAACAACAACTTTTTATGCCTTACTATGAAATGAGGTAAGGGAGACAAGAATAGCATGAGTAAATAACCACAGTGTAGTTGGATGTGGTAGCACATGCTTAAATCCCAGTACCTGGGAGGGAAGTGGAGGCAGGAAGATCAAGAGCTAAGGCCATCCTCAACTACATTGTAAATTTAAGGCCAGACTGGGTAACATGAGATTTTGTCTCAAAAAAACCAACCAACCAACCAAACAAACAAACAAAAACACCTCTCCTGGAGAGATCTCTTGGGAAGAGTAGCTGAGAAAGGTCAGAGTTTTGGAAAGGCTACCCAGGTGAATTTTTTGTTTTCATTTTGGTGCATGTGGAAATGTAATGCTACACATTATAGGTGCCTGTTTACCAGCACTAGATGGGAAAATGAACATAGATCCTCAGAAGCCTCTTATTGGTCTCTTGGTGTCACTAGGAGGAAATGTTTAATGATGTGTTTCCAGCACCCAAAGCAGTGCCTAGCACAGTAGGTGCTCTCAAACTATTTGTGGATGGATGATGTACTTATAAGGATTCATGGATGAATGTCTTGCTCTGGAGTGCAGAAGTCGATTCTGAAAGCTCCCTCAAATGCTTCCAGCATAGGACTATACTGTCACTACTGTACCCCACAGCCAAGCCATGTGCTCCATTGGGAGCCTAATCAGCCCAGAGGAGAGGATGTCTTTGGCTAGTTTTTATACAAGGGCCCAACAGTTACTCTGTGTGTAACTAGACTTAGGACCCCAGCTCACCAGCGTTGCTCAGAGATTTCTGCCTCCCCGCTAGGTGGCCCGCATGGATGGCACTGTGGATACGCCCCCGTGTCTGCGCCTGACCCACCGCACCTGGGGCTCCCAGAACAGTCTGGTAGAGATGCTGTTTCTCCGTCTGAGCCTTCCGGTCCAATTCCACCAACATTTCCGCTGCACAGCAGGAGCAACACCTCTGGCGCCCCCTGGCCTGCAGCCACCAGCGGAAGATGAAGCCCGGGCAGCAGAACCAGATCCAGATTACGAAAACCTACGCCGCTCAGCTGGGTGCTGGGGAGAGGCTGAAGTGGGCAAGGAAGGAACTGCCAAGGAGGGAGCGCCTGGGGGCAACTCCCAGGCTGGGGTGGAGGTCCAGCCGGCCAGAGCAGAAAATGAGAAGGATGCTACCACAGAGAAGAATAAGAAGAGAGGGTGAGTTGAGGTTGGGGCTGGGGTGAGGTTCTGGGGTCTGTTTTTTATTTTACTTTATTTTATTTTATTTTATTTATTTTATTTTATTTTATTTATTTTATTTTGTTTTATTTTATTTTATTTTATTTTATTTGAGAGAGAGAGAGAAAGAGGCAGAGAGTGAGAGAGAAAGAGAGAATGGGAGCACCAGGGCTTCTAGCCATTGTGAACGATCTCCAGACGCATGCGCCCCCCTCGTGCATCTGGCTTACGTGGGTCCTGGAGAATCGAACCAGTATCCTTTGGCTTTAAAGGCAAACGCCTTAACCGCTAAGCCATCTCTCCAGCGCATGGACAGTACTTTTCCTTTAGGACTCCTGTGCATTGGCAGCTGTTCCCTTAAACAACTGCACCTACTTCAAACAAATGATTGACTGGCAGAACTTCTATCATTGCGGAGAGAGAGAATGTTGCAGAATCAGTGACAAGTTGTCTTAGGCTATCCTTAGCCCCCTTAAAAGCCATTTATTGCCTGTCTCTGTGTCCGTGGGGTCTGTCTTTTGATCCCTAATTATGTACCATTAATAATTTAAGAAACTTTTAGTATATCTCAAAGTGGCCCCATGTATGCTAAGTGAAATTAACATACTGAAAGATTCTGCCTTAAGTGAACTGTATTTATTTTCCAGAGATACCCTAATTTAACCTGAGAACATAAAATTTGGGAACCCAAGACTGGGGAGATGACTAGGTCAAGTGCTTACCCTGCAAACATGAGAACCCTATAACTCCAGCACTGGGAAGGTTGAGACAACACCCTAGGATTTTCTGGTTAGCTTGTCTAGTTGAATCAGTGAGCTCTAGTTTCAGCAAGAGACCCTATCTCAAAAAATAAGGTGGAAGGCCTGGGGAGATGACTCAGCAGTAAAGGCACTTGCTTGTAAAGTCTACTAGCTACAAAAAGCTAAACAAACATGCAATTGCAGCAGCAAGAGATCTTGGTACACCCACCTATGTGCATGCAAATAATTTTTAAAAATAAGGCAGAAAGCCGGGCGTGGTGGCGTACGCCTTTAATCCCAGCACTCGGGAGGCAGAGGTACGAAGATCTCCAAGAGTTCAAGGCCACCCTGAGACTCCATGGCGAATTCCAGGTCAGCCTGAGCCAGAGTGAGACCCTACCTCGAAAAACCAAAAAAAAAAAATAAATAAATAAATAAGGCAGAAAGTAACTGAGGAAGACACCTAATGTCGATCCACACCCTCCACATACATTTACATGTGCACACATGTGAATGTGCACAGGAACATGCATATACATTCATGCATACACATACACAAAAAATTGGAAAACCCTATTGTACTGTATGGAAAACTCGACTATCTCTGAGTATCTGATGGGCTCCAAAGGGCTTCACTCCATGGACTTCATTATCCATGAATAGTAAAAGGAGCTTCAGTATTCTGGTGAACTTTACTCTCCAAATGCTTCAGTGAATATCAGGTGGGCTTCTAAACTGGGATGTGTAGCAGGCAGCTTCAGGTTCACTGAGATGAACTTCCAGACCAGGCACAGTTGTGGAGGAAGGGATATTTATTGAAGCTTACAGAACCAGGGGAAGTTTCATAATGGCAGAAGAAGCTGGCCTGCTCTAACAGGACCAGGCATAGAGAGAGAGAGAAGCACAAGCTAAAAGCCACACAACACACCACACTTCAGGAACTCCAGCTAGGCACACTTTAGACTAGCAGTCTTTGGATTGGAATCTCAACCCTACCACCACACCTTAGGGCTGGACCCTAAGATCTATCCAGTGATACTGCCTCTAGCCGGGTGGCTGCAGAACCAAACTACAAGCTAATAAAACATTGACTATATTGGGGACCATCTATTCAAACCATCACAGGATGTTTTCAGTGTATTTACCCTCCCCCAAACCCAACTAATTCCAAGGGCGATCTACTCTTCCCCTACTGTGGCAACGATTTTTATTGTGATGTAATCTTGTCTTTTGGGAAGTGTTTAGAGTATTGTTGATTACCACAATTGGGCATGAAACTTCACATGCTACACAATGAAGAATTGTCACACATAATGTCCTGTATTTCTTGCACTTGGGAGGTAGAGGCAGGAGAATCATGAGTTCAAGGCCAGCCTGGACTACATAAAAAGTTCCTACCTCAAAAGAAACAAAACAAGGCTGGAGAGATTTCTCAGTGGTTAAAGGCATGTGCTTGCAAAGCCTGATGGCCTGGGTTTGATTATCCTGTACCCACATAAAGCTAGATGCAAAAATTGGTCCATGGGGTTGGAATTAGTTTGCAGTAGCAGAAGGCCCTGGCACGATCACACACACATAAACTCTGTTTCTCAAATAAATAAAAATTTTTTTTAAAAAGAAACAAAGCAAGGGCCCAGAGAGCTGGTTCAGCAGTTAAAAGCAATTACTTACAAAGCCTGATGGCCTGAGTTTGATTCCCCAGTACCCATGTAAAGATGCACAAAGTGTTGCATGTATCTGGAGTTTATTCACAGTGAACTGGTGCACCCTTACTCCCTTCTTGTTTCTCTCAAATAAATAAAAGTATGTTTTTCTTTTAGGTGTGGTGGGGGAGAGAGAGAGAGAGAGAATTGGCATACCAGAGCCTCAGCCACATAGGCTAGAGAGGTGACTTAGCAGTTAAGGCACTTGCCTGTGAAGCCAAAGGACTGAGGTTCGGTTCTCCAGAACCTCCATAAGCCAGATGCACAAGGTGGAATGTGCATCTGCTGTTTATTTGTAGTGGCTAGAGGCCCTGGCATGCCAATTCTCTCTCCATCTGCCTCTTTCTCTGTCTCTCTCAAATAAATAAATAACAAAAATAAATAATTTTTTAAAAAAAAACCAAACAAGCAAAAGAAAGCATTACCCTTTCCTAAGTGCATTTACCACCCATCTGAGGAACACAAATGAGATATGCTGATTTAGGAGGACCACTATGTGTTCCCAAAGAGGATGTCCAACTTTCCAGATGCCATCTTCAAATGTGAGTGACCCAGCATCCACAATCACAGTACACAACACCTTCCTTAATGACTTAAGCTGAGATAGCGGTTCCTGCCTCCAGAGGAGAAGTTTCAGTTATAAGAAGCAGTGTCTAGCTGGATGTGGTGGCGCACACCAGTAGGATATTGCTGAAGGGGTGGAGGCAGGAGAATCAGGAGTTCGAGGTCTGCCTAGAAGCAGGGTCTAGTGGGAGTGATGGGGGCCATGATGGTTGTAGGGGAGAGTTGGGGCTGGGCTTGAGAGCTGGTTCTCATGACAAGTTCTTCTCCCATCTCTAGGTTCTTATTTAAAGCTAAGAAGGTTGCCATGATGACTCAACCCCCTACAACTCCGACTTTGCCTCGACTTCCTCGAGATGTGGTACCTGCAGACAACCGCGATGACCCTGAGATCATTCTCAACACCACCACGGTGTGAACTGGGAGCACTTAACTTGGTGGACCCTCAGCCTAAATAGGGAAACTCCAAAAAATTCTAAATTTAGTGTTGTCTTCCTCTTATCTGAGATATCCCATGGCATACTAGAGAGTATTGGGTTTAGCCCGGCATGGTGGTGCATGCCTTTGATCCTAGCTCTTGGGAGGCAGAGGTAGGAGGATCGCTGTGAGTTCAAGGCCACCTAGAGACTGCATCGTGAATTCCAGGTCAGCCTAGGCTAGAGCAAAACCCTACCTCAAAGAAAAAAAACAAAAGAGAGAATATTGGGTTTATGTGGGTCTAAATATTGGAGTCCCTGATCTTTATTGATTTATCCTTTGGACCTTGAAGTCCCTGAGAATTATATTTGTTTACTGCATAGATTTATTGTGCTTCTTTCCATCTTTAAGTCACGAGCTACATGGGGGTAGGGATTCAAAGGAATAGATCAGTGTGTGTATGTTGTATTTTGTGACTATGCAACCTAGAAATACATGGGTGGACATAGAAACACAAAGACATACACTTGGGGGCATCTCAAATCCAGCAATGTCTTGTTAAGACCCAAAGAATCCATGGAAATGAATTTTGAGTCCCAAGGAACCACGTCTTCCCAACTGACCTTTTGTCCCTCCTCTTTGTCTCCAGTACTATTACTCCGTGAGGATCTTTGCAGGTCAGGAGCCCAGCTGCGTGTGGGTGGGCTGGGTCACCCCTGACTATCATCAGCATGACATGAACTTCGACCTCAGCAAGGTCCGGGCAGTGACAGTGACCATGGGGGACGAACAAGGCAATGTCCATAGCAGGTGCCAGGGCAGAATGGGAGTACTTGTGGAGGTGGGAGGTCAAATGGGTAGGAGGGAACGGGAACATCATGATTACCTGGCTGAGAACC